>NW_012151285.1:3922493-3924184 GCF_000956105.1 Propithecus coquereli | reverse complement strand
AAATCCAATAAAATTAAAAGGACAGAATTACCAATAATACCACAGATTCAAACAGCTATTATTTTTAAATCTTATCACAGCTTCTTCAAGATTTTGTCATGAATGCCTACTAGGTTTTTTGCTTCCAAATACTTTTAACTTATTTTTTATTTTTGTTGTTTGCTATATTCTTATTTTATTGATAATATAGTTTATTCTTTTAGAATAGTTTAGGCTTACATAAAACTCGCAAAGACAGTATGGAGGTACTCCAAATATCCACACCCTGTTTCTCTTATTATCAACACAATAATAGTGAGCTGAAGAGTAGCCCCAAAAAGATAGATCCAAGTCCTAATTCATGGTACCCGTGAATGTGACCTTATTTAGAAAGAAGATTTTTGCAGATATAATTAAGTTAAGGATCTTGAAATGAGATTATACTGGATTTAGGGTGAGTGCTAAACCCATGGCCAACTTTTTCAACAACCTCAATTAAATTGGTCCCCAACTTTATTGGCACCAGGATGGGGTGTCGTGGGTGCGTTGGGTAGTGATGCACAGCCTGTTTCCTAACAGGCCACGGACTGGGTAACAGATCAAGGACTGGGGGTTGGGGACCGCCCAGTACTACTAAAGGACTTTCAATGCTAAGTCACAAAAAACAATGCTGCTCACACCTGCTTTCTGTCCCTTTTGGACCTCAGCCACCATACTCTTAATAAGCCAGGCAGTTACAGGAGACGCCACATGTGGGTGTTCCTCCCAACCACTGAAATCTTACCCCACAGCTTGCAGCAACTACCACATTTGTGAGTGAATGAGCCTTTAGATAACTTCAGCTCCCAAGGAGCTTTCAAGCTACACTACTAACCCTAACTGAAGCAAAGATGAGCTGTCACAGGCAATCTAAATAAAAGACTGATGTTCTTTATGCTTGTGAGTACGGGTTGATTTTTTTGATGCAGCAAAACAAAACTGGAAAGAGCACGTATTTTGTCTTTGTGAAGAGCACAAAGAGACCCCTTTCTCCAGGCTGATATAGTCCTAAACTGTCTCAGACCTTGGCAAGCGAAGTGTACGGTCATTTTAGGCCCCACTCATACATTTGGGTGGGCACCCTTAGGAAGGTACAACCTGCCCATCACACTCAGAAGGTGCTGCCTGCAACACATCCAGATGTAAACAGATCTTATTCAAAAGAGCTCTTTCGGGTTGCTCCGTGACTGACGTTCTCTCCTCATTGACAGGGTTTTTTTTTTTTTTAGCAATAACATATTTATACCAAATATTACACTGAAAAAGATGAATACAGCTTAAAAGTAAACAACTTTAACAAAACAATGAAAAAGAACTTTCCTATAATTTTGAAATGTCTTTTTTTTTTATTTCAGCATATATGGGGGTATAAACAATTGGTTACCTGTTGTGACTTTGCCACACCCAAACCATCATTTGAGGAGTGCCTTTTCCCCCCTACAATACTCACCGCCTCCTAAGTGAAGTATCACAAGAATGGAAGAATAGGCACCACAATGTACTCGCCATCAAATTGGCACTAACTGATCAACACTATGGTGGTCACACAGTAGTAATATTCTTCAGGAATTGGAGGGTTGGGGTGGGTAAACTCACAGGGTTTTAACAGTAACTAAGACTACCTGATTACATTTCTAATATGGACCTCTTTACAAGAACATTATACAAGAAAT
>NW_012151285.1:3908238-3910068 GCF_000956105.1 Propithecus coquereli | reverse complement strand
CTACAAAGCACATAGTTTGGGTACCTAACCCAGCATGGGAATCTATGGTGTTTTTCCCAGAAAGGAGGACACATGAGCTAACTCTTCAAAGATGAATAAGAGTTAGCCAGTTGGGGACGAGAAAGAATAGAGATTGCAGCAGAGGAAGCAGGATATATGCAAAGACCTAGAAATAAGGTTTCGGAAGAAGAAGATGATGTGTTAAATTTGGGGCACATTGATTTTGAGGCCATATGGATAGAGATAGATACGTGAAGATGATGAATAAGATAACAGGAGATACTAATAATTAGAAGATTAAAAGGAAGAAAGAGAAGAAAGAGTCAGACATAATCATATCACAGGAGAGAATGGAAGATAGAACTTCCAGAAGGGATAAGAGCTTAGCAGAATGGCTGGGAGGGTCAATAATACAGGAATGATTCAGAAGCATCCATTAGACATTGTCACAAAGAGATCATATGAACATTGGAATAATAGATTGGTCAGTTAAAGAGTAAATGAGTTTTAAAAAGATGCAAACAGCCAGTATGTTCTACACTTTTAAAAAAGTTAGTTAAAAAGGGAAGGAGATGATGTAGAGGGAGAAGTTGAGTCACGTATTTTTGTTTTGATTTTTGAGGGTGAGGTCTGGGCTTGTTAAAAGTACAATGAGAAAGAATCAGGGAAATAGTGTTGGATTCTTGAAGGATAAAAGCTTCTGTGATGCAAGAGAAGTTGGGATCCAGAGCCAGAGTAGAACATAAATCAGTTCTTACTCTGGGACAGAAAGAAAGAAGACATCAAGGAATGAACATTTAAGTTCATAAGCCCAGTGTCTGGAAGCTGAATTATCTCTCAGTAAGTTCTCCTCCTTTTTGTGAATTTTGGAGGAAGCCTGTACTCTAACAATGAACTCTGTGGTATGTCAAATATAGGAAGATGGATATACGTCTCCAGGGGATGATAAAAGAACAGATTTCATGGTTTGGGTTTTCTGGAAAGCTGGCACTGAGACACAGTTTGGTGTGCAGGATGTTCATTAGGGCATGACCTTGGTATTAATACCTGTAGAATGAAGAGAGGAGAAAAAATGATTGGACAGAGGAAGAGGTCAGGTTCCACAGCCTCTGCCCATCCCATTGGCTGCTCTGGCATTGAAACGCCCCATCAGAGGCTTCCCTGACTGTGCTACAATGGCCAGGCCTTTATACCACCTTCCTTGATCAGTCGTGGGATATGGACCGCCACTGCAAAGAAAAGACGTGACCTTAGGCAAGGCTGTTTTAAACAGCTGAGGCTTTTCCTAAGTGACTGAGGGCTGCAGCTTGTCTGCTGACAGTACTCCCACAACAGGGACAAGTATTATACTTCCTCGACATGAGGTCTGGGTGGAGCTCCTCTGGTGTACAAAGGGCAATTGCCAGACTGAAGGTTCAGATCCCATTGGTGAGGGAAAAATACAAGTTCCCCACCACTGGTTTTTAATGTTTAACAGAACTCAGGCAGGTTTCTTTTGAATTTAGAGATATAGATCAAAACAAAAGAAGCTGAAAGAAATACAAAGTACAAAAGGTATTCTTTTTTTTTCTTTTTCTTTTTTTTTTTATTTCAGCATATTATGGGGGTACAGATGTTTAGGTTACGTGTGTTGCCCTTGGTTCCCCCCCCACAGTCCGTGATTCACATATGTCCATCCTTCGGGTAGTGCGCATTGCACTCCTTGTGTATACAAATACCTGTCCCCTCCTTCCTCCTCCCTCCTCCTCCCGCCGCCCTCCCCCTTCCCCAGCATCCAATAGATGTTGTTCTGATATGTGCATTTATGTGTTGATTAGTTAATACCACTTT
>NW_012151285.1:3902658-3904118 GCF_000956105.1 Propithecus coquereli | reverse complement strand
GCACTTGACAAAGTGGTTTGCATGGATTATTTCACTTGATCATCACAAGCAAGATGTTACTATAGTTCTCCTCTCAAGTACAGTTCTATCTCAAATAGTTTGAGCTAAATATGAATAGAGGAAAAACTGATCTATTTCCCTGGACATATTGTCCTCTCTAGAACATATTTCATTCATTAGAATGAGGTGATGATTCACTAAATGCTCAACTCAGACAAGCACCATAAAGGCATCCTATTCTGAAAACCTCATTTTTGCAAACAGCATTTGCAAGGAGCTGGGCACCCCTGCCACAGTTAGCGAGATCAGCAACTTGCATAATTTCAACAACCACTCCCTTGGTTGATCTTGCAATCTGAACATAGCATCTGAGAAGCATATAAAATAGATGGCAGAGAATAGCAAGCAAACTATGAATGACATTATTATATAAAATGATGACTGAATACCAAGTGGTGAAGGTGGCAGTAAATCATATTTGTACAAACTGTGAAGGTGGAAGCAGGAACCCAGTTTAGTACCTAACAAATGCCCTCCTGAGAAGCTACACCTTTGGGCTTCTCGGACACCAAGGAGTCCGTTAACAATTAGATCAAATGGTGATAAACTAGAACTGATTAGTTAGGGCTATTCAAAATTAATATTTTTTATCAGTTTGATCAGGTTTACGCATATACAGCTGATTTTCTTTAAGTATAAAAGGTGCTTTCCAAATCACAGAGGATATATCTGAGACAATCTACTTTTGCTAGGTAAAACATGCCCTGAACTAGGAACCAGCCTAGAGAGAAGAAAAGGGTGCCAACATTAATTTATATAAACATAACCTAGAGTCATAAAATATTACTTTGTAAGAGTGTGTTTGTGAGTGCTCAGGGTTCTGTTAGTATTTATAACAATAACTACATATGTTTGTAGTTTTTTACATGCATTCAAAGCTTTGAATAACAAAAGTGCCAATCTCAATAGATTTTAACACATTATAACATGTAAATGTGAAACCGTGGAACTATATATAGGGAATGAGGAAAGACTTCACAAAAGAGGGGTTGTCTAAAGTAGACTTGTTTGGCAAAGGAAGAAATGTATTTTGGGGTGATGAGAAAGGAAAGAGCATTGCGGATAGACCAGTTTGGCTGCTGAGCAGAGCTGGAAAGATGTAAAAGCATGAAGGTAGAGAATAGCAAGAATAAAAAGCTAAAGAGTCACTGGAGACCTCCTAAAAAATTTATTAAGTGAATCACACAAAGATTATTTTACTTGTGAATAACATTAATTTGGCAATGTTCATGGGAGAAATTAAAGAGAGATAAGACTGAACCTACAGAGAACCACTGGGAGATTCTTGTTGTAGTTACATTATGACAAAGCCCAGAGCCATAGGTTAAACTACCGGAATACCGAAATCACGTGTCCCTCATCCTCAATTGTTTTCTGAGACTCTGTGCCTGTAAAAATTG
>NW_012151285.1:3900284-3902608 GCF_000956105.1 Propithecus coquereli | reverse complement strand
AAACCAACTTTACTTATTTGAGAATTGGTTTTCCAGGCAGTCTGATTTCAAAGTATGACAGAGTGGAAGATTATGGCTGTGAACTTGGCTCCTTAAGAGCTGCTAAACTGAGCATAAGGGGAGGAGAAGCCATTAAGAAATATTAGAGCCTCACCTACATTGTGGAAGTTTTCCATCAGAGTACATCGTGGTATGAACATATACAAGGCTACACAATATATAAGGCAGAAAATATAGCCTATCTTGTCAAGAAATTTGGCCACTGCAATAGTTATAGTTAGATTTATAGCTACAACCAGACCACCAAAGATTCCATGGTCACGAAATACCCATGTGTCAGAAAACCCACAGCCAAGCTATAGACAGAGGTATATGCACTTTCCCGTAGGCATTTCCTTGTGTGACAGGCAGGTTTTGAAATGGCCACCAAATGATCCCCACTTCCGGGTATTCACACCTTGTGTAATCCCCTTCCCTTGAGTGTATGATAAACCTAGTGACTTGCTTCTCATGGATAGAACACAGCAAATGTGATGAAATGTCACTTCCAAGATTAGGTTATAAAAGACTGGCTTTCACCTTGCTGGAACTCTCTTTGATTCTTTTCATATGGGCTTTGATGGAGAGAACCATAAGCCAAGGAACTGTGGCTAGTTAGGAACTTAATTCCGCAGTTCAATGTTCTTCAAAGAACTGACTTCTTCCCACAGCTAAGTGAGTGAGCTTGGAAGAAAACCCTCTCCCAGTCCAGCCTTCATTTGGGACTGTGACCCCAGCCAGCTCCTAATTAAAGCTTTATATGAAACCCTAAAGCAGAGAACCCAGCTGAGCCATTCCAGCATCCCTGATCCCCAGACACAATGAAATAATAACTCTGAGTGGTTTTAAGTTGATGTATTTTGAGGTAATTTGTTAGACACCAATAGGTAACTAATATATGGTGGTAGTTATAAGCCATGATGTCAGGAGTAAAGATTTCAGTTAGACAGCAAAGAGTAAGTTATCTGAGTTTAAATGCCATCTTCTTCAGAGGTCATATATTTATTTTCAAAAGTG
The DNA here is from genome assembly GCF_000956105.1 of Propithecus coquereli. NCBI lineage: Eukaryota > Metazoa > Chordata > Mammalia > Primates > Indriidae > Propithecus > Propithecus coquereli. The sequence goes on along the minus strand of NW_012151285.1, from coordinate 3,901,552 downwards.
ATTTTCATGCATGAATTATCACTTCCCTCTGGTTATGTGGGGGTACTTTGTAAAAATTCACTGCCCTAGAATAATGGTGAACTGCCCAGTTTGTGGAGAAAAACTCAGTTCAAATCTAGAGCCACCTCTTCCTAGATTCTCACCCTCTTTGTGCCTCATTTGCTTCATCTGCACTATGTGGCTAATGAGAGCATCTTTTCTGAGGTATCATTAGAACTGAATTACGTGATACAAGAAAAATGCTTAAAACTCTGTCTTATACATATGAAGAGTTCAATAAGTGAGTGCCAGTTTTATTTTTTCAATATCTGATTACCTTCAGTCACAGACACCACAAGTCTTGTCATTGCTAGAGAGTTTTCCAATTTATTTCTAGCTAGTTTGTGAAGCCTTTTTCCCGGAACCTAGTATAAAATAGAGAGGAGCCCATCATTGCAGTCACCAGACTAATCTCCTGCATTTAATATTCATGACCTTTAGTAGAACTCTCTGAGAGTTCAGCAACAGGAAACATTCACTGAGGTCCTGTTTCGTACAGAGAATCATTCCACATGCTCAGATAAATTAGTAGAACACTCTGCCTTTTCAGAAGTGTAAGCAAAATAACTCAGAATTGGAAATGAAAGAAATTTCATTAATCTGGTACAGTGATTTTCAAACCAACATTTCTGTTGACAATGCTGCAAGTTCTTACTCTTAAATCCCAAAGGGGATTTCTCCCACATTTGCTTCAAACTTGGAGAAGGGAGCTTCCGTAGATGAGTGGGAAAGCTTGAATACTCTTTGCTGCAGATGGAAAATATAGAGAATCTAATTCAATTGGGATGGAGCCTAAATTAAATGCTTTAAAAAACTCTCTGGGGGATTATAACATGTAGGCAGGGTTGAAAACCACTGATTTAGCACAAACCCTCCACTTTAAATATTAAGACTTATAGAGGCTTATTTCAGGTGACATGGATAGTTAGTGCTAAGGCTAGGACCAAATGCTATATCTTTTGATACTAGATAAATGATTGCTCAACTATCAAATGACATATGAGTTTCTCTGTGTTTCTTCATATATATAATCATTCATGAAACAAATATTTACTAAGAATTTCTTCATTGCAGAAAATCAGGATACAATGCTAAGCAACACAAAGTCACCCAGTGATATTTTCAAGATTAAAATTTTGTAGAGGATATAGGTATTTAAAAAAAAATAACAAAGTAAATATCTACAAGTATATGATTGAAGCCTCAAGAGTGCACTAAAGGCGGAGTCT
>NW_012151285.1:3899305-3900234 GCF_000956105.1 Propithecus coquereli | reverse complement strand
CTTTCCCTTTGGATTTTAGTCAATCTAGCCAGTGGGGTGTCAATCAAAAGGTATTCTTAAGTAGCTCCTTTTGCATAGATGGTCATAAGTCTTAAGTCCATTTTGAGCTGGTTTAAGCTTCCTGAGTTAATTGTAATACTGAAGTTCCCACCTAACAGGAAGTACTGTGAATGCTTAATCTATGTTGCCTATGTTGCACAATGAGGCAGAGAGAGAGCTCTCTTGTCACTTGCCAGAAAGAAATTTAAGGCTCCACAAACAAGCAGGCAGCATGGATTTCACTCTGTGAAGAACTCCTGCCACTGCCTGGGAGTGAGTGCCCAGAGGATTCCTATCTTGACTAGGAATGAGAGCCTTGTGTAAGTAACCTCTAATAAACTCATCTAACTCACCAAGCTGGATTGGTCTGGGTCATTTCTTTGGTCTCTTGGCACCATCTCAGTTTGGAGGGCAGTTTTTCTACACTGTCCTTGGATTTTCGCGGAACAGTTGGATATCACTAATCCTAGCAGTTTTGTGATCTACCATTGTAGCAATTAGCGGCTAGAAAATAAACATATGATATGCAAACTATATATGTTATAATTCTTAGTTGTTGGGGTACAGAAATGGTTTTATAAGAAGAGCCTTTGTGTACTAGTCATAGGGAGCATTGTAAATCCTTCTCAATATTGAGATTTTTATAAACTTTATGACCCCTAAGGCATTTGGGTTTTTTGGAATACTGGAATACTTCTACCATAGTTCTGAGAAGGAAATAGGCTGGTTCTGCCTCATGTCATTGGAGTAACTTAAAAACTTCAGATTGAACAAATGTAAATAGAAATGTAAAAACTCGATAATCATTTTCAGAATACAAGGTAAAAGACTGTCATATTTTGATCATATTCTCTCTGTATTTAGCTGGAATGCAAACACAGAACCCAGGA
>NW_012151285.1:3889716-3891205 GCF_000956105.1 Propithecus coquereli | reverse complement strand
AGAAATTAAAGAGAGATAAGACTGAACCTACAGAGAACCACTGGGAGATTCTTGTTGTAGTTACATTATGACAAAGCCCAGAGCCATAGGTTAAAGTACCGGAATACCGAAATCACGTGTCCCTCATCCTCAATTGTTTTCTGAGACTCTGTGCCTGTAAAAGTTGCAGAAGCTGTCCAATGATACAGATGACAATATTCACCTAGAGGACTCATACAGGAAGGGTGTAAGAACTTGGCAATGAACAGAAAGTTATATTTGATATGGATAAAAGTGGCTGGTACAAAACAGATTTTTTTGGAACAGTAAATATGACTGTAGAAGAAAATTAAAGTTTCCAGATAAGCATCAACTGACAATAAATACAATGATGAAAAATAAATACATTTGCTGTATATTCGTCTTTTTGAAACACAACATTTTGTTTGGTTGGCTTTTTTTCCCCGACTCAATTTACAATACTGTTCTGCAACTTCCCTCCGAAGTTATGAGATCCATAAAATGGAGCCATCATTCTAGCATCCTGGGAGATTTGTTCAAGAACCACAGGACACTAAAGGGTCCAACTACAAAGCACATAGTTCAGAGCAAGCCTGCTCATTTTATGCGAGGCACACGGATTTCCCGTAGAAGGCTTCAGCATCCCCAGGCCACTTTGGCCTGTAAAAGACCCAACCTGCACTTTGGATAGTTTAACCTATTAAAAAATAAAGGAACTGCCCAGAGGCCAGTGTTCTGCAGTCATCTCTCAAGTATGATATAACAAGGGCTTTAAAGAATGCACTATGATTCTTCCCTCTTTGGTCTTCAATGCGAAGTCTCTCATTTGAAAGGCCTAAGGCTCTATACTTAAAACTATATGAGATCAAAAAGTTTGAAATTCCCCGATATTCTCTGTTTACCAATGATAAAACTTTGATTATCCACTTTTCATCTTTATAAAGCACCTGAGTGGTAGATCATCATGTTATTAGCACCAGGTGCACGGTTGTACTTCTTAGGGATTGAAAGAGGTTTAAAAGCTTTCCTTTGCTCATGTTCTCAACTCCTTCTAAGAGCCCTATTTTATACAGGAGATTAAGCATCACATTATTGTCCTAGAATTAGCAATACAGAGGCAAATTAATTTTTATAAGAAAAAGAGAAGATGCTGGGAAAAAGAATGGGAAGTTCAATAAGCCATCAACTCTTGATTCCTCTGTCCCACTTCTTTGCTTTCTTGAGGTATCTATTCATGACCACTTGGGAGGAATTTCCTCCTGGGAAAACCCATAGTAGTGCATCCTGTACCCCAAATTTCTCTACTTGAAGTGAGAAAAAGAAGGAAGAGCAAGTTTTCAACCAATCTTATCAAAAAAAAAAAGGACAGGTTCAAGTGGGGACTTGCACATATAAAAAGATGCAAAAGTTCAATTTTGCATTAAATCACAAAAATGAAATACATCTTAAGAATATTGAGATGCTAGGTCAAAGTTCAGATTTTTCAAAC
>NW_012151285.1:3880568-3881132 GCF_000956105.1 Propithecus coquereli | reverse complement strand
AAGCGAAATAAGCCGGACACAGAAAAAAAAAAACACTGCATAATCTCATTTCTTTGTGGAATATTTAAAAGAAATTGAATACTTAGAAACAGTGAGTAGAACCATGGTTACCAGGAATGGTAGGGGTAGAATGGGAAGATGTAGGTCAAAGGGTACAAAGTTTCAATTATGTAAGATAAATAAGTCTAGAGATATAATACAGAGCAGGAAGACAAAAGTTAATAATATTGTATTGTATACTGGAAATTTGCTTAAGAAAGTAAATGTTAAGTGTTCTTAACACACCCATAAAAATGGTAACTATGTGACTGGATAGATATGTTAATTTGTTTGACTCTAGTAATTATTTAACTATACACATGTATGTCAAACATCACATGTACACTTTAAATATACATTTCTAAAAAACAAAGACATCTAGGAACCTCAGTGCATACATGTGTTTTTTACCTTTCAACAGCAAGATCACTACGGCCTTATATATATGATGCCTAAAAAGAACTTCTAAAAGAAAATGCATTTTTTGGTTATCTTTCTGGAATCCTAACAGTCTCTTTTTAATAC
>NW_012151285.1:3873009-3876253 GCF_000956105.1 Propithecus coquereli | reverse complement strand
GTTGGGGGATAGAGAAGGGATAAATTGCTGTTCAAAGTACTTTCTTTGGATAAGTTTCATTGAGAAAAAGGAAGGAGGAAAAGGAGTAGACCACACTGATATCTACGGGAAGAGCTTCCAAGCAGCAGGCAGGAGAAGCTGGAGTCCTGCCTTTAAGGAGCAGCGTTGAAACAGCAAGGAGGTCAGCTTGACAGGAGTGGAGAAAGTGGTGGGAAAAGCAATGAGAGAATCTAGCAAGGAAAGGAAGAGCCAGACATGTAGGGCCAGACAGGTAGGGTCAGGTAGATAGGACTTTATAGGCCATTATAAGAACATTCACTTTTACTTGGAGTAAAACAGGTAGATATTAGAGTTTTGAGCAGATGCATGAATTGAAGTCTTTTAAAAATTAACTTTGGCTGCTGTGTTAAAAATGGACTATGGGGGCCAAAAGGAGACTCAGGGAGCCTCTTTATACCACTTCCACGGTTATCTAGGTGAGCAATGATGGAAGCTCAGACCAGTGAGGTGAGAATTGTAGATACATTCTGAAGTTAGAGCCAGGATTGTTTCTCAGTGATTTAGATATGGAGGGTGAAACAAAGGCATCAAGGATAACTCTGGGTTTCAACCCTTCACAACTAGAAGAATGGAATTGCCATGAACTGAGATAGGGAAGATATAAGGTGGGACAGGTGGTGTGGGGGAAGGAAATTAGGAGTTCAGTTTTAGACAGGGTGAACTTGTGTTGATTGTAAGTCATGTAGGATTTCAAAGAGGCGGTTGGCTATATGTATCAGGAAAATGATATAAGCTAGGAACATATATTTATAAGTCATCTAAATTTTATAGATGTTACTAAAAGTTGTGAGACCAAATGAGCTCTCATGACCATAGAGAAGCAGATGGAAATGGAGAAACCAGGAAGTCCAAGGACTGAGAGAGAGGCATCCTTATATTAAAATGTCAGAGCAAAGTAGAGATATGAGAAGGAGACTGAGAAATATTGGCCAGGGAAATAAGGGAAGACAAGAGAGTATGGAGGCTTGGAAGCCAAGAGAAGAAAGATGTTCAGTGAGAAATTAGTAATGAACTAGTAAATGTTGGTGATAGGTAAGCAAGTTGAGGATGGAGTACTGATCTTTGGATTTAGCAAGAAGTTATCATAGATGATGTACACAGAATCAGTTTTGGCAGGGCACAGGGGCAAAAAGCTGGCTGCAATGGGTTTAAGAGACTCTTCTGAGTCATAGATCAGCAACCATTCCACTAAACCGTTCTGTCTGAGCATAAGATAATATCTCATTTGCTGTGGAGTTCATAATTGACCTTTTAGGTAGTTCTAAAGAATAAGAGCTAAGTGGCTCTTTTCTACTTAAAGTGCATGTGTTTCGCACATGATTGTCCAGATGTTTGATTTATTTTCTGCAAGCTCGAGCATCATCAGACTGCATGCTTCGCTCCACAAACACAGCTGTGTGAATCTGAACACTGATGAGAGGTTCACTCCCGCAGAGGCATTGTCATGAGCACCTCCTCGTCCTGGCGAAGATGGCCCATCCGTAGTGAATAGAACAATGAGAACAAAATTATATTTATCTCTGGCAGCATAAAGTGTGATGAGGATATTTTGGGATAACTCCACAGACTAAAAAAAAAAAAAAATTCTAATTACTTTCTGACATACACAAAAATGTATGGAGATGGGAACAAAGGCAGAATGGGGAACCCTGCACACCCTACTATCTTCTTCTGGCAGAGCAACGGCTATTTTTCACCATAGTAATTACCTGTCTTAAAACTTAAGTTGAAAACTCTTTATGTACAGTTTAATCCTGTCTTTTCCATTAAGGATCTCAAGCAGCTTTAAAAATATCAGTATTCTGTGGGAAAAAATGCGTAAAATAATCTGGACTAGATAAAATGTCAAATACGAAGACAGTGCTAGGAGTAATATTTCACTGTGGATATGCAGGCCACAAGGAGGTACATTGCTATTATAGGCACCCCTAAATTTTTCCTCAAGTTTCCTGATCTAGCATAGAGAGAATACATTAGTCTGCTCAAGCTGCCATATCAAAATACCACAGACTGGGTGGCTTAAACAACAGAAATTTATTTTCTCACAGTTCTGGGAACTGGATGTTCAAGATCAAGGTGCCAGGATGGTTTCTGGTAAGGTCTCTCTTCCTGGCTTACAGAGGGCCACTTTCCTGCTGTGTCCTCACATGGCTCTCTGCACACTCATATTCCCAGTGTCTCCTCCTATTAGATTAGGACCCTGCCCTTATGACCTCATTTAACCTTAATTACCTTATTAAAGGTCCTCTCTCCAAATATAGTCACATTGGATGTTAGCGCTGCAATATATAAACTGGGGGTTGAGGGAGGGGGATAGAATTCAGTTATAATTGAGGGAATGAATTTCTGGGGTCTCCATTTTGCTAACTGAGGGAAATCGAGACGTAGGCTTGGCATCATCTAATTGTAAACATTTAGAAGGATAATCAAGGGTTTAACCTGAATGAATATTTATTGCACCTCCACGTGGAACTAGGATGTTTCGCGGTTCCCAAATTCTTCTCCATACATCCATCTCCACAGACATATATATATATTTTTTTAAAAATGGCTAGTGTGTATGTTGATGCCTGCAGAAGAATATATGTAACTTACATGTGACTTCTAAAGCATAATAACAGACTAAGTATCCATGAACACACCACTCACCCTATAATTACAATATTAACCATACCATTGAATTAGCCTATGTGATCTGACTTTATCCAATACTCCTATGCCCACAAGAGATGAGTTTTTTGCTGTGTCAAACAACAGTACTCTGAATGGTCTTCCACATGTCTCCACCTGCACCTGGGTTTACACCCAGGAGGGGAATTGAAGGGTCTCCTAAAGTACGTTCAGACTTAGTTTCATGAAATGATGAATTGTTATTCAATGCATTAGTATCAATTTATACTGCCACGTGCATGATATATTAATAAAATTTTTCATTGCTTTACCTTCTCAATAACACTTGAAATTTTGTAGCTTTTTAATTTTAATTATATATCATCATGATCTTAAGGTTTCCGTTTAGTCATAAGTTTGAGTGCCTTCGCAAATCTTTGTCGTGCATGTTTTCTCCTCTGTAAAATGTCTGCTCCTATATTTTGCTTATTCTTTCATGTCTTTCTGTATCTCACAGATACATATATTAATATATATACATATTCTATATACATTCACTCATGTATGTGTGTGT
>NW_012151285.1:3869171-3872959 GCF_000956105.1 Propithecus coquereli | reverse complement strand
AAATTTAAAACTCTGTGATAATGTGGAAAGACCATGGATTTATTTTTTTATCGAAAGCATTTCTTTTTGCACTTAAAATATAATAAAGCTTAGAGCTTGGTTTGGTAACATCTAGCTCCTCAAAATAAAGTCTATACATCTCAATAAGTCTGTAACAGAGTTAGTTTAGTGTTTAAATCCCAGAATACAGAGCTGCTAGGGGAAAGCGTGCTCAGTGCAAATGGAAGACTTACTTGAGAATGAACTCACATGCAAGAGGATTGAGCCTTGCAGCAAAACCATTGTTTAGAAACAATAATCATGGGATATGCCAGACCGCTTTGTTGAAAACTTTATTTTTGATTTTGCTTAGGCACTAGAAGTAGGAGTCTACGAGAGGAAATAGAGGTATAAGCAGAAAACTTGAAAGGGCAAATGGAACTTTCCCTTTGTAGTAAGCAGACAGAAGTTTCTTACTAAAGAAAAGATAAAAGGCAGCTTTGAAGCTTCCTGAGAAGACTTTATGCACAAAGCTCACAGAGGTCTCCAAGCTGCAGACAAATACTGGCTCTGATACTCAGAAAGGTTATGTTCAATTCTAGACAAAAGTAATGCAGGGCTATCCAAAGCAATGATTAGTAATGGCTGAAAATCAGTAGGAAAAGTCTTTGGTTGTACATAATAGTTATTTTTTTTATGCTTGCTCAAAATTTGTTGCCATATTTTTAAAATATAGCTACTATTTATTTTGCAATGAATCTCCTATGGGCATCCTGGCCATTCTGCCTATAAGATCATAATCAAAAAAATATCATTCATCTCATGAATACTGTACTCTAATTTCAGAAAAGAAAAAAATAATGGATTTTTAATCTTATAGACCAAATATACAGTGGTGACAAATATCACAACCTTGAAAATTAACAAGGATGTCTTTGAGCATAAGTAGAAATGTTTTCACTGAAATCTGCTAGTGAATAGACAGTGTCAAAAACACTATGTAAATAGTAATAATACAGATTCATATCATTTTAAAACATCCCTATAAAGTAGACAAGGTTGCTGTTAGTATATAAAGAAGAAAATATATATTATTTCTTTATTCAACAAATATTTGCTAGATACCAAATATGCTCCAGGCATCGTTCTAGGCTTTTGAGATATGTCAGTGACTCAAACATACAAAGATCCATACCCTCACGGAGTTTATACTGTAGCAATTATATTATTTTTCTATGGGTGCTATAACAAATTAGCACCATCTTGGTGGCTTTTAAAAACCACAAATTTATTCTCTCATAGTTCTAGATGCCAAAAGTCTGAAATCAGTGGCATTGGACCAAAATCAAAGGGTCTGTAAGGCTTCCTTCCGTCCAGAGGCTCAAGGGAAGAATCTGTCCCTTGCCTCTTCCAGTTTCTGGGATCTGCAGACATTCCTTGGCTCACACCCACATTACTCCAATCTCTGCCTCTGTGGTCACATTGCCGTCCCTTCTTTTGTCAAATTCCTATCTGATTCTCTACGACAAGGACCCTGTGGTTGCATTTAGAGCCCATGCAGATAATCTAGACCATCTCTCTTCTCAAGATCCTTGACTAAATCATATCTGCAAAGATCCTTTTCCCAAATAAGATAATATTTACAGGTTCGGGGAATTAAGACTTGGTGTCTTTGGGGGTCATTATTCAGCCTCCCAAGAGCAATGGAGACAGACAGATCACCAAGTGATAAATAAATAAGATAGCAGGCTAGATGGTGATAAGGGAGACAGGGAAAAGAAAAAGTAGAACATGGTAAAGGGACCACTGGTTCTAGGAGTTGGGGGATAGAGAAGGGATAAATTGCTGTTCAAAGTACTTTCTTTGGATAAGTTTCATTGAGAAAAAGGAAGGAGGAAAAGGAGTAGACCACAGTGATATCTGCGGGAAGAGCTTCCAAGCAGCAGGCGGGAGAAGCTGGAGTCCTGTCTTTAAGGAGCAGCGTTGAAACAGCAAGGAGGTCAGCTTAGCAGGAGTGGAGAAAGTGGTGGGAAAAGCAATGAGAGAATCTAGCAAGGAAAGGAAGAGCCAGACATGCAGGGCCAGACAGGTAGGGTCAGGTAGATAGGGCTTTATAGGCCATTATAAGACCATTCACTTTTACTTGGAGTAAAACAGGTAGATATTAGAGTTTTGAGCAGATGCATGAATTGAAGTCTTTTAAAAATTAACTTTGGCTGCTGTGTTAAAAATGGACTATGGGGGCCAAAAGGAGACTCAGGGAGTCTCTTTACAGCACTTCCACGGTTATCTAGGTGAGCAATGATGGAAGCTCAGACCAGTGAGGTGAGAATTATAGATACATTCTGAAGTTAGAGCCAGGATTGTTTCTCAGTGATGTAGATATGGAGGGTGAAACAAAGGCATCAAGGATAACTTTGGGTTTCGACCCTTCACAACTAGAAGAATGGAATTGCCATGAACTGAGATAGGGAAGATATCAGGTGGGACAGGTGGTGTGCGGGGAAGGAAATTAGGAGTTCAGTTTTAGACAGGGTGAACTTGTGTTGATTGTAAGTCATGTAGGATTTCAAAGAGGCGGTTGGCTATATGTATCAGGAAAATGATATAAGCTAGGAACATATATTTATAAGTCATCTAAATTTTATAGATGTTACTAAAAGTTGTGAGACCAAATGAGCTCTCATGACCATAGAGAAGCAGATGGAAATGGAGAAACCAGGAAGTCCAAGGACTGAGAGAGAGGCATCCTTATATTAAAATGTCAGAGCAAAGTAGAGATATGAGAAGGAGACTGAGAAATATTGGCCAGGGAAATAAGGGAAGACAAGAGAGTATGGAGGCTTGGAAGCCAAGAGAAGAAAGATGTTCAGTGAGAAATTAGTAATGAACTAGTAAATGTTGGTGATAGGTAAGCAAGTTGAGGATGGAGTACTGATCTTTGGATTTAGCAAGAAGTTATCATAGATGATGTACACAGAATCAGTTTTGGCAGGGCACAGGGGCAAAAAGCTGGCTGCAATGGGTTTAAGAGACTCTTCTGAGTCATAGATCAGCAACCATTCCACTAAACCGTTCTGTCTGAGCATAAGATAATATCTCATTTGCTGTGGAGTTCATAATTGACCTTTTAGGTAGTTCTAAAGAATAAGAGCTAAGTGGCTCTTTTCTACTTAAAGTGCATGTGTTTCGCACATGATTGTCCAGATGTTTGATTTATTTTCTGCAAGCTCGAGCATCATCAGACTGCATGCTTCGCTCCACAAACACAGCTGTGTGAATCTGAACACTGATGAGAGGTTCACTCCCGCAGAGGCATTGTCATGAGCACCTCCTCGTCCTGGCGAAGATGGCCCATCCGTAGTGAATAGAACAATGAGAACAAAATTATATTTATCTCTGGCAGCATAAAGTGTGATGAGGATATTTTGGGATAACTCCACAGACTAAAAAAAAAAAAAAATTCTAATTACTTTCTGACATACACAAAAATGTATGGAGATGGGAACAAAGGCAGAATGGGGAACCCTGCACACCCTACTATCTTCTTCTGGCAGAGCAACGGCTATTTTTCACCATAGTAATTACCTGTCTTAAAACTTAAGTTGAAAACTCTTTATGTACAGTTTAATCCTGTCTTTTCCATTAAGGATCTCAAGCAGCTTTAAAAATATCAGTATTCTGTGGGAAAAAATGCGTAAAATAATCTGGACTAGATAAAATGTCAAATACGAAGACAGTGCTAGGAGTAATATTTCACTGTGGATATGCAGGCCACAAGGAGGTACATTGCTATTATAGGCACCCCT
>NW_012151285.1:3867697-3868881 GCF_000956105.1 Propithecus coquereli | reverse complement strand
AAAGTAAAATTTTTTATTACATATACACAAACATTCTTGAATGTTAATTATGTATCTTGTATCTGTCAGTTAATAAGTGCTGTCTCAGTCCATTCTGGCTGCTACAACCAAATGCCATAAACAGTAGCTAATAAACAACAAAAATGTATTTCTCACAGTTCTAGAGGCTGAAAAGTCCAAGATGAAAGCACTGGCAGATTCAGCATCTGGTGAGGACCCATTTCCTTACAGATGGCACTTTCTCGCTCTACCGTCAGGTGGTGGAAGGCATGAGGGAGCTCTCTGTGTACTCTTTTATAAGGGCACTAACTCCATTCACAAGAGCTCAACCCTCATGACTTGATAACTTTCTAAGGGTTCCACCTCCTAAAACCATCACCTTGGGGGTGAGGATTTCACCATATGAATTTTAGGGGGACACAAACATTTAGATCATAGCAAGTACCTACTATGTACTCAATGTTGATATAGCAATACATAGCCCTATGCCCACAAGAAGGTGGCAGTATGGAATAAACTATAAATATGCTTACAAATTAAATATAACTCACACATTTACTGAAAAGAAGACAAGTGAATCTAATCAAATGCTGTGTTGAATAAGATTATTTAGCAAGCTTTGGAAGTCGAGAAGGACTTTAGACCCTGGAGCCACTGCAGGAGGTGAGGCTTGAACTGAGATTTTAAGGGTCACTTAACTAGATGAGAAAGGGATGTCTATTCCATGCCCTGAAGGAGCAGCCCGAGAGAAGCACAGGGGCTTTATCAGAGTGAAACACTCCAGGAAATCCGTAGGTATGTAGGTCTGGCTGATATGAAAGGTGAATGAGCAGGAAGGGTAGATGGTTAATGGGGAGGAATTATGAAAAGGACCATGTGATTAAAAGGCATCATGGCAAGTTAAAGATTTGAGCATAATTCCAAAGATATGAAGAAGTTTAACAGTAGATAGACATAGTCTTTCATGCTTCAAAAAGACTATCCTGGCACCATGTGGAGAACAGACAGAAGAGAAACCAGAGAAGAGGCAAGATGGCTTGGGGGCAGGAAGGAATGATTTTGAGGGCATCATCCGGGGCAAGTGTAATGAGAATTTTCTAGGACACATGTAAACTCAAATAAAATAAGTGGGACTATACAAAAGGAGAACAGCATTAAGAATGTTCCAGCCCATCCATTTTTTA
>NW_012151285.1:3855647-3857011 GCF_000956105.1 Propithecus coquereli | reverse complement strand
TGATTGGTATAAGATAACAATATAACAATATAATATTGTCTTCTGAAAGCTTTGAGTTCGGGACTTTAAAATTAACTCCAATTGGACTTGCTTTTAGTGTATAGCAGATTTCTCAACCTTGGCACTGTTAATATTTTGGGTTGGATAATTCTTCATTGGTGGAGGTTGTCCTGAGCATGGAAGGATATTATGCAGTACCTCTGGCCTCTACCCACTCAATACCCTATAGTAATCCACCCCCAATTGTGACAACCAAAAATGTCCCCAGACATTGAAAAATGTCCCCTGGTTTAAAAAAATTACCCTATGTTGAAAACTACTGGTATTTAGTATGAGGTAATCTTCCCATTTTTATTTTTATATGAAAAATAAATTACTCCAGAATCATTTACTGAGTAAACGTCCTCTCCACGTGATTTTCAGTGTCACTTTGTTACATTTCAAGCATCGATGTAAGTGGGGCCTATTTCTGACCTCCCTTTTCTATTACAGAAGTCATTTGTCTATCATTCTTCTCAAAATACAAGTGTGACTACTTTAGCTTTATACAATCTTGGCATATATCATGGCAACAGCATCTATCTTCTTCATTTTCTTTAGGAGCATCTTGTATATAATTGTATTTTTGCAACTAAATAAGCTTGTCAAGTTCTGTAAGAGATTTTGAAATATTTCACTAGAAGTACGTTAAATATACAGATCAACTTGGAGATATTGTCATTTTTAAATTATTGAGTTTTCCTATTTATTTGTTAAAAGTGAATACAAATATTAAGTATTAATAAAGTATTAACATAAATTATGGAGTGAGAATGTCTAGGCTCAAGTTCCATTGCTACCACTTACTAGACATGAGCCCTTCGACAAGTTATTTAAACCCTCAGTGACTCAATTTTCTCATATCTAAAGTCGGTTGCTGCTTAGATTGCAGTGAGTATGAAATGACATTATGTATAAAGCATTTAGAACAATTTCTATAGCAAAGGAAGTATTCACTCAGCACTAGATATTTTTAAGTTATTAATATGACTCAATAAAATTTTCCTCCAAATGTTGTATACTTCATTTCTTAGATTTATTCCAAATTGTCATATTTTTGTTGCTGTTGTAAATAGTCTTTTTTTTAATTTTTGTCTTCTGTTACTGGTATATAGACATGTAATAGCTTTTTGTAAATTGAACTTATATCCAGCCATCTTACCTCTCATTAATTCTTACAATTAGTTTATTGAGTTATTTGTGTTTTTTACAATCATATAAACTATAATTTATAAGTTATGTTTCTCCTTTTCTAATCCTCATATAATACTTCTTATTTATTTATTGTTGGGTATTGTTCTGGTTAGAATGTATGGGCTAATACT
>NW_012151285.1:3824275-3853937 GCF_000956105.1 Propithecus coquereli | reverse complement strand
AGGGACAGAGTCTTTTATTCTGAATCAACTCCCAAAAGTGCCCAATCTTGCTTGTCATCCAATTGCAGCATCAGGTCTCCACAGGTAATTATATCTGCATCAAAATGCATGGAGTAGATAGAGGATCTCAAAATGTACCCAAACTTCCCACTTTTATGGTAAATTATTTGAAAAAGAGATCGTCTCAGGCTGAGACAAATTCCTTTTTCACTGTCAAGGGAACTTCCGAGTAGTTCATTTGAAATTGAAAAAAAAAAATGATAAAAGAAAAATGGCAAGTAAAGTTTTAGTAAAGTTTTGCAAACCTTTTGGCTGAAAAGAAAGACTTGAAGTCTTGACGATAGCAATAGATATTTTTCTGGTCTCAACCAGAAATATAATAAAAACCCTAACAGAAGGTAACATATTATGCCCTAACCAGGGAATTGTTTTTGTGCACAAAAGAAGGAAATACTTTTAAAAGATTATATAAAACTAAGTTTAATTATGAAAAAACATTTCTACATTGCCCAATTTAAAATGAAAACTGAAAGTGGAGGAAACAGTTCTAAAAATGCAATAGCAAAATGTGAAAAGCTGGAAATATTTTAGGAAATAATCATTTGCTCTGTTTCTATTAGCCATGATAGAGTTTTCCAATTTTTTAGTTATCGGGGAGCTTTCCACACTGTGCAGTCAGGAAGTAACTCAGTAATGATAAGAGCATTATTGTTTTCTACAAAACAGCAACCACAACCATAGCTATAGTCAAATCTGTAGTAGCAACCAGCCACAGCCAGAGCTACAGCCATACTGATAGTCTCTTGAAGCTTCACCTCCACAGCTACAGACATAGACACAATCCCAGCTCCTAAAGGTGCTCATACAATAGCTGCCATATATGGTAATAGGATTTGGAGAATCAATGATAGCTTTTAAGTCACATGTCACCATCTCCATAAGCATCCATTTGGTCTCCTAATTCTCCACAATAATCTGTACAAAATCATTCATTATCTTTCCCTCTTACTTGATGGGATCCTTTTGTAATTCTTCAAACGTTTTATTTTAATTTTCTGTGAAGTTAGGTATTTCCACACATCAGTTTTGGTCATTTAATGAGCAGTGAATTCCATGTGCTCACTGTCCTTGTTTTCACTGAAATATATTCATGGCACTCACAAGCAATCAAAGTGTACTCTTGTTCTCTAATTATATACCTGATCTTTCAGTTAACATGTATGTGGAGATTTTTTCCATAACTAAAAACCTTGTTCACCTCTTTCTCTAGAAACAACTCATGTCCTAAATTTTTTAGCAACTTACTTTGGTTGGGGGTGGAGGTTCATTTTCCTAGAAGACCACAATTTTTAATTGTGGTAAGAACGCAACATGAGATCCACCCTCTCAACAAATTTTTAAGTGCACAGTACGGTATTGTTAACTATAGGCACTCTGTGTACAGCAGGCCTCTAGAATATATTCTTTTTGCATAACAGAAATGTTATTCCCATTACGTAGCAACTCCCCATTTCCTCCTCTCCCCAGCCCCTGGCAACTACCATTCTACTCTCTGCTTCAATGAGTTTGACTATTTTAGATAGCTCATATAAGTAGAATCACACAGTATTTGTCCTTCTGTGACTGGCTTATTTCACTTAGTATAATGTCTTCCGGGTTCATCCATGTCATTGTATATGGCAGAATTTTTTCTTTTTTAAGGCTGAATAATATTTCATTGTATGTATATACCACATTTTCTTTATTCATTGATCTGCCAATGGATATTTAGGTAGTTTCCCTATCTTGGCTATTTTGAACAATGCTGCAATAAACATAGGAATGTAAATATCTCTTTAAGATTCTGATTTCAATTCTTTGATCTTTGATTGACCTCTAAGTTCATAATATATTCCTCTATATTTTCTTTTTTAAAATTAAGATAAAACTCACATAATATAAAACTAACCATTTTTAAAGTGTGCAATTAAGTATCATTTAGTACACAATGTTATGCAATGAACACTTCCATCAAGTTCCAAAATATTTTCATCAACTCACATGAAAATCCCATACCCATTAAACTGTCAATTCCCACTCTTTCCTCCCACAACTTCTATATTTTTTTAAATATTTTATAGTTGATGAATTTTATTTTTAGAACTTTAATTTACCTGGGAGTATATGGATTAATTTTGTTTCTAATGTTTCCATTGACTCGAGATCACTACATTTATTACATTCTAAATATTTTTCTATAGGCCAATTTCTACATGTTCTTTTATTCCCTTCATTTACTTATCAATTCATGCTCCAAAATATAATTCTAATTAATGTATCTTTATTACATGTCTTACTATCTGGTAATACAAATCTTCCCTTTATGTCCTTTTTATTTATTAATTTTTTTTCAAAATTTCTTTGACTGTCAAGGACAAGAAGTTTAAAAAAGATAAGGTAAAAAAAAACTGACAAGCTGAAAGGAGCTTTCAGTTTTCTCAAGGTACTCAATGGGAAAAAAATGCATTTTAGAATCTGCCAAAATGGAAGTCTTATTAAAAAGCCAGAGCTCTCACCTGAGACCTCTAGAAAGCTATGCCTTAGGAAAAGTGGTTAATCAGAGGTAGACAAAGCTTTACAAGTATAAAACCTAGGTTAGTCAGTTTATTCCCTGATTGAAATGAGAGACTATAATTTTATGGAAGCTGTCTGCCAGAGGTAGAACTTATCATATCAGTAGGAAGAAACATTATACAGAGCTTCAACAGCAGTTTTTCACAAACAGTGTCCAGTATTCAAGAAAAATTACAATGAATGAAAGAAACAAGACTAAGAGAAAATAGCAGACAATAGATCAAGACCCACAGGTAACCCAGATATTGTAAATATCAGTTGTGGTATGTAAAATAATTATGACTAGTGAGCTCAAAAAATGTAAAAAGTGTAAGAATTCTACCAGAGAATTGAAATTTATTTTTGAAATCAAGAATAAATGTCTTAGTCTGTTTTCTGTAGCTTATAACAGAATACCTGAAACTGAGTAATTTATAAAGAAAAGGAATTTATTTCCTTCAGTTATGGAGGCTTGGAAGTCCAAGGTTGAGGAGCACATCTGGTGAGGATCTTCTTGCTGGTGGGGACTCTGTGAAGAGTGCAAGGCTGTGCAGGGCATCACATGGTGAATGGGCCAAACATGCTAGCTCAGGTCCTCATGCTAGCTCTTCCTCCTCTTGTAAAGCCACCAGTCACACTCCCATGATAACCCATTAATCCATTAATTCAAGAATCTATGAATGGATTAATCCATTCAGTAGGGCAGAGCCCTCATGACCCAATCACCACTTAAAGGCCTCACCTCTCAATACTGCCACATTGGGTATTATATGTCAACATGAGTTTTGAAGGTAACAAACATTCAAATCATAGCATTTCACCCCTGGCCCCTAAAACTCATGCCCTTCTCTAATATAAATACATTTATCCCAATACCATAGCCCCAAAGTCTTAACTCATTCCAGCAATGACTCAAAAGTCCAAAAGTCCAGAGTCTCATCTGTGAGCCTGTGAAATAAAACAAGTTAGCTACTTACAAGACACAATGGTGGTACAGGCATAAGACAGACATTCCCATTCCAAAAGGGAGGAATAGAAAAAATAAAGGCGTAACAGGCTTAGGCAAGTCTGAACCTCAGCAGGGCAGACATTAAATCCTAAGGCTGGAGAATAATCTCTTTAGACTCCTTATGGAACACTGGAGTGGAGGCTGGATGTCCAAGGTCTCAGGCAGTCCTGCCCCTAGGATTTGCTGGGCACAGCCCGTGTGGCTACTCTTACAGGTTAGAGTCCAGTTCCAGAAGTTTTCCCAGGTGGGCATCACATGCTGCGGGTGACTCCACAGTTCTGAGGTCCCAGTGGCAGTTCTGTTCCCACAGCCCGAGTAGGTGTTGCCCTGGTGGAGACACTCTGTGGCAGCTCCAACCCCACATTTCTGCTCAGTCTTGTTCTACCAGGGGTTCTCTGCAGTAGCTCTGCCCCTGTGACACATCCTCTGAAATCTGGGTGGAGGCTGCGAAGCCTCCACAGCTCTTGCCTTCTGCAAGCCTGCAGAATTAGTGCCAGGTAGATGCAACCAAATCTACAACTTGTACCTTCCAGAGCTACAGCACCTGCGGCCAGTTGAACCACAGCTGGGGCAGCCTTCTTAGGCAGTGAGCACATGCACAGTGCCCCTAGTCTGTTCCCTGAAACCATTATGCCCTCCTGGGCCTTAGGGCATGTGATGGAAGGGGCAGCCTCAAAAATTTCTGAAGCGCCTTTAGGATTTTTCTCCCTTCCCATTGTCTTGAAGAATAGCACTTGGCTCCCTTCTTTCCATGCTAATCTCTTTAGCAAATTGTCAACAGGCTACACCTTGGTTTCTTCTCCTGAACATACTTTTTCGGTCTTTACATGGTCAGGCTGAGAGCATTCTAAATCTTTCTGTTCTGCTTTCCTTTTAATTATAAAATTTGCCTTTAAATTGTTCCTTTGCTCCCAAATCGTATAAGCTGCCAAAAGTAACCATGCAGATCCTTCTATATTCTGCTTAGAGATTTCTTCTGCCAGATACCCTAGTTCATCACTCTCAAGTTCAGCCTTCTACAAAGACCTGGGGCATTGACACAGTTCAGCCAAGTTCTATGCCAGTTCACAACAAAGGAAGCCTTTTCTCCAGTTTCCTGTACCTTATTTCTCAGTTCCATCTGAAACCTTGTCAGGATGGCTTTTACTATCCATATTTCTATCAGCATTCTGTTCACAACCACTTAACCAATCTCTAGGGAGTTCCAAACATTTCCTAGTCTTCTTGTCTTCTAAGCCCTCACCAGAGTCTAGGCTTTTTCTAGGCCACTCCTACCACTGTAAAAACTTTAAAAATCAGACGGGTTTGGTGGGATGTGCCTATAGTCCCAGCTACTCAGGAGGCCAAGGCAGGAGAATTCCTTGAGACCAGGAGTTCGAGGTTGCAGTGAGCTATGATCCCACCACTGTACTCCAGCCTAAATCACAGACTATGACTCTGTCTCTAAAAAAAAAAAAGAATCTTTAATTTAATTTAAAACCTTCCCATAATGAATATCCAGACCTAAATGTCTTCCATAATCTATATTCTTAATCACTTAAGGAAAAATAATGCCAACCTAATTTAAACTTAACCAGATCATAGAAAAAGAGGACAAAAATGGTCATAATAACCTTGGTTTGAAAACCAAATAAAGTCTTCACAAAAAGGAAAATTACAGATCAATCTTTCTCATCAAGATATATTTAAAATACTAAACAAATTATTCACAAATTACCAAATGGACTCAAATCTGACAATATATAAAAGTAAAACAAAAAAATACCTCTTTTCACCCATAAATTTGGTGAAAAGTAGGCAATGAGGTAAGTACTAGGGAGGTTTTGAAGGACGAGAGAACTCATACACTGTTGTTCAGAGTATGAATAACTATAACACCTCTGGGGGAAAATCAGACAGTCCTTGCCAAAGTTAAAATTCATGTAACCCACGATGCACCTACCCTATACTGGGGAACATAACCCAGAGGATTTAGCACATAGGTCCATAAGACATTCATGGGAAAATTGATTGCCCCATTATTTGTGGAAGTGGAGAGTAGGAGACAGTACAAGCAGCTCTGACTATGATGCAGGCAGTGGTATCCTTTGCAGGGGCTAGAAACAATTCAGTAGGTGTACGTGTATCCCAGGCTACTGTTCAGCTGATTTGCATAGGTACGATCATAACAGTTGTTCAGGCCAGTGCTTATTTGACTAAACAGAATCATGCTATATTAAAAATATTAAGTATTTTGACGATGACCCTTGCATGCAGCAACATAAATGGCTCTTAAAAACACAATGTTACATAAAATACAGCCACGTGCTGCATAACATTTTGGTCAATGAGAGATTGCATATATGATGGTGGTCCTATAAGATTATAATACCATATTTTTACTGTACCTTTCTGTTTAGATATGTTTAAATACACAAATTATCATTGTGTTACAATTGCCTACAGTATTCAGCACAGTAACATGTTGTACAGGTTTGTAGCCTAACAGCAATAGGCTATGCCACACAGCCTCGGCATGTAGTAGGCTATACCATCTAGGTTTGTGTGATTCCACTCTGTGATATTCACACTACAATGAAATCACTTAGCAATGCATTTCTCAGAATATCTTACTGTCAAGTGACATGACTGTCTAAGAATGATGGGAAAAAATATCCCGGCTTTTATTTTTTTAAAATGAAAATCATACACATAACCCCAAAAACTCAACATATAATTTTGAAGGATCCAAGCTTATTCAATGATTATAATAAATGTAGGAAAACAAATAAGGTAGTAAGACAGGGATTAAGGACAATCCCTATAATATTATGATAAAATAAAACAGGAGAAGATATGTTAAGGGAAATATTTTTATAACCAGTCACTAACTTAATCCTACGTATCTGAGGCTTAAAACACACAAACAAGCCAACAGATTAATGCTTCTATTTCCATATACATATTTTTCTTGTACTTTAATTCAAAAGTAATACATTATAAAGAGTCAAATACCATTATGATTAATATTCAATTAATTTGCCCCATTACTCTCTCCTACCCCCGCCCACTAATCAATGCTGACACTTTAGGGTTCACTTCCCCATCATTTCTATGTTTATACAAACACACATTGACATACACTGCTTTTTTGAAAAATTTATTTACTCAAAAAACAAGAATGGCATTATGTAAGGGTCTCAAAAATTATTAAAATATAAATATTTTCAATATAAAAAGTTGTCTTGATCAATTTCTTTTTCATTAACCCCTCTCAGGGGGAAATCTGTGAAGCTGAGTCAGAGGGTGAGAAAAGATTGATTAGAACAGTAAGACCGTAAGTGGAAAGGAAGGACTTACAGAAAAAAATAGTCACTCCATTTAGGGCAGAGCTAAAGGGAGGAGAGATCAGAAGCAGTGTAGAAGTGGTGAAAATTATTAGCGTATTTAGATAATGACAACCTCCACCTTATTGGGGACTCTTGCCGTGGGCTCTATAAATTCTTTAATATTTGGGGAAGAAAACATAGCTAAAGCTTGTATTTTGTTATTTATGCTTTGCTTTGGCTGTTTTAACTATGATACTTAGACTGTTATTCTAGACACTGGAACCTGTCAGTTCAAGATTCATAAAGGTTATATACCCACCACCATTGGGTTGCTGTTTTTCAGTTGACAATCTTTTGTTTTACATGACATAGACCTCTTTCCCATATCAAAAAAGAATTATAACTCATTATTTTCTATAGCTAGATAATATTGAAAAATACTGATGTACCGTAGCATTTGCCACCGCTCTTCTCCTGACCAATTATATTTGTAAAACTTAAAACACATCAATAATATCTAGTGCTTAAGAGGGTTTCCCACAATCAGCGTTTTAATATATTGCTGGTGGGAGTTTGAAATACCACAGAACTGTTGGAGAGAAAGCTGGCAATATATCCTACAGAAGTAAAAGCACCAGCCAATGATACGTATAAGAAAGTATATCATTGCGTTGCTTTTATAAGAAATAACTGGTGATGAACAGACATTCTTCTGCTGAATAATTAGAGATTTATAAGTATCATGTTATATTTAGTTGCATCTTATTCTGGGAAATATATGAAACAATGCCATATGTTTTGTTCCTGTGATTTATAAGGTCAAGGACGACATCTGTTCCATTTCTACTGTGGACCACTAAGCTCCACCATCAGCACAGGAGGTGGCTTAATTAATATTATTTGAAAATAATGATAATGAAGCACACAGCAACCTTCCCTTCATCTGCTAGAGAGGCCATCTCCTTAACTAGGCATGAAGGGAGTTAATTATGATATTTCTGTGCTTTTACTGAAGTGATGCTTAACTACAACTGGGAATGCAAAAGTGAATGTTACAAGAGATGTTTTGTGTGAACCAAATTCTGCTAATCATCTAAACTTTAAAAACCCTTAGGTCTTTGTTAGGAATTTTAGTTATTTTTTTGTATGTTAATTTCATGAGGAAAATGAAGTAATTTAGTTTTAATGTTCATTGATGTATTTCTTTCCACAAATTTTGAAACTTCTATGGATCCTTTTGCCTTGTGGATGCCATTCGTATATACTGTCTTCTAAAATTGATTTATTCCTTTCTCTCAAGCTTTAATGTATCCTATTTCCACATGGCTCATTGAGACTCTCTTTGCTTTCATTCTTCTCTTCTTGATACCTTTATAAATGTTTTATCCAAAGAATTTGAGTTTTTGTATAGATGGTATAGATGGTTTTATCTAGATATAGCATCTCAATCCTATTGAACTGAGGGAACAAGTGACAAAGATGAGAAAAGTGATCTTGATGCAGTCAAGTTCTGATTCTTTTACTTGCTGAATCATGGGCTTCCAGTAGATAAATGAAAGCTACCTCCATATGGATAAATACATAAGTAGTGCCATTATATTCAGCAACTGCTTTCTCACCTTAAAGAAGTAAAAAGTTTTTATTGCAATAAATATCTCAGCCAAGGAGAGTTTAGTTCAGCAATAAAGCCATGATTGTTTATTACGCCCATTCATCCATTCATTCACTGGCTCATTCTGTGATCCATTTAATAAACATAAACCATATATTGCCATGCTGTTAACCCTGTGTCTATGCGGAGTGCTATAATGTTGTAAGAAAAGCAAGCATCACGTACAAGAGAAAGAAATGAGAAGGAAAGGGAAGGAAAGGGAAGGGAAGGGAAGGGGAAGGAAGGGAAGGGGAGGGGAGTGGAGGAGAGGAGAGAAGAGGAGAGGGGAGGGGAGGAGAGGAGAGGAAAGGAAAAAATAGAAGGAGGTTAGTTAATATAATAAGTCTGTGGATAGGATACTGTGGACGCACAAAGGTGAAAATAGGGAAGAGAATTGGGTCCTGACTGAGGAGGGAGATTTCTTCAGGTGAAGAGAGGGAGATAAACATCTGTAAAAAGATAATGTTTCCATTCATATGTGTGATTTCTCCATTTACTTTATTAGAAAAATACTTGACAGAATGGGCTGGTGCCATAGCTCAGGTGTGGCCCACAGGGTGTTGAGAGGACAGACGGGAAGATGGACTGAGAGGCTGAGACGTGCAGGTCAAGTCCAGCATCTAGCACATGTGGAGCCATCTGGCACAGCCTGCCTGGGGAAGTGTGTAGATTTTCTAATTAAACAGGATTTACTCAGTGAAATGATTCCTTACAGCCAGACAGCCCAGATCTTTGACTCTCACTGCCTTTACCCAATATGAGAAACGCTCCTTCACCTGCAGATCCCACAGCATCTCAGACAGGGAGAGCACTGAGCAGTGACAGCAGAAGGACACAGAGCAGGAAAGTTACAAGAAACTTGTTATTCTTTCTATATTGTATATCTTTCCCTCATTAAAACAGATCATCACATAGGAGAAAATTTAGATGGATCATGTTTATTTGTTAAAATCTAAGTGTCTTTAAAATAGAGGAGAGAGTAATGCATGTTAATATTGTTGAGGGAAGCAGAATAGGAGGGAAAAGAGTAAAAGAGAAAGACAGCAGTTTCACCTAATGCCCTTGAAAAGGAAGAGGTGTCAGTTCTGTGAGTCACCAGAGCAGCAGGAAGCTGGGTATCACTCCAGGATAACACCAAGGAAGTTGGCAAGGAACTCAGGAAAGATAGCAGAATTATGTTAAATTCCTAGCTTCAGCAAAGATATCTGCACTCCATAATTGCCCTAGAGAATTTAGCCAGCGGATTTCCAAACCCCATCATAGGCTTATATGATAAAGATGTCTTTCATGATCTCCACCTACAAAAATTTACAGATTCTGATGCTACCCTTGGAATATAAGAGCTACATCTGATGAGATATAAACCCTAATAAATTTATGGATGGAATTTCCTGTTAGTTTATGAAGCAGCAATTTGGTTTCAGCATTACTTGATATAAAATAAATATTAAAGTTACATTTCTTGTACATCTTAGTTGTTTAAAAGCTTAATTCATACCTATTGAAGTATGCAAGGCAAAATTTCAATGAGAAGTTTATATTCTTTTGGTTGGATTCTCACAGGAGCCTCTTGAGTTCATGGTCTTAGCCAGCCTTTACATATATGTTATTTTGTGTGTATAACAAGATACAATAGAGGAAACTATGGAAACCAATAATCAATCTACACTTACTCCTAGAAAATAAATCAAAGTATATATTTTTGAAGAGACTGTCCTTTCTCCAATGTATGTTCTTGTTGCCTTTGTTAAAAATTAGTTAATTGTAAACGTGTGGATTCATTTCTGAGTTCCATATTCTTTTCCATTGGTCTATGCATCTGATTTTATGCCAGTACCATGCTGTTTTGGTTACTGTAGCTTTGTAATAGAATTTGAAGTCAGGTAATGTAATGCTTTCAGTGTCATTTGTTCTTTTTCCTCAGGATTGTTTTGGCTATTCTGGGTATTTTGTGGTTCTCCCAATATGCTAGGATTATAGGTGGGAGCCACTGTGCCCAGCCCAATTTTTAAATATTTTTTAGAGATGGGGTCTCACTATGTTGCCCAAGCTGGTCTCAAATTTCTGGCCTCAAGCAATCCTCCTGTGTCAGACTCCCAAAGTGCTGGGATTACAGATATGAGCCACCACATTTGGCCTCTCTTATAATCTTTATTTATTTATTTATTTATTTATAGACAAGATCTTGCTCTGTTGCCCAGGCTGAAATGCAGTGGCACCATCATAGCTCACTGCAACCTCGAACTCCCAGGCTCAAGTAATTCTCTTGCCTCAGTCTCCCAAGTAGCAGGGACTATAGGTGTGGGCCATGATGCCTGGCTAATATTTTTTTACTTTTTTTTGTAGAGATGCAGTCTCACTATGTTGCTTAGGCTGGTCTTGAATTCCTGGACTTAAGTGATCCTCCTGCCTCGGCCTCCCAAAGTGCTAGGATTACAGATATGAGTTACTGTACCTGGTCAGCAAATATTTCTTGAGTAGCACAGGCAACCAAAGAAAAAATGGGCAAATATCAAACTAAAAAGCTTCTGCATAGCAACGGAAACAATTAACAAAATGAAGAGATAACATACAGAATGGGAGAAAATATTTCCAAACTATTCAACCGACAAGGTATTAATAACCAGAATATATAAGGAACTCAAAGAACTAGATAGCAAAAATAAACATTTCTCAAAAGAAGACATACAAACAGCCAACAGATATATGAAAAAATTCTCATCACTAGTCATCAGAGAAATGCAAATTAAAACTACAATGATATATCACCTCACCCCAGTTAAAATGGCTTTTATAAAAAAGACAAAAAGTAATGGATGCTGGTGAGGATGCAGAGAAAGGGGAACACTCATACGCTGTTGGTGGGGATGTAAATTAGTACAGTCACTAGGGAGAACAGTATGAAGGTTTTTCAAAAAACTAGAAATGAAACTACCATATGACCCAGCAATCCCACTGAAAGGTGTATATCCAAAGGAAAGGAAATCAGTATATCGAAGAGAATAGCAGTATATCAATGCAGAATGTCTGCACTCCCATGTTCATTGCAGCACTATTCACAATAGCCAAGAGTTGGAATCAACTAAGTGTCCAGCAATGGATGAATGGATACAGAAAATGTGGTAAATATACACAATGGAATATTATTCAGCCATAAAAAAAGAATGAAATCCTGTCATTTGGAACAACACGGGTGGAATTGGAGAACATTAGATTAAGTGAAATAAGCCAGGCCCAGAAACACAAATTTTGCATGTTCTCACTCATATGTGGGAGCTAAAAAACTTGATCTCATGAAGACAGAAAGTAGAATCGTGGTTATCAGAGGGAAGGGAAGTGGGGAGGAAGGGATAAAAAGGGGTTGGTTAATGGGTACACGAATACAGTTAGATAGAAGGAATAAGACCTAGAGTTCCGTAGCAAAATAGGGTTACTAGAGTTAACAATAATTTATTTTATATTTCAAAACAACTAGAAGAGTGAAATTAGAATATTCCTCACACAAAGAAATGGCAAATGTTTGAGGTGACAGATATTCCACTTACCCTGATTTGATCATTACAGATACTATGCTTGTATCAAAATATAACATGTACCCCATAAATATGTACAACTATTATATATCCATAAAAATTAAAAATTTTTAAAAATATACATATTTTACTCATGATATGAATCACTAGAATTATTTAAAGACCTATAATAGGAATAGTGAAAGCTAGAGATGGTCGGGAACCATGTACTTACATCCTCAATCAGCCCTGCATCATTGTTTAGCGAGAAGGCAGAGATTTTTCAGGCAAATAAATGGCTCATTACAATTCATGGCTCTGACCCCAGCCTTCTGTGAGGTCTTCTGGACATGTATAAATCATGAGGATTATCTGCTATTTTAGCACTGCCCCCATGGCATTAGAGTTGCGGGCTCAGGTTCCCAATTCTCCGCTACACTGTGCTTTCCTGGATGACAAGTACCATGTCTTACACGTGTTTGTTTCCATAGTATTTAGCATAACTATTTAGTATGTGTTCGTAGCTTTTCCTAACCTCTCTACCACTAACCAACTGTTCAGCTTTGGGCAGAACATTCAAGCGGTCCTATCTAAATTTACTTGTATAAAGAAAGGCTTTGAGGAAATGACTTTTAAGGACATCTCAAAGTTTCTTCTGAGAAATTTATTTTATTTCTGTTAACATCTTTTGAGACTTGGAAGACTACTGTCACATCTCTTTTAAATTACTTTTCTGCCAAGTTCTTATAAGTCAGCTTGTTAGATCATTTCTGCCTTGGAGGGCCTTAAATCTTATGAAAACATAATAATGATGGAATTAACATGTCTATGTCGTTGTACCTCAAGTAACAAATCCTCTTGGGGGAAAAGTGGCCTTAAACTAAGTCAGTCTGGCCTCAAAAAGAATATAAAGTTAATTGAAGTTATCTGTTTGGTTTTCACCGTTTGATTTTCATTCAGATTTAGTAAGTATACTAAAAAGTCACGGCCTGGTTGTGTTTTGACACAAGTCTTCTATCTGTACCCTGGAGTGGCTTTTTACTGCCCTCTAGGTGAAGAGGGGGCTGTACCACCCTGGTGCTGGAGAGTAGGGAACATGCCATCTGTGCTGAGAGGGTAGCATGGGTCCAAAGGACATCCGAAGTGCAGGAGGTTGCAGCTCACTCACATAGACGGAAAGAAGAAAGGAGGGTCCCACTGAGCTATAAATATCTCTGTGTTGCCTATGTGATGTTTTCTTGGATGAAGCATCTAGCTAGGAAGTGTGTTTTGGAAAAAGAGAGATAGCCACCTCTGTTTTTTGAAATTAAAACTCAGTAGGCCCAGCGCGGTGGCTCACGCCTGTAATCCTAGCACTCTGGGAGGCCGAGGCAGGAGGATTGCTTGAGCTCAGGAGTTCGAGACCAGCCTGAGCAAGAGTGAGACGTCATCTCTACTAAAAAAATAGAAAAGAAATTAGCTGGACAACTAAAAATATATAGAAAAAATTAGCCGGGCATGGTGGTACATACCTGTAGTCCCAGCTACTTGAGAGGCTGAGGCAGTAGGATCACTTGAGCCCAGGAGTCTGAGGTTGCTGTGAGCTAGGCTGACGCCACAGCACTCTAGCCCGGGCAACAACAACAAAAAAACTCAGTGAAGAAAAGGAAAATGAAAATAATGGTGAACAGAAATTTCTGATGCTGTTTACCATTATCCTCCCTCAGCTACAGCAATATTTTTCCTTTTATGTTATTAAAAGGACATTCATGACCAAGAGGTCACAGTTGATTGTAATATTTAATGTATGAATAACTGTATGATTTATATTTACACATGATGATCTAAGCCACTAATGTTCTGTATCATTCCGTTTTATTTATATTCTTGGTATATAATTGGAAAAAATATGGCTAGTGCTTTAATAGACAATGGTGGGAGTGGGGTATTTCAAATAAATAGTCCCTTACTTTATCTGATATTTACTTCTACTACCATTAAAAATACTTCTTCTTCCCTGAGAAATGTGTATGATTCAAAAGCAACAAAACTAGATATTTTTTATTGCAGTGTTTTTATTGCTATGTAAGTTAAGTTATAGTATGGATAACAGAGCAACTGAAAAATTTATTACTATTTATAAGCTGTTAATATTACATTTTCTATTTAAAATTCAAGTCTTTATCATTGGTATTGTTAGTTTTCAAAGGAAGATTTGACATTCTAATTTATAGATGGTAGTTCTGTAAGTCAAAATTTTATTTTATATCTTTTTAGTTGCTAGTGAACATGAATATCAAATAAAAGATCATGTGTGATAAGATGGCCTTAGGTTGATTTCATCTATAACGGAGTGCAATAAACTTTTTTTTGTTGAGGGTAAAGATGAATTGTCATGGATTAGAGTTTCAAAGGACCATATTTCTGATCTTGCATTGGTAAATAATCTCGAATGGTAATGAAATGTTTCATTTTATAGAATCCATTTTCCCAGAGGCACTTCACCATTATGTAAGATTTTTAAAAACTATGGCAAAATGCCGAAATAATAATTATAAGAAAAACAATCGCACAAGCAAAATAACAACATTCTTCAGGAGGTCACGCTCTGCTTCATAGTTGAGATTCGAAAGTTGTTACTTTTTCATCTATAAAGTTCTCAGATGGAATTCAGGAGAGGTTACCGGACTACATGATGACTATGAGTTAAGATATAGCATGTAAAAAACAAGTATATGATGTAAGATGATGCTACTCTTTTTTCTCTTAAATAAAATGAATATGCATATTATTTCTATATGTATTATTTTGTAAATAAGAAAACCAAAATAACTCCAATAATTTCTAAGTATTTAAATTTGAAATTTCATACATGCTTCCAAGTATTTGGACATACAGAACTAAGGATAAGGAAATTCTCAGACTTGTAGGTTACCATAGCAATTTTCCTGCATTCCATGAATTCCAACAAATGTATGAGACAAAAAAAAATAGACAGAATAATAAAATCAGATAATTTGGAGGTTACTACTTCTCAAAAGTTACCAAAGATTAAGGATTACATTAAATCTGTTGCAAAACAACATAGAAACAGAGTCATTTGCTGACAAAAACAAAATATCATTTTTTATTCCATATCTACTGTAAGCTGGGCATTGTGCTACAAGCTAAGTATAATACCTCCATTAACTATGGCGATAGTCTTCTAAGGTCAGTGTTTATAACCTTTTTTTTAACTGAAGAGGAAACAGGTTTATGGAGATTAAGAAGGTTTCCTTTTGCTTTCTTTATTTTTATAAATTCATGGGGTGCAAGCATAATGTTATTAAATGCATAGATTGTGTAGTGGTGAAGTTAGGGAGTTGGTATACCCATTACCTGAATAATGTGCATTGCACCCATTAAGGCACATGCACAGCTAGTAAGTGGGAATGTCAGGACCTAATGCCACTCCGTGTGGCCCCAAAGCTTAGGCCCTTTAACAAAGATAAACAGTGCAACTACCCATTCCCATAGAGGAGAATTGTTTAATACCCCACACAATACTCCTAGTCTCAGCTTATCATATATAGCAGTCTCAGGAGGCAGTTTCTCTACCAACACAGGGATGGGGTCAGTATCTTCTAAGTGCCCCCTTCACCATGAGGTCCCTCGCCCACTCTAGGTGCCCTACTTCACTCTTCCGAAGAGCCTTTAGACGTGGCTTCAGTTGACAGTTGACTTATCTCCCTTTTTTCTTACAGCATGAAAGCAAACAACTACAGATGCTCTAAGTACTCACATTGGCCAGGGATTTAGAATACATATATTTACTTTCTCAGGATTATTAAAAATGGTCAAAGTGACTAATAGTGATTAGAAAAATAATAGCATATTTTTTTTCAGTTTTAATGCCTAGAGAAGCTCATTTGAATTCTCAGAGTTTTGAGCAGATCCTGAATAGTTTAGGTAAGAATTTTGTTAAAAACTGACATTAGCTTAAGAAATGTCAGTAAAAATAAAGTTTAATGAATCAAATACTTGTACCCTGACTCTCCTATTTCAGCCCAGCTTTAATATAGCCTGTATAAATGTTGTTAGAAAATTAAATAATTGAGGCTTTATTAAAGAATTTTTTAATTGTATAACAAGTATAATTGAAGAAAAAGAACAATGGATTCTGACTTTTTGATTTGGGGAGAAAAAGAGAAAAGGAGGAGGAAGAAGAGGAAAGTGACGAATTAGGGGAGTAGTGTGAGAAAGTAAGTTGCATTTTAAGAAGAATCTTTAAAGACAGCTCCTAAGGAGGTGACATTGACCAGAACTCTGAAAACAGTGAGAGAGAACGTTTGAGAAAAGGCTGATCCGGGTGGAATAGTTATATAAATGTTTTTTCTTACCTCCTAAAGAGCAACGTCTCTATCCCATTATGCCAAAATCCAAAACACAGGGATCCAATATTTTTCCTGATTTGTAACTAGCTCCCCAGTTCCTGCATCTAAGACTGAAAACATTATGAATTTCACTGACTCTTTCACATGAATATTCATTAACTCTTATCTCTTAATATAGAATTACTGGCTTTTATTTCCTTCAGGGTGTGTATGTCTTTGGTGGGAAATTTTTATCATTAACCTCTCTGTTTCATTTCTCTTCCAGCCTCGGGGCCTCTCTCAGAGCGTCAAATAATCAAGACCCACAAAACTTGATGCCCCATTAGGTGCCCTTCTTAGAACAGGAGCCCAATTGTATGAGAAAGTCCCTAAGTATGGTAGGTGGGAAATATTCCTACACCAATGCAGACATTAATTTTAGATATTTGAGAGTCTTTAAAGTCTTTCATATATTTTTGCTGAGGCACAATTACATACATTAAAATGCCCATATCTTACATATAAATTTTGATAAGTTTTGACAACATAAAAATCCAATCAAACACCTATCAAAGTATAAAATATTTCCACAACCCTAGAAAGTTCTCTCATGTCCCTTTCCAGAAAATTCCATTTCTCTCACAGAGTTAACTATTTTTTTTTGATATCTAGTCTGATAGATTGATTTTGCCTGTCTTGAACTTCATATAAACAGAATTTTACAGCATGTTTTTGTTTTGTTTGGCTTCACCCATTCCCTATATATTTTTTGAGGTTCTTTTCTATTGCTAAGTCCATTGTATCAATAAACCACAATGCATTCCTTTTCCTGTTGATGGTCATTGATTTCGGTAGTTTCCTTTTTTGTGTGTTCTTCATCTTTCCTACTTGAAAGCTAAAATATGCAAGATTTTTAAACCTATTTTTAAACATTGTTTGGATGAAAGCCTAAGAGCAAAATAACTAAACCATAAGTTATGTTTAACATAGTAAGAGCCATAATGTTTGTTCTCAGTGGTTTCTTTACCCCCCACCAGAAGTGCATGTGATCCAGTTGCTCTCCAGTTGTTCTCCACCAGTTGCTATTGTTAGTCTTGATAATTTTAACCATTCTAGTGAGATGTGGTAGTAACTGTTCGTGGTTTTAATTTGTAATTCCCTAATGACAAATGATGTAGAGAATATTTTCAGATGCCATTTTTCGTATATCACTCTTTAAATTATCCAGTCTTTCACCCATTTTTAATTGTTAACTCACCTATTGACTTGTCTAAAATATGTTGTTTGTCAAATGTATGGGAAACTATATTTCTCCTTATCTGTGGCTTTCCTTTCATTTTTAATAGTACTTATTGAAGACAAATAATTTTTTAACTTTGAAGCCCAGCTTATCAAATTTTTGTGCATGTAGCTCTTGCTTTTTGCATTAGAGAATCTTTTTCTGCTTCAAATAAAAGTATTTCTTCTAGTAATTTTGTGGTTTTAGCTTTCACATTTAAATCTGTAATCCAACTTGAGTTAACGTTTATATATAGTGTGGTACATAGGTTAATGTGTTTTATTCCAGAAACTTTATGGTTTAACTTTTAAATTTAAGTCTGCAATTGAATTTAAATTAATTTTTATATGGTGTGAGGTATCAGTCAATGTTCACATTTAATTTTTCATTTGGATATTCAGTTATTCCAACATTGTTGATGATATATTTAAGGACTTCTAATAACAAAAATGTAAGAAGAGAAAACAAAAAATTGAGCTTGCCTGGCTAATTACATTTCTGAGAACCACTTTAAAATTATGCCTAGTCCTTGTGTAAGTAACATATTAGCAATTTACATATCATTAAATGTGCCAGATTAACTTTGTTGAAGGTTTTTTTCTTATAATTAAAAACTCTCCAAAATAAATATAATCTTCATTGTGTGCTGTTTATATAGTCTGCTTGTCTGCAACAAACATCTTGAATGATGAAGAATTTTTAAGATTTTACAGAAGCTCAATTTTTATACTGAAAATTCTTGCTTAGTGTCATTAACTACCACGATGTTTTCATTCTTCATTAGCAGTCACTATAGATCTTGTGGCTACAACTTCATCTCTGAGGCAGTCTTCCCTTTTATCACTTAAAATGCTCTCAGTGCTTCTATCTCCTTCTCTCTTTGTTTTAGTCAATCATAATCTACTATTCCACACTGAAGATGAGATCACTCCATTTCCTTGCTTTATGTGTGAATTTAGAAGTATGTTTGTTAGGTAGTTAGCAAGGGATTCCAGGTCTCCTAGGGTCGAAAGTGGGTGCCTTGCCTTGGTGTAATTGCCCCACCTGGGAAGAGAACAAGGGTGGACCCCAGGCCCCCATCTTGGTGCTGCCCCACCTTAATCCTGCCCTGAGCAACAGCTGTACCTGGGCGGGGAGGGCATACCCTACAAATCTACCAATCATAACTTAGCACCAGCAACAAAAGAATGCAGAGGACTTTCTAGCCTATGGACCAAGCAGCATAGGTACCATAGAATCCAGAAATTGACCTAGAACAATCTGCATAGTATGCAGTATGCATAGTAATGCAACTCCCAACTGTCCAATCAAAGTGCTTCCACGGTGACATCTGAGACACAGGGAGGTCCCAATCGGGGCACTATAAAACAAGACACAGACCATAACCAACCCTTTTTTTTTGCCCCTTCCTTTTGCTCTCCCTTTGCTGAGACAATGGGTCCGGTCATCATCCGTGGTGTTTGTATCATGCTCTGTATGCCTATATCTTGCTCTTGCTCTGTAATCCCAACTTTCTCTCCTCAATCAACCTCATTTTTGTGTTTGTCTTACTTTGGTGCATCTGGTCATTCTTTAACCATCGGGGCTCTAAGAACCAACATTTCCGACTGAAACCTGACTTGTTCAATAAATTGGTAAATATTTATTTTGTATTAAATATGTTGTGGATACAATTAAATAACAAACCATTATGAAGAATAGAAGGGATTTTAAAGAAAGAATTATTGAAGGCTAAGAACCAATGTCTAAGAAGCTAAGGCTCAGCTAGTCTAAACAGTTGTCTGGATTTCCAGGAGGGTTAAAAAAGCCCCAGATAGGCAATCACTCACATATACGCACACATACAATTTCAAATTTTTCAAAATTTCATAATAATCAGTCATATTTTCAATCTCCAGGTGATAACACATCATGCCCACGACTAAGAAGAATTTTGAAGGCAAATGAAGTTTCCACAGGCAATGAGTCATCTTTTCTTGAGTGGAGGGCTATTGGGATTAAGGGTAAGAAAGAAAAATGGATCTTTGAGAAATTAGATAAGGGACAACGCTTAATGGTGATGCTCTAGAAGTAAAAATCATAGACTCTTCCATAACAAAGTATTTGTTAGTCATAATAATCATAATAACCATTGTAATCACAATGGGAGCTGTATACGCAGCCATACCCCACAATGACAGCAAGAGCAATATCCACAACTCCCACATACATTTTTGTAGTAATTAAAATACGTGAAGTCAAGTGATGAGAATTCAGCCAGGTAATAAAAAAAAAAAAAAAAAAAAAAAACCATTTCTGAGCTTTGATAATTACATACGGCTTTGGGACCTTTCTATACAACCAGAGGTCTGCAAAGTGTATATCACCTATACTTTGCCTTCTCATTTCCACAAAAACTTGTATGTATAAAAGCTTGTTATTGTTTTATTTTATGTCATAAGAAGCCCTCTCATTTTATAGACCTTAGTTTAATTCCTCCAAATTAATCATAAACTGTAAAAAGTAATTTATATACTCTATACACATCCCCAGTGAGCTCCAAATATGTACTCTACAAATATCATGATGCTAAATAATATCTTGCCTTTCTCTTCACTAATCTATAATTATATCTTGTACTAAAGTTTGAGCTGTGTTAAATTTATTGATATATCCAATAATATTGGTTTAGGAGATATATTGCCTCTTTATTATTCATTTTCTATGCTCAATTGATTCAAAGCCAATTTATTTCAAAAATAGTCAGTGTTGGCCAGGCGCAGTGGCTCACGCCTGTAATCCTAGCTCCCTGGGAGGCCGAAGCAGGTGGATTGTCTGAGCTCAGGAGTTCGAAACCAGCCTGAGCAAGAGCGAGACCCCGTCTCTACCAAAAATAGAAAGAAATTAATTGGACAACTAAAAATATGTAGAAAAAACTAGCCGGGCATGGCAGCGCATGCCTATAGTCCCAGCTACTCGGGAGGCTGAGGCAGGAGGATCGCTTGAGCCCAGGAGTTTGAGGTTGCTGTGAGCTAAGATGACACCACGGCACTCTAGCCCGGGCAACACAGTGAGACTCTGTCTCAAAAAAGAAAAAAAATAAAAATAATCAGTGTCAGATCTTCTGTCTTCAACATGAAGTCCTCATATACTCATGCTCCCTACCATCTCTCTTCCTCTTCTGCAAATCAGCATTCTTCATCTCCAGCATGTTTTCAAGACAGTTCCCCCTCCATATCTGTGGGGGGATGGGTTCCAGGACTTCGCACGGATTTCAAAACCCTGTAGAAGCTCAAGTCCCTTACAGTATTTACCGTTCCCTAGTACGGCTTTCACTTCACTTCCATCTCCCTGTATTTCAAAAGACCTTTATATCATTTATAATGTTCAGATTCTTTGATTCATAAATTGTCCTTAACATCTCTCTAGACTAGACTATATAAACTCATACCTACCTACTCCTGCCTCCCAAGTAAGATGAATGTTACTTCTTCAGAAACCCAGAGGGTGATTTCTTCACAAGTGGATCCTAAGGTTTGTCCTTTGCTCTTATCCTCCACGTCATACCAAAATGTAATCCTGGAACCCTAACCTCAATACCTCTCCACAAAACAATACAACTTTATATTCAATGGACATTGTAGTTTTCCCCTTTATACATGTTTGCAAGGCCACCATTTCCTTGAACATTTCAACTACTTGATAGAAATAGAACAATCATCCCTCCTAGAAGTGCAGTCTGTGCTGTGTTTCTTATAAACGTTATCAGGTGTCAATTCAAGCAACCGCCACTAACCAGATGACAGAGGGAGGGAAAGTCAACAGAGAGCCCTCAAAGCTTTTGATGGGGAAGAATATTCCTTTGTAAACAATTTAAATATGGAATTGGTGGCTTGGGACTCAATTTCTCAAATTCACACTGAAAAAATTTAAAAAAAGAAATCCGATCATGAGAAAGTGAAAATTTCTTCCTAGTCTATTTATTCAATTTCTGTTTGCAACCGTCACCGTGTGTAGAGAAAATTTTCTCTTTGACTGCTATAAACAACTGTCTAAACAGAAAACTATCCCTTAAATCTAATCTGGAATAAACCTAATCACGTAAGTAAGGGCTTGAGTTTCAGAGAAACCCCTTGGTATGTTAGGATAACCAGATAAAATACAGAACACTCCCAATTTGAATTTCAGATCAGTGAATAACTTGTTTAATATAAGTATGCCCCATGTAGTATTGGGGACATATTTTTATATATTAAAATATTTTTCTCTATTTAACTAAAATTGAAATTTAACTCAGTGTCTTGTATTTGTATGTGCTAAATTTGGCAATGTCATATATGAATGAACAAAGACTTGATATATCATTAGTATATATAGCCATACTCTTCATTTACAGCCATGTGTTGCCTAACAATGGGGATATATTCTGAGGAATGCATTGTTAGGCAATTTCATTGTTGCGAGAGCATCATAGAGTACATTTACACAAACCTAAATGGAATAGCCTGTCAGGCATGTAGCCTTTGCCAGAGCCCTAGGGAGGTAAAGGAATGGAGTGCTAGAGGGGAACTTGCATTCCTTATCCCTCCAGACAAGGACAATGCTTTCCAGGGGTCCCAGGAAGTAGTTGTTTGAAAAGAATGTACTACAGTGGCTGTTCTGGCCCAGTTGCTCTACTCCCCCCAGAAATACCCTCTATAAAACCCAAGGCTCTCCGCTTCCTCCCATGAATGCTCTTTTCGGCCTTCCGCACCCAGATGTTCAAATAAATAGTATTTTGCTACACCTGAGGCTTTGTGTGTCTCCCGCTCAGCTCCAGACCTAACATAGCCTACTACATACCTAGGCCATGTGGCCTCTTGCTCCTAGGCTACAAACTTATTCAGCATATTACTGTACTGAATACTGGAAGCAACTGTAACACAACGATAAGTACTTTTGTATCTAAACATAGAAAAGGTGTGGTGTAAATACAGTATTGTAATCTCAGGGGACCACTGTTGTACATATGACCCATCGTTAACCAAAACATTGTTATGCACACATGACTGTACATAAGCCACGTTGAGTGTTAGTGTCACATGCTTGAAGAAACAGAATTAAACTGTGCAGTTTCTATATTTATAGCTAGTAACAACAAAGACCACTTTTTTATTATGGACTAAAATAAAATCTTAAGCCCTCCCCAGCTGACTGAATGGACCCCCTCTTGGCCAAAGGGACACCAGAAATACCCTAAAGCTGAGTTGCTGGCCATGAGAAGGGAGGTCAGACATGTCTCATCATGTCCCCTTCCCTTCTTGGAGATGTCCTTTATAACTCATAGCTTAAACCATACCTGTAGGTCCTCAATTTACATAACAAATCACTTGATTCTGGATATATGGCAAGTGCCTTGTCTCTGATTAACAGACTTCCTTATCTTAACCTAATTTAGAGAAACCTTCATTTAACCAGTTACAAATCAAAGAGTGTTTAAATCCACCTATAACCTGTAAGCACCTCCCCCACTCTTTTGAGATGTCCCACCTTTTCAGGCCAAACCAATGTATGCCTTCCATGTATTGATTTATTACTTTATGTGTAATTGCTATCTCCATGAACGTATAAACCAGACTGTAACCCAAACACAGTGAGTCCATTTGCTCAAAAGTCTTCTTGGGTGTGGCTACAGGACATGGTTTTCAAAATTGGCTCAGAATAAACTTCTTTAAATTATTTTATAGAGTTTGCTCCTTTTCCATTGACAGTGTATTTTTTACATTTCATTCTGATGAACACATGAAAAGGAAATGATCTCATTAGTGACTCCTTGGCATCTTCTTATAGTCTTTGTAATGGGACAATCACAATCAGGCCACCTCTTGGCCTGGAACCACAGGCTCATGACACCTGTTTGTGATCTGAAGCTATCGTGAGGCATTTACAAACAATTTTACAAAGCATCATGCTGGGGAGTAATATTAATGAATTCATAAGGGCCACATTTAGATCACTGTTTTATATTCTGATCCAAATAAAACACTTCAGTATGTAATGGTGTCATGCCATGCTTTCAAAATATCTATTTTAAAACAAATGGCAAAAACAAACATGAAATTATGTGAGCTTTTAAAATATAAGTTGTTCATTGCATTACCAGTCTATGTATATCCTCTCAAATACATATGAAAAGAACCCCTATCTCCACGTGATTCTATGATTTTAAAATAAAGGAAAATTAGCACAAACTATTTTTTCAGAAATGGTAAGTTAGAAACAGATTATCTATACACATATACACGGTTTTTTTAAAACACTGGAAGCAAAAGCAATAAAATTACTGTAGCAATTTTCTCTGCTTAGTGTAAATTATGTTTTATTTTACTTCTTTAAGTTTTCTGTAGTTTATAAATGTAATACAATAAAACATTACTTTTGTAATCAGAAAAATAACGTAATGAAAAATATATGTTTTCTATGGTTTTACCTTAAATCTAATAAAAGTCATGCTAATTAACGTAAGTTGTAAACTCCTTATATTATTTAGTTATTAATATTTCCCTGCTACTTTTTCACCTTATGGTCATTTCCAAAAAATTATACCAATCAATAAATTAAATAATAGAAAAAAATCTAGTTTAATAATATCCAGCACTTAAAACACATTGCTATTTGGTTTGCTAGGGCTGCCAAAGGAAAGCACCACAAATTAGCAGGCTTACACAACAGAATTTTTTTTTTTTTTCAGAATATCACAGCGGTACAAATGCTTAGGTTATGTATAAAAAAGTCCCAAAACAACGGATGTTGGCGTGGATGCAGAGAGATAGGAACACTCATACACTGCTGGTGGGACTGCAAACAACAGAAACTTACTGACTCATAGTTCTGGAGGCCAGAAGTTAGAAATCAAGGTGTCAGCAGGTAAGTTCCTTCGGAGGCTGTATGAACGAATTTGCTCCAGGCCTCTCATCTCACTGCCGGTAGCCTCGGGTGTTTCCTACCTTGTATATTGGGTCCTCCCTGTGTCTCCACATTGTCTTCCCTCTGTGAATATTTGTTTCTGTGTCTATTTAATAAGCACATAGTCATATTGGATTAGGGCTCACCCTAATGACCTCATGTTAGTTTGATCATCTACAAAGACCCCATGTCCAAATAAGGCCGCATTCACAAGTACTGTGGGTTAGGACCTCAACATCTACTTGGAGAATGCAATTCAACCCATAACAGTAGCATAATCTTTCATGATGGGAAAAGCAATCATTTTGCTGTTAACAATAAAAAAAAAAAAAACCCAAAATGTATTCACTAGCCTAAGGAGGATGTCTCATTGTCTCATTGATCGTGCTGTAGGATTTATATTATAATTTAAAACTCTCCAAAAAGAATATAATCTTCACTGTGAGCTGTTTATGTAGTTTGCTTGTCTGCAATAGACATCTTTAATAATAAAAGATTTTTAACATTTTACAGAGGCTTAACTTTGATACTTAAAACTATTGCCTGGTGTCTTTATCTACCATGATTTTGCATCCTTCTTTATCGGTCACCATAGATCTAGTGACTATAGCTTCATCTGTGAGACAGTCTTCCCTTCTAATCACTTAAAAACTTCTCGCTGCTTCTATCTCCTTCTCCTCTAAGTTTATCGTAATCTACTGTTCCACATTAAGATGAGACTGTTCCACTTCCTTACTATGGTTTTTAATTATAATATAGTATTCTGTATGCAAATGGTATAGTTCCCTATCTCAGAAATTTTTTTTTTTAACCTATCTCAGAATTTTGAATAGAGTATTTGATGGAGAGTTTGAGTAACGTCAGCAGAAGCTCTATGCTAACTCAGTCACAGAAGTAGCATGGCTTCCAGATCACGGGTGATTGTTGCATCACATGGAAGAAAGAAGTGCTGGAGAGCGATGATGGCAGACCTCATCTCTGGAAGGCTCTGCTTGGTAATCACAGCAGCCCACTTAACCCCCCCACCAAAAAAAAAAAGCTGTTGGAAATCTAATTTCTGGTTTTATTTCACCATCTAGCTTCTAAAGTTTTGCCCATTTGGCACCCTTGTTCATTGTTGGTGGGAATGTAAAATGCTTCTGCCACTGTGGAAAACAATATGGAGGCTCTTCGAAACTGTTAAAAATAGAACTACCACATGATCCAGCAATCCCACTTCTAGGAATATACTCAAAAGAATTGAAATCAGGATCTCACAGACATATATCTGCATTCTCACATTCATTGCAGCACCTATTCATAATATCAAAGATAAGGAAACAACCTAAATGTCCATCAGTAAATGAATGAAGCAAATGTGGTGCGTATACGTGCAATGGAATACTATTCATCCCTGAAAAATAAAAGGAAATCTGCCATTTGTGACAACATGGATTTACCTGGAGGATATTGTGCTAACTGAAGTAAGCCAGGCACAAAAGAACAAATACTGCATGAATCCACTTACAGGAGGGATCTAAAGCAGTCAAACTCATAGAAAGAAACAGGGTGGACTGGTGGTTGCTAAGGGCTGGGGACAGGGGAAAATGGAAAGCTGCCAGTGAACAGACATAAAATTTTAGTTATGCTAGACGAGTAAGCACTAGAGATCTACTGTACAACATTATCTCTACAGTTAACAATACTATATTGTATATTTAAAAATGTGTTGAGGGCACATCTCATATTAAGTGTTCTTAACCACAATAAAAATAAAAATAATTAAGAAAAATGCTGCTGGAGAAAAAAGAGGACTTTGTCCCTGAAAAGGCAGCACTGTTTCTCCTCTCTGCCATCTGGCTGAAAGCTGACTGTCAGCTTTGTGGATCTCGCTTGAATCATAGCTATGCCCAGTTTGAAGCACCTATTGATCATACATTTTAGGCACTGAGTCCACAGGTATATATAAGCAACAGAATAGAACACATGATATGTAAAGACTCCCCATACTTTCCCTCCTGCTCTCACAGGTTTTATTTACAGATGAATCACAGATACATGGCCATTAGGAATGGTGGAGACAGGTTGTAGTTATCTCTTTCCCTGGAAATAGTATGTTAGATGCAAATATGCAAATCTTAAATTGAGTCTAAACTGTATTTCAGAAAAATGAGTTCCTTGCTTATAGTTGAATTCACGGCATATATTTTACCAACAGTAAAAATCTAGTTGGTTTTCATGACAGATAAGAGTAACTACAAGTGTAATTCCAGCAAAGCACAGAGTCCCTTTCTAGGGCGCTGTTTCCATGGATCAATGATTCCCAGAGAGAGTGGGCCCAATGCTGGAGCGTCAACAAAAGTTTTCTTCAGAGGCACATGGATTTTAAAACTACAGAGCGATAAACTGCTGCTATTGACAACAGCAGGGAAACTCGCCAGGAGCACTGAATTTGTTAAGTAATACTTATTTCTTCTTCTCATTCTTTATTAATCAAAGACATATTGAGGCCAGTCACAGCTTTATACAGCATAAAGTATTTGTGCAATAAGTTGATTTAATTCTAATCAAAATCAAAGAAATATTTTAAGTGCCTTTTCAACATCATCACTCAGGAATATGTCTGATTTTCCAAAGGTTTTTACAGATGTTAAAAAATAATTCACAGACCCCATTTTTAACTTAGTAGAACCTCACAGATTAGGAACTTCAAGCTGGAAACTATTGATGAGTCAATCCTCTAAGTTAAACGTTTTATTTTTAAAAATCCATAGATAATAATCACAAAATCTCATTATTTTCAACATGTGCTATAAGAGTCAAAAAGTTTTCCGAACCTAAACCTGAAGAGACATGTGCAGTTTAATTCTAAGTTTAACCATAGTCAGGTTTTATCCACGCAAGCAGTCATCCATTTTTGTACATGCTTATTACGTGCAAAGAGTCCTCGTCTATCCATATAATTTCACATCATTGAACTGTTCGGACATCTTCATTGATTCAGCATCACCTTCCTAGACGAGCACCCCCTGCCCTTACTTGTTTAGCTCTGTTCTTTGTTCTGTAAACACATCTCGACTAATTCCTCAAATTCCTCCTCCACACTGATTTCTACCTCAAGTTGGCTAAGCACCAACCTTTCACAACTTCTCAAGGGTTCTTATTTGTTTCTATCCCATAT
The DNA here is from genome assembly GCF_000956105.1 of Propithecus coquereli. NCBI lineage: Eukaryota > Metazoa > Chordata > Mammalia > Primates > Indriidae > Propithecus > Propithecus coquereli. Next base: position 3,826,171 of record NW_012151285.1, on the reverse strand, counting down.
ATTCATACTCTTTGTGAAGTAGAATGACTCACATTCCCTCCACACACAAAGTAACGGGTTCCAAACTGGTATGAAATATGCGATATGCAACATTTGCTCATGGTTTTTTAATCAATTGTGTAATTTCATATCTATATATAGTATGTCCATATCACTTGTCATCTCACCTGTCTGCTGTAGCTTAAAATGATATATTGGTCATAATTAAATCCCTGGTAGTTTTTGAGGTTTTTTTTTTTCAGCTTAATGAAGGACGATTGACAAATGAAAAATTATATATATGTATAAGGTACACAATGTGGTGTTTTGATCTAAATGTACCTTATGTAATGATGCCCACAATCAAGGTAATTAACATATCCACCACTTTACATAGTTACCTTTGTGTGTATGTGTGTGTGCGTGTATGTGGTGAGAACATTTAAGATCTGCTCTCTTAGCAAATTTCAAGTATATGATACATTATTATTAACTATAGTTAACCATGCTGTACTTTAGATCTTTAGATCTTTAGAACTTATGCATCTAATAACTAAAAGTTTGTACCCTTTGGTCACCATCTCCCCACTCCCCCTACTCCTACTAACCACTGCCATTCTACTATCTCTTTTTCCAAGTTCAACTTTTTTAGATTTCACATGTGTTAAATCTCTAATTAACTTTTATTCTTAAATCTCTTCTGCTCCCATAGTGAAACACACTAAAGAGAGTTACCCCATGAGGAAAATTTTAATCTGATGCTCATGTTGGTGCTGTTTTCATTTTGTCCACATTGTCTCGATACCTGTAGCAAGTCCTGAGATACAGATTTACCTTGGTTCCAGCTTCTGCACAGGATGACTATATCTCTTTGAGTAACCTCTTCAGAAAGTAAATTCCACGTATACCATAAAGACGATATTTTAAGTCAGACTGTCCCAAATATCATATTCTCTTGAGAGTTGGAGAAAATTAACCTGCGACTTTTATATAATGAATATAAAGGTCAATAAAATTTTGTTTTAATTATAAACACTCTGTTGTTGTTTTATGTATATTTATCCTATGCCAAGATCTTGACTAGATTCTGCAATTTCTACATCTGTTAGACATCATGTAGTAAGTGCTTCCTAACCATTTCCCACATGGATGAATTAAATAGTCAAGCCAATGCCAACATTATTTGATAAGACTTTCTCTTCTGTCATTATGGAATCAGAAATTGAACATGCATACGTGCTATATTGAAGTACATGTATGACAACCACAGTAATGAAGTTTTGTATGTTTTTTAAGTCTATTTCTAAATACTCGATCACAAAACACACCCACATTGTTTTACTAATGTCTGTGCTTTTAACACTTATTATAATTTACTATAAAAACATGCAAAACAGTGTGTCATTCATTTTGTCATTTTTAAAAGAATTATGGAATGCACATATGGAACACACATATGGTACAATTACAGAACATCTAGCTTTGAAACAATATAGGCTGCTTTATATGACAATTTAATTTTCCTCGCCCATTCTAGAATTATGAAAATGCTATCTGATGCTATATTGTGGGGGCCAAAGAATGTGGAAGGCTATAAAGCAAGTTGTTCCAGGAGGCAAGTAAACATAACAAGTTATAAAGTCCTGCTCATAGGATACTCAAGTTCAAGTTCAGAGACCTAGAAAGTGAGAGGTACATTATGCTTATAGAGTGAATTTGTCAATTTTATACATTAGTTTGGGCAAAGAGATTGGCTTCAAAAGCAAGACCTTTACACAAATCCAAATATATATGAATGAATAATAGGGCCAGAAAATTAATCTGCATTAATATACAATATGATGTATATAACACTCCCAAACAGTGATCAAATAGTGAAAGGAATACTCTTAGGTAAGTTGGTATGTAAATTGTAAA
>NW_012151285.1:3821876-3823370 GCF_000956105.1 Propithecus coquereli | reverse complement strand
GAAAACTTACTTTCCTCCATCTGTAAAATTCCAAAATTGAAATAAGCAGGAAAGGGATGAAATATTTATATTGTGATTTGGTTATGCCCTATAAAGAGTTCCACAAAAAAGCTAGAGAATTATGACTGTATAGTCATTTTTTGGCTTCATCACCCATTAAAAATTTGGCCTGGGTTCAAATGTTTCCACAGCCTCTGCTAGAGAGCAGTTATTTATGTATGTCAAGATATATTTCATCAAGAGATGTTTGCATTCATACATTTAGTTACTCCTCCTCACAAATTTTTAAGAGCCTCAAAGGAATCACCCTAAACACAATTTGAATGGACTTCTTTAAAATACTGATGGCAAGTGCCCAAAATGACATGCAAGCTCACGTAGTTGTGACACAACTATATTTTATCCAATGGCATTGAGGATGTTTTACTGTAGCTTAATTTGACTTGGTATAGGTATTCAGTTTGCTGATCACTTTCATCTTCATTCTTTTTATGTAGGAACTAGGACAACTGTCACAACTTCCTGTATTACAGAGCACCAAACTGAGATCTGGAAAGGCTGCAGGATTTTCAGTAGCATGATAAGCAGCTATGGTAGCCACAACTTGCTCTCCTAATCCCAGAACTATTTGGCTGAACCAGATGACATTGCTGTTTTTATCATTCAAAAAGTGTTCAGATATAAGCCATTTCATATGGTTCCAATTAATAGTATATGCCACATCTCAAAGCCTAAATCGATTTCTGTTCTATAAGTGGAATTCTACTGTGTTATCCCCATCATCATGACTCCCAAATCTTTCCATTTAACAATGTAATACCACAAGGTAGTACTCCCACTGTGATGTGGGACCATCAGATCTCCCTCAGGACTAATTGTCATCTTTACTAATTTGACCTTTGCCCCCAAATCGCTAGTCACCAAATCTGATCTAAGTCTAGTTCCACGTGTGCGTGTGTATGTGTGTGTGTGTGTGTGTGTGTGTGTGTGTGTGAACGTTATGTACACCATTATCCTCATCATCAGCTCATTTTCTATTCAGTCTGTGATAACCAGCTGTGGAAGGGACAAGAGGAAGGAAATGGAGGAGTTATCTTATCTATAAGTTGGGTAACTTTTCTTTTTAATCTTTAATATTTAACCCTTCTCCTCTACTATGAGACACTGGGGTTCCAGGATGATCACACAAGACAAATTATGAGAAGTAAGAGCCTAAGGAGGATAAGTAACACTTGTTGAGCACACACTGCCTGTCAGCCTTCATCCTAGACAGTGCATATATGTGATTTCATTTAATATTCAAAACATTTAGACAAAGCATGTTTTGTTTTATTCTTCTGGATACTAAGCAAACACTATTGGAGGTATCGAAACTAATTGATCAAAACTGATATGTTTAAGACATTATATTTAATGCCATTTACTGAAGAACCAACCTATGGAAATTGTTTCCAACACAATGTCCTATGTAAATAATAAGAAAACAGATTAGTT
>NW_012151285.1:3819150-3820131 GCF_000956105.1 Propithecus coquereli | reverse complement strand
TCATGAAAACACTAAGAAAACACTTCCTTATCTGTTGCCGACATCATGGCTCCATCCCTCAAATATTCTCTGAAACACAATTTGTAAGATTTCCGAACAACACAGTCTTTATGTTTTTTAATGAAACCTCATGCAAATACACTTGTTCTTCCCATAAAACTTAAACTTAGGGCAATGTTATCAAAATGCCTATCATAAGCTAATTAGACTTCACTCTTAATTCTCCAACTTCAAATCTGTCAGGGACAATTACATTAGCCACTATACTTATTACTGTTTCTACAGGATGAGTATTTCACTCAATATTAAACTGAGATAGAAAATTTAGGAAATCCGTTGCATTTTATATAAAGTTTACTATAACTACTTATCACAGCCAGCCAAATTCTATATGTAATTTCAATTGACATCTTATTAAAACATTTATCTCACCACCTATAGAGTTCACTTGTTTTGCACTCTACAGATCTCCACTTTCTTGCTTAACATATAATATCTTTGAAAAAAAATTTAAAAAAAAACCTCTTTCTTACCTCTTACCTTTAAACTCATACTTTTTCCATTTTAATAGCTCATGGCAACAAACTAACTAAATAAACTAATGAAAGCTAAATTAAGCCTCCATATTCACCCTTATTGGATACCTTTTTGTCCAATGCCACCTGTATCTTTGAGACATAATGTGAAAATTAGAATATTTTAGATTGAATCATACTGGGTACCTTGTGACCAGGGCTGTTTTCAACTCTAGAAAAGTGGCTACGGTGGCCATAAATAATCCATTCATTGACCCCAACATGTCAAGTATGGTTCAACTTGTGGCAAGTTCAATGACACCATTGAGGTTCAGAACAAGAAACTTACAGTGAATTGAAAGCCCATCTCCCTCTTCTAGGAGCAAAATATCACCAACATCAAATGGGGTAATGCTGATACTGCCAAAGTTGAGGAGTCCACTGTATCTCTTTTAAAAAAATTTTT
>NW_012151285.1:3816045-3817780 GCF_000956105.1 Propithecus coquereli | reverse complement strand
ACTAATGGCCAACAAGTATATGAAAAAATGCTCAACATCTCTAATCATCAGGGAAATGCAAATCAAAACCACAATGAGATATCACATAACTCCAGTGAGAATGGCTTTTATCAAAAAGTTCCAAAACAATAAATGTTAGCATGGATGTGGAGAGATAGGAGCACTCATACACTGCTGGCGGGACTGCAGACTAGTAGAATCTCTGTGGAAAGTAATATGGAGATACCTCAAAGTGCTACAAGTAGAACTACCATTTGATCCAGCAATCCCATTACTGGGCATTTACCCAAAAGAACAAAAGACATTCTATAAAAAAGACATCTGCGCTAGAATGTTTATAGCAGCACAATGCACAATTGCAAAGATGTGGAAACAACCTAAGAGCCCATCAGTACATCAGTGGATTAATAAAATGTGGTATATACATATCATGGAGTTCTACTCAGCCACAAAAACAATGGTGATCTAGCACCTCTTGTATTACCCTGGATAGAGCTGGAACCCATTTTACTAAGTGAAGTATCCCAAGAATGGAAAAACAAGCACCACATGTATTCACCATCAAATTGGGACTAACTGATCAACACTTATGTGCACATATAGTAGTAACATTCATCAGGTGTTGGGCAGATGGGAGTGGGGAGGAGGGGATGGGTATATTCACACCTCATGGATGCGGTGGGCACTGTCTGGGGGATGGACATGCTTGAAGCTCTGATTCAGGTGGGGAAACGGCAATATACGTAACCTAAACATTTGTACCCCCGTAATATGCTGGAAAAAAATATGTATTCAATTCAATTAGAATTTACTGAGAGCTTCCTTAAAACCAGAATATGATAGTAGGCACTGCTGAAAATAAAAAGATTAATAAAACCCAGAACAGATCTTCAAAAAATTCCCAGCTTAATAAAGAAGAAAAACATGTAAGCAAGCAAATCACAGGTTCATGGGGTGAGTTAATGAAGATATAAAGTGACACCAGAGTGGAGAAAAAGGAATGAGAAATCATATGGGACAGACCTGAAAGCACTCCAGGAACAGAACAACCCAGGGTGCTTATCCTTGCTGTGCTTCCACCTGCAACTTACACCGCTGATATCCACGGGACTCATTTCCTCCCTGCCATCAGGGCTTGTTCAAATGTCACTACGGCCTTCCCTGAATAACATTATTTATAACTAGAACCATAACTATAACTTCTCACATATCTATCTGTCTTCTCTATTTAATTTTCCTCCATAGCATTTATCACCACATAATATACTTGCATTTACTTATTTATTTTTTGTTCTTCTTACTAGAACATAGGCTCTGTGAGGGCCAGTTTTTTTTTTTTTCTTTTTCTTTTTTTCTTGGGAACAAAACATAGGGAAGGAGTATGATAAACCCATCTCAAATAATAAAGGGCTTTGAATATCAAAGTAAAAAGTATGGAATTCATTCTAAAAGCAATGGAGAACAAGAGAAGGTTTTGAGCAAATGAGTGGGATAATCAGATCAATATTTTGAGAGACTACCCTTCATCCAGTGCAGTTAATCATGTCCCATTTGTTTGAAACCGTTATTTGCTAAATTACTCTCTTGAGCACAGATCTTTCCCTGAGTATTAGTCCTGGTTGCTTTGAATTGATGGCATTTTATTCTCCATCTATGTTTCCAGGAACACTGGGACTGGGAGGTATGAGAATATGTTCCAAGAATTAGAGTTTCCAAGATGAAAAATACGCTATTA
>NW_012151285.1:3809958-3813715 GCF_000956105.1 Propithecus coquereli | reverse complement strand
ATATATCTTTACAGTAAAATTAACTTCTAAAAATATTTCTACCTATTAACAACACTACCTTTCCTGATGATTACCCAAGTTCAAAAGTACCACTTTTATTCATTTACTTATATCACTAAAACCAATCGTTTTCCATAGGAAATGTTGCACATCTGTTTTTTTACTGTCTTATTGCAACAAGACTAATTCTGGCCCTAATGTTCTTACTCTTGGATCCCCCAATAAGCCTTTGGCTCCAGGCATTCAGTGCAGCTTTCATTTTCCCATACCAATCTATTCTGCACATTGTCACTAAATGATATATCCTACGTATTATTCTTATCATGCATTTTTTCTGCTTAACATCCTGAATTTCCTACTGTGCTAATTCTAAATCCTCTGCCTGGCTAACAGATCTTTTATAATATACCTCTTCCTCAACCATTCTAACCTTGTTTACCAGGTTGAGTCATGGTAATCATCACCTTATTTATTAAATTCATTCATATGCAAGAGGCCAACCATTTTCTCCAGGCAGTTGATTGAATGTCCCTTGTCACCTCTGCCTCTGTCCCCATGTCATTCTTCCTCCTTGAATTTCTTCCTTTCTAATTTGTTGATCCAGTTCTTCCAGGCCCAGTTCAAGTCTCCCCTTCAACAGAAGCTTTCTGTAGTTACCAGGGTCCTCATTATCTCTCTTTCCGGTGAAGTCCTACCTACCTTTTCATCTGTGTCCCATAAGCTGTTATATCTCAAGGTTTGTTCTTTACTAGAAACAGATATGTTAGCCTTGATTCAATGAGTGGATGGTTAGTTCTTTGATGGCAGCAACTATTCTCACCTGTCTTCACAGCATCTATCACAGTGCTGATCAAGCACATATTAAGCACTCAGTGAATACCTGTTGATCACTTGCTGAATGCAAGTAGAAATGATATTTGCTATTAATTCATTTGTTAGATTGCATTTTTTTAAGAGCCAGAGTTTCTGAAAGTGTAGTCTATCCTGGGAACTTGTTACAAATGCAGATTTTCAGGCTCCATCCAAAACCTGCTAAATCAGAAACTCTAGTAGCTGGGCCTGAAAATCTGTGTTTTTCAAGCCCTCTGCATGAATCTGATAAGCGCTATTGCTTAGAACAACTGCTGTAGATCAGTCGTCCTGTCCTCGTAACAAAGTCTCTAGATAAAATAACACTGGCCAATACAAATGTTTACTGGCTTACCAAGCTTTTATTTTTGAGGACATTCTGACCTGTTTAAAACAAGATAAATGGTGATTAGCAATGTACTTTCTGTGATTCACAAAGCTGAGATGATAATGGAAACATAGCCTATTTGAGCGATCATTCTTCTAAATGAATCTAAAAGGTTCTGCTGTGAAGGTTAATATTCCATGTTTCTTTTAACTTTTGCCTCGTGTCCCCTCCCCAGATTGGCTTATTGTGTGATTCTGAAATTGAAATCTAAAGTACAAAGGTTATTGTTGAGAGCTCAATCTAGCTGCCACATACTTCTAAATATTTGGAAAGGTCTTAGGACCAAAATATTGGATTTAAGTTCCCTGTCCTCCAGTTTTTATGGACAATAGCCTCTCAGGGGTCTGAATAGGGGTGAAATCAGGAACAGAGATTGCAGACTCTGAAGCTGAGGGCCCCAGAGAGGATCATGTGCTCGGAAGGTTTAAGAGTAATTGAGGGAACTCAATATTGATCTATAGTCTGTTCAGGGGCCAAAATTGCCCAAAGGGAAGCCATGAATCCCATAGATTTAGCAGTTAATCTCACTTCTGCCTAGTTGAATGGTGTATTAGTCTGGGTTCTCCAGAGAAAAAGAATCAATAGGACATATATGTGTATATGCACATACATTATATACATATATAGAGAGAGAGAGACAGAGACAGAGAGACAGAGACAGAGAGACAGAGTCAGAGAGAGATTTTAAGGAATTGGCTCACATGACCGTGGGGGCTGGCAAAACCAAATCTGCTGTGCAGGTTGGAACCCCAGGAAGAGATGATATTGCAGCTTGAGTCCGAAGGCAGGTTGAAGGAAGATTTCTCTCTCCCTCTGGTGGAGGTCACTCTTCTCTTAAGGCCTTCAACAGACTGGATGAGGTTCACCCATATTGTGGAAAGTAATCTGTTTTACTCGTGTCTGCTGATTTAAATGTTAATTTCATTTTTTAAAAGGCCATCACAGCAACATCTATACTGGTATTTGACCAAACATCTGGGCTCCACAGTCCAGCCAAGTCAACACTTAAAATCAGCCATCACAGATGGTGAACTGCCTGAGTCCTCAGTGATTATTACAAGGTCGTTTGGACGCACCACCCAAATTTAACTGCAGAGGTACTTCTGAGCTTTCATCTCAACCAAACGGAAAGTACACATTTCCAGGTGGCAGTAAAGAAAGATGGTTTGGCTATTTTGGGAAAGGTCTCTATCCTCTAGGCAGGGGCACAATTTTTCTCAGCAGACTGTAAGGTGATCAGGAAAATCTTCTCAATCATGAACGTGCATTAACTTTCCTGGGGAAACTTTTATAAAATGTCAATAGCTCCATCTCAGACTAATGAAACCAAAATCTCAGGGATGGAGCCCAGGCATTGACATTAATGAAAGCTCTCCAGGTAGATAAATGTGGTATGCATTCAGATGTGAGAAGCACCACTCTAAATGAAGGAACCTTCCTCTGCGTGTCTCGCAAACCTAGTCATCGGATGAATGTGATATTGTAGTATCTGGGAAAAACAATCAGTAAATCCAGGGGAATTGAAAGGTGTAGAGACTGGATCCTGCAATTCCAAGAAGCTTAGAGATAAAAACTTTCTTTAACCATGGTTTTGCTGTATTTGAGTCTTTCCTTTGAGTTTCTCTCAAATGTTTTCTCTCCTCCTCCTCGTCTTCCTCCTCTTCCTTTTCACTTTTAGGAACAGCAATGATACTGACTTAGGATTACTGGTAGACTTTTACCCTTGCCCCCTAACTACCTCTAAATGTTGAAAGAAACAGGTGGACCCATCCTAGCAGAGTTGAGAGGCTGATGAATACTGGATTATAACATCCCAGTGAGGGAGTAGGCTTCAGGTGTTTGGAAGGCACTTCACTGGGATAGTAGAAGTGAAGGATGTTGAAGGTTTGGAAATGTTTGGTTTTCTTGTGTAATATAACTGGAGAAATTTTCAGTTTCACATAGCAAAGTGATATCCAGATATAGTCCAGGGACCAGCAGCATTGGGATCACCTGGGAACTTGTTAGAAATGCAAACTATCAAGTCATACCCAGATCTACGGAATCATCAGCAATCTGTGTTTCAGCAAGCTCTGCAGATAATTCTCATGCATGCTAAAGTTTGAGAGTCACTGGTACAGAGAAAATGGGTGAATCCTCCTCTCTCCTTACTTCACTCTGTTTCTAGTCTACTTTCTACCAGATTTTACTGGTATTTATTTATTTATAACTGACTCCCTTTAGGAATTCATTATTTCATTTTAATATATTTTTAGTGGCTCTCTTAGGTTTTCCAAGCCTACAGCCAACTCATCTGTAAATTATATTAGTTTCACGCATCATTTTATTTTATTACCTTAAGAATAAAAAAATGGTGATACTGATCAACACCTAAGTGCACGTATAGGAATAACATTTATCGGGCATCAGGCAGATGGAAGGGGGAAGGAGGGAATGGGTATATACATACATAATGAGTGCTATGCGCACCATCTGGGGGATGGACACACTTGAAGCTCTTACTGGGGGGTGGGGCAAGGG
>NW_012151285.1:3796051-3808903 GCF_000956105.1 Propithecus coquereli | reverse complement strand
ATTAATTACTCTAGTTGTATTAAGTAGAATTTTTAAATTAATGTTGAAACCCAGGAAGCTTGTAAAAGACCACAAATGTATAAGTATTTGGTTGAGGCAATTTTCTAGGCTTCTGATGGCAAATATTTCAAATCATGTTATTGCCACTGCAAACTTTCTCCATCACCATACCAAAGGTATCTATGAGTTATTATTTCCTGTCACAAAAGCTGCCATTATAAAAATCAAAGCACAAATGTAATGACCCACTGTAACTCCTTTTGCAAAGCCTACCCTGAGAACAGGTGTGTGCACACCCACTTTTAAGTGTCAAAAACTTTGAAATGTTTCAGAATAGATGTTTAATTTTACTTAAAACCAAATAAGCAGTACTATAGTTGCTTGGTTAACAAAAGATAACCTAAAGATTACAACCAGTAAATGTTCTGATACATACAAATAAACAGACTTCCTATCGCAAAAGAAACTTTATTAGAAATCTTATTCTAAGCTCCTGTTCTCAGAATATGCTCATGATCACAGCGAGGCAGAATCAGAAAATACAAGTGTTTATTCTGAATGTATGAATTTTTATCATGTCTTCCAAAAACAAAGCTTAAATTCTAAAAACTGAAATTTCTTTGTTGATATGCAAGTACTTAACATTAAAATGTTTATAAGTGACTATCAAACTCATATTGAGAGGAAAATTATTTATATACAAGGCTAGAGAAGGAAAGTATGTAATAGATGATGATATCAAAGATATGGAATGTGTTGGAAATTACAATCTAGGAGAAAAATAAATGGCACATTTGGTCACATTTGGTCTAGAGCAGCTACACCTGTAGGGACAGCAAAAGACTCCTTCCCCTACAGACTCAACAGGAGCCAGAGGAACCACTCTCACCAGCACCGCATGAGTGTGCTGGTTTCCACACCTGCCAGCAACAGCCATAAAAATGTTGTTATCCATCCGATAAAAACAATAGCGTAATATTTTTTTATTTTGAATTTCCCTAACCATGATTGAATTTGAATACCTGTTAATATGTTTAGACATTTGTATTTCTCTTACATAGAATGTCTACTTATAATCATCTGCATAGTTTTCTATTGAGTTGTGTGGCTTTCTGTATCTTAAGACATAAACACTCTTCTGTTATCTTCATTTCATTCATCTATTTTTTCATTTGTAGGTTCTATGTTTCTGTTCTTGGGAAAGATCTCCACTGTATGTGTGTATACATTTATGTGTGTGTGTGTATAATGTGTGTATGTTTGTTTGTGTGTGTTGTGTGTGCATATGTATTCCCTTGGATTTTCTTTTTTGCAGGGGACTTTTGTTTTTATTTTTTTCTGCTTTAATTTTTATGTTTAAGTCTTTAATCTTTCTGGAATATTTTTTCAGGTAGTGTGAGTGAAGGTCCACTTTTATTGTTTTCTAGATGGATAGCCCATTGTACAAGCACTATTTATTAAATAATTATTCAATTTTTACCATATTATACTATAAATTTTGTCATATAGTCTCAAAGTACTCAGATGCATGTCAAAATTCTTGATTATATTTCTTTCTTCTATTTTTCTATTCTTAAACCAAAACTATATTCTTATATTCATTATTTCTTGGTGAGTCCTGAGAATGCATTTTATGTACATTTGGAATGATTTTATTGAATAAAGAATCCAGTAGATGTCTTAATTTACATATTAATTTGGGAGATTTACATTTTATGATAGATCTTCCCGTTCAAGATAAAATCTGCATTTCCACTTCTTCACATCTTTTCTTTTCTTTAATAAGACACTCTATTATAGTGTTTTTCAAATAGGCCTTTGCATCTTTCTTTTTAATTGTCTCTAAGAATTTTATAGTTATATCACATTATAAAAGTCATTTTCCTTTTTAAATCTAGGTAAGCAGAAAATCCTTTTGAATACTTTTTTGTGTATCCACATATCTTACACATTTTCTGATTAATTTTAGCCCTTTTTTGCTTTGGTATCTTGAGTTTTCTTTGCACACAAGGACATAATCATCAAAAACATTATTGCTTTTCCCCAATGTTTTTGCTTGTTATTTTCCTTTCTTTTCTCTCTACACTGGATGATGATGATAGCTGCTAACCCTGTCTGCTTCTTAATCTTAACTGAAATTATTTTATTATTTGGCTGAAGTAGATAAAATATTTTGCTTTTGGGTTTTTTGTTGTTAAATTTCTTTATTATATTTAAATAAATTGCTGTATTATATTCAGTTTTCTTCTATTTGTATTTTATTTCAAATATTTTAAGTAAGAATTATTTCATTGTATCAAAGACATTTTCTGATCTAAGTACATGGTCAGAGCCAATATCTGAGCTTTCTATGTCACTTAAAATCATTCAGATTTTGAGAAACTGTGGGCAGATAAATTTCCAGAAAACAGCCGGTGCTTTTACAAAGATTTTCACTTTAATCTAAGATATCTGAGTTTTGCTTTCCACACAATATTAATCTTAGAAAATATATGCATTTCCACAGCAGACATATACTTATCTCTAAACATGTCTTCAGTGACAAATTTTTGTGAGAAAATTTGTAACAGCGTTTTGATGTCTAATTATAACACATTGAGTTAAATCCCTGTTGCATTTTATGTCTCTTGATCTTAGAGTAAATTTAGCTTTCTAATTACTGGTGCTGATTCTCCTGTCTTCAAAATATCCCAAGTAGTAATTTTCTGACTTATTTTCATATCCTCATTTGTCAGCATTTGTCACAATTAGAAAGTTGCCAACATTTAAGGAATACTCTTTTTTTTTTTTTTGGAGCCCTTCTTTCTCTTTAGTTACAATTATTTACCAAAGAGAATTCAGTTCTCTTGCCTCATCCCAAGATTGCAAAAATAAGTTTTCCTAAATTGGTTGTTTCATATTCAGGACTCAATGTCTTCCTAGAAAATTTTAATTCAAAATTAAACCTAAATCTATTGTGGTTTTTCACAGCATTTTTTGTTAATAAAAAATCTTTATAGTCCCCTTAAGTATGGTTACTTCTCCTACAAAAATATAGTGACTGAAGTGTGATCCCAGCTTCTCATTTGGGACCCCATGTTACTTTCTAAAACTCATCAGTAATCAAGTTTCTAATGGCCACTAGTCTTTGACTCTTTAAAAACTGGATTACATTATTCATTCCTAGACTAATTCCCAAATCTTTATAAAGTGGAAAATCTTTTGAAATCAGACTTGGGTCTGAATCCTGGCTCCACCATTTATAAACTGTACAAACTTAAGAAATGTTCTTAAGCTAATTGAGCCTCAAGTAAAAATGCATGTGATAATATGTACCCCATTCATTTGTTCAATTCCTATTGTAATAATTGAAATTTAATGAAGAAAGCAAATACAAATCCTGAGAAAATTAATTATCTTAATATTAAACAAACTGTAATGTGATTGAAGCATTTTGTACCATAAATTATTGCTGAGACCATGTCAATTGATTGAACTTGGAATCATAACATATATTCAATTCCATAATTATGGGAAATATTTATCTTCTACCTGTAAAACTTTTGACTTGAAAATGTTCTGTGGTTTTAAAGGAAAACAACTGAGATCCTTATTTCAAATTTTGATGTCACCAAAAATTTAACAATATGAGAAAAGTAATTATGTCTGAGAGAATGACTATTTTGCTTATGTTCAGAATTTAAAATCTTACATCTGGAGATTTAAGTAAATATAAATGTTAATTATAAAACATCTATCACTAATTACGTGGAATATGTCTTAGAGGGTCACATGTGCCTAAATGCGTTAACTAATCTCTTAAAGCTTTGATTACTGCTTTCCCTTTGCAGCCCCCTTTAAGCAAATAAATTCATTATAAGGAGGGCTTTTGACAAAAATTTATATTATACAAATTGTCTTTGAAAATATTATTGAATGTGGACCTCCCATCAATATTAGAAAAATATTTTATCCACATCTTCTGTGTAAGAAAACTGAGTTTTAAGGAGCAATTGCATTAGTAGACCAAAGTAACAAAACCAGTAAGTAGCAACGTACTATACCATTCAGCATATACTCCTGTCAAATGATCATCACCTCATCTGTTCTTCAATGGTTACCAGAATGAGATATTTGTTTTCCAAGGCAACTGAACTATTATCATACCATATCTCATAATCTTTCAGCATCCTACAATGGATAGTTCCTCATATCTCTTCAAGAACTGAAATAGACCACATTCATTATTGCATTAATACCTGACCACACTTATAAGTTCTTCTACAAAGGCTTTTTCTAAACTGGTCTCTCTTTTTCCTGATCTAAGGCTTATCTTTTGCATAAATTCCCAGAGATCCAGAAATACTGACTCTAACAGCAGGTAGGATGCCTCAAAGCTCACTTTGAACCTACTACTCTCTGCCCTAACACTACAACAGAATTGAGTATCATTTCTTTCTGGCTTTTCAGGCTATATTATCTTTACTCAGGTTGCACAAACCTCACCTTCAATTATTGTTTATTGCAGAATCACTAAATTACAAACTAGAAGTGAATGATGTGGATCAATTAATTAAGCCCATGTTCTAAATGTACAGATTTACTCAGACTTCTCCAGTAAGTGGAGATCCTAATTTTTTAACAACTTCAGGATAGAAATGCCTACAAGACAGCCTATTCCATTTTCATACTGCTCTAGCCATTAGAAAAATTTCTTATCTGTGATGACTAACCTGGAAATACTTACTAATAGTAAAATAAAACACACATATTCCATTTGTCTCAGCAATTCAGATTTTGAGTTGATTCTCGCAGAAGCCCATAGGGGACAGGTGTTAATTACAGCAACGTTGTGCTGCGGAATAGCTGAGTGTGGTCGTGTGTGTATCACTGATATAGTCAATGGGCAAAATCTTGTGTATGAACCGTGTGGAGTACCATGCAACAATTAGAAATAGTAGTCTGAACGTACACACCGTAGCAAAAACAGATCTTTTAACACAACTTGTGCTGAGGGGAAAAAAAGTTTTAAAAATATATATAATAATACCATTTATGTAGATTTAAAATAAGTAACTGAATAACCAAATTTCCTGGGACTTTGACAAAATGAAATGGGATATTTTCACATAAAATAACTAAATTACAAGATAACTGTAAATGAGAAATAGGTGTAAGAATGGAAATAAAAGACGAGTACAAAATTTTAAAAAATCAAGGATATTTTGACCTT
The DNA here is from genome assembly GCF_000956105.1 of Propithecus coquereli. Classification (NCBI taxonomy): domain Eukaryota; kingdom Metazoa; phylum Chordata; class Mammalia; order Primates; family Indriidae; genus Propithecus; species Propithecus coquereli. The sequence goes on along the minus strand of NW_012151285.1, from coordinate 3,803,691 downwards.
CTCTTTTTTGATTCGAATGCCCTTAATTTCTCTCTCTTTCCTGATTGCTCTGGCTACTACTATGTTGAATAGACATGGGGTGTAATGGCCACTGGAAACTAAAGGTGGGAGGATGAGAGGAGAGTGAGGGATAAAAAAAATCTACCTATGAGATACAATGAACAGTATTCTGAGGATGAGTACACTGAAAGCCCTGATTTCAGCATGATACAATTCATCCATGTAAAAAACATTTGTACCCTCTAAATTTTTCGAAATAAAAAAAAACACAGAAAAGAGCCATGTGTGGATAAATGACAAATAATACAAATGAGCATATTAAGCTCAAACCTTTACTCTTGAAGAAAAAATTTAGTGAAGACAGCAACTGTGCCCTGCCCAAACTAGAATTGCTGTAGAGACATACATCCATTTACCTGAGTTTTTGCTTTGGCAGCCTCTTGTCCTTTCCCTTTAATCCCCGAAGACCTATGGAGTTTGAGCACACACTGCTGGTAGACCAGCACAACCCTCAGCCACAGCCATGTTTTTTTACCCACCTTCAGCTAAGAGTGGCCACATAACAGGAATGTCCAAAAAGGAATAGTTAGAAGTCTTGTAGGAAGGGTTTCTCTTCCCGTAGAAAAGGACAAAAGTTCTTAAAAGATCTAATGCTCTTAATCATTTGTCCTTCTTACTTTTCCTGACAGGAACCTGAGCAGAATGTCAGTCTTACAGGGCAACCGCTGCGAAACCATAAGGGTGAAGGGCACTTGTACGTTTATTGCAGCACGATTCACAACGTCGAAATACGGAATAAACCTAAGTGCCCATCAACGGATGAACGGATAAAGCAACAGTGAGGCACAGAAAGAGAACAGGGTACTGCTTCTTTCTGATTTCCTTTAGCACTGTAGTAGACTTACCTGCTTTTTCCAAGATTTCTTGTTTCACATATTTTTTTAAAAAATGTTAACATTAAATGAATATTGTTGCCTCTTAATTACCATAACTTAAACACAGGGCCAAGCCAATCACTTCTGGACTAGTGTACCAACCTCATAAATAGATTCCTTTTCTCATTCATCTATTAATAATGCTTTATCATGCATGATATAAAATTTCAAATGTGATATTTGTGGTTATGTTTAGATATAAGTGTAAAGAATTAACATACAAGTAATTAAGAAATCTATAAAAGTGCCAGTATTTAAATTCAATCATTTAGAAAAATTGTCTTCTGCTAAGTAATGGTCACCCAGTTTTCCAAGGGGCCACAAATCCTGAAATTAATGGTAACTCTGACATAAAAAAAAGTCCAGACTTATTAGTAAATAAAGATTTTTATTAAGATACTGCTATTTTTATTCCATTTTAGTATGCTCTAATTACATAATCTTCTTGTGCTTCTCCAAATAGTCACAGTACAAAGATGGAGTATAAGATATAGGAATTTACTTTTGAAAATTAATCAGAATAAAATCTACTGTCTTCAGTGATGCCATGGAATTACTGTTTCTATCCACTGCACACAGCTTTTTGTATATTAATTCAGGTACCCAGCAGACAACAGTCAATCTTTACTTTGGTGTGAAGATAATGAATAGGGGAGATTTCAACTGGACTTGATCATGGAGTGGTCACTTCAAAGGTAAGGATGATCTGTAGTGATGATTAGCAGCAAGTGGAATAGCAGCTTCTGTAGCAAAATGGTCGGTAACCACAGCATCCAGAGCCGTAACCACAGCCATATCCAAAGGTACCTCCATATCCACGGCCATATCCGCAGCCGGACCTGTATCCACAGCCACTTCCATAGTCACAGCCATATCCACAGCCATATCCGGTTCCATAACCACAGCCGTAAAGGGAGCCGTATCCACAGCCATAGCCAGAGCCGTATCCACAGCCATAGCCAGTGCCGTATCCACAGCCGTAGCCAGAGCCGTATCCACAGCTCCCACAGGAGTTTCCATAGTAGTTGCAACACATGGTGTCAGGAAGTGAGGTTTCAGGTGAGGTATAGGAGAATATTTCTGAAGTGTAAGTGTCATCTACTCTTCCAGCATCTTTATATACTCTCAGGGATGGATGGGTCATACTCACATGGTCCCTGTTCTCTCATTTGACAACCATTTGCCTATAAGGAGCTCATCCTGTGTACAACCACTTTGTTAGGAATTCATAATTTACTTACTGCTTCCCCAGGAATTTGTTCAAGCCTTCAGAGGAAACAAATATAACACTTCGTAAACACCCAAGCTTATATAACCATAATTTTATCTTCCATAATTTCATTTCATGACCATGACATAACACATCCTGAAAATATGTTTGAACTATAGATATGTGTTTATCACTCTGCTCTTTCATGATTTTGGCAATCATCTATTAAATTATAAGTTCTACTCACTACTTTAAGTATCATCATCATTTTAATTTCTTTTATTTCTTCCATAATACTTTATTTTTTCCATTATAATGACTCTGAATTACTTTTCATGGATTTTGGACGAAGAATTAAGTATTTTCGACATGCTACACCCACTCCCTGAAACACTCTTCTCTCTGAAAAAAAGCTTATCCATCCCCGTTTTTGCCAGGCAGGTTATGACATTTTTTTCCTTCTTCGAGGGAAGAAATTTTGTTAAACTTCTGATGGGTCAATTATATGAGGAGATAGATCATTTATTACATAAACAACAAATTTGTCCAAGAGTTTCAATTTATGGTGAGGGAAATTCCTTGGCTCACAACATCTTTGTTGCTGAAGTCCAACTGGTAAGTCCAGTTCTTAAACACAGATCTGTTTGTGGGTTTACTCAGACTACTCTCACGTTTGTGCTTCGTATCATTGTTTTCCACTAAAATGTAATCAATCAATAATTAATATCTCTAGACAAGTAGAATGGATGGGGAATAGGGAGAACTTTATCAAAGGACAATTTCAGTAAGACAAGAGGAATCAGCTTTAGTGATCTATCTCACAGATGGTGACTATAATAAATAGTAATGCAGTGTATATTTCAAAAATTTCTAAAAGGGTAGATTTGAAATATTTTCACTACAATAAAAGCATACACATATAAGGTGATGGATTTCTTGATTAGCTTGATTTAATCATTACAGTATTTTCTTGATTTTAGTCTTATCTGTCTTTTCCAAAACAAAACTTTAATAATGATACTTACACGGATTTTGCTGAATACCTTACTTTATGATATTAGTAATAGTTAACCTTTCCATGGGATTTCTTCTACATCCTCTCTTTGACTTTACATCATCTTCTCCCACCGTCTATGATAAATGGGTCTATGGTCCATGACCTCTCTTCATTGACACCTCTTCTCCTTTGCCCTAAGTTTTGGCATTCTTGTGGCTACTTTACCCTCCATCTTTGCTTCTTACTTTACACACCAGATAATCTTGTCTGCTACCACTGACTTCACTACTTTATATACACAAATGGCTCCTAGAACTAAAATTATCTGTGTCAGTCTGGGTCTAATCAGGAGGCAAAAATATCACACAGTTGGTTAGTCAGGGAAAGTGTCATATAAAAAATAATAAACTATAATAAAAGAGCATCTATACAATATGAAGAAACTACATGGTACTCTAAGCCTGTGAAAAATACTCAAGAAAGGAAAAACTTGGAAGGGATATTCTACTCACCGAATGTATGGATTGAAAAATTGTTGTGCTATAGTTGAAAATACTGTATTGTGCCCTTTAAAACATTTGTTAAGAGGGTAGTAGATACCATGTTAAATGTTCCTACCACTAGAGGAAAAAAATAGAGCAGAGGAAACTTTTACAGATGACGAATATGTTTATTACTTTGATTGTGGATATGGTTTCATGGGGGTATGCATATGTCTGAACTCATGAAACTATATACATTAGATACGTGCATTTTATATTACTTATATTTCAATAAAGCTAATAAATAAAACTTGCCCTGCAGTCACTGGGCAAACAGAAGGCACCTTCTGGAGCCCAGTCGGTGAACAAGTGATGCGCATCTGGTTGTGTGGGCGTTGGAGGGTCTGGGAAGCCCTGAGCTATAGGAAGACTAGGAGAGGGAGTGGGGCAGCCTGTGGAAGAGAATCTGGGTGTCTGTGTGGGTAGGAGCCATGTAGAGACTCATGGTGAAAAGTCTTCAAAGTGCTGGTTTTCATGTAGAAGGGGCCAAATAAAAGTTATTGCTGGGCTGAAGCTCAATGTCACTGAGGATCCCAGACATTCTGGACTCAAGGCTGAGGTGGAGCTTCACCAGATGTCCTCACACCTGCACCGCCAACGCCCTCTACTTCCCTTCTGTGCTGCAGGCAAACAATGCAGGTGAGCTGCTTCCTGCTGCAATGTCCCTGCAGCATCCTCTCCCGAGCAAAGCGAAAGTTGCACCCACATTAAAGGAGAAATGCTTAAAGGAATCCCATCTATCATCAAAGCACATATATTGAAAGGATGAATTTGATGCTGAGAGGCCATAAACTGATAACCAGTACAGTTTCTTTTCCAAGTTCCAGAGGCTCTGTAGTAGAAATAATTTTCTCTGGCAAACAGATTGATTTATTTCCTGGCTGAGACATTTACTAATTTTATGGTCATTGAGAATGTCCTCAACCTGTATGAACCTCAGTTTCTGCAACCACCAAATGGGATTAAAAATAATATGTATTTAAAAATTTTGTCAAGAGGCCCATGGAAAATATATAGGAAATATAAAGTTTGTAGCACATAACTTGACATATAGTAGAGACAATATATTTATTTGTTTCCTCCTTTCCTTTAACAAAATATAAGCATTCCCAAAATACAGGTTTTCAAATTTCTCTATGTACTTGTATTGATTTATTTATTATACTAATATTTTAGGATCTGCTTTAATGTTACTATTTTTAAAGTATGTGTAAGATATATATACATCATACATTTTCATATATATCAATTAATGTTTTTCATTCAAAATTTTCAAAAATGACCAAGCATCCTCAGAAGATGAACTACCATGTAATTACCTCAGTTCACCTTGCCCCTGAAGCATTTTTCATGGTAATGTTTTTGTAAAAATATGGAATCAAGCAATACATCACAGGGCTTGGCTTCATAGCATATTTGGAAGGTCAGTAACCATGAAAATTCATTAAAATGACCAACTCCTAAATTGAAAACGTGCCTATGTATTAAATAGGGTGAAAGTAAATTTCTGCATTCCCAGACTGTCATAGGATTTATGTAAAAGTCAGTCAGTCTGTGTTTGGAAGTGTGGCCATACTGCAGTTGAAGATTTCCATGTAGGTGAGTAATGTGTCCCTATAAAACAGCCCTACTGGTTCATGAGATCATACTCTAAAAGTTCTATGAGAATCACATCATGGCAAATATGCATTTCCCCTCTTTTTACTTGGATGTCAATTTAATCTGAGTCAAAATGTGATTTTATCCAACTCCACACACGACTAGGCAGTAAATGCATTTTCTATTGGAAATATTTCCTCTTCAGATGTCTGTACTTGAGACTTAAAATCATTCTGTGAAACTACCAGATTATGAATTATGAACATCATTTTAATTAAGGAGGAGGCTAAGGTTCAGGAGAGTTCAGGTCCTAATCAAAACCGCATTTCCAAGTTTTCTTTTTTTTTTTTTTATTTCAGCATATTATGGGGGTACAGATGTTTAGGTTACGTATGTTGCCCTTGCCCCCCCTCCCCCCCAAGGCCGAGTTTCAAATATGTCCATCCGAGTTTTCTTGATCTAACTATAATTTTCTCCAGAAATAGGTCAGTAACTTCTCCTTGAATGTTTTCAGTTTGTGGGAACTCTCAACTTCCTGTCTTAAACAATCTCATTATATTGTGAAAATCTCTTGATGTTAGTAATTTCTATACAACCTAAGTCTCTCACAATTGCTGACAAAGAGTTCCTGTTATAACTTGAGACCCTTGCACGCACATTTCTTTTCCTGAGTCCTAGCTAATATATTCTACAAAAAATCTCCAGTGCAGCTTTTGGTTAATATGAAATATTTTTATCTCCTGCTTTCTTTTTAGGTTTAAGCTTCTGCAGATATTTGAGCAAATCTCAAAGACCTGCCTTACTTTGCTAATATGGTTGTTATTACCTCGCCTCAATTAACACGTCTTGTTTTTCTCTTGTAAGATAAGATATTCAAAATGCACTCATCATCTCTGGCCACCTTCCAAACCTATAAACAGTTATTTCTTTCTCCTCTTTCCTATTGCTTTTAAGAACGTTACCATTTTTTTCGGTGACTCTAAGCCTCATAGTCTTTGTTTAAATTATAAAATCAGCATTCTTTAAAACTCATATTTGAAAGAGGTGTTAAGGTTCATTTAGATTTGTCGGGCCCCTACATGACTTAATTTCCTCATAAAATCCAGAATAAATAGTAAGGTAGCCCAAAGCAAGACAACTCCCTCCTGCATCAAATTCCATTTTTGGCTTTTACCTTTAGGAAATTGTCACATATTAAGAAGTCTAAACCTCCTTGTAATTCAAACATGTTGATCCATTTCTGGTTCCTGGAACCAGGAAACCAATTTTAATCTACCTTCCATATAACAACCTTTAAATATATGGGGAAAATTAGTACCTCTCCTTGTCCTCAACACAAAACGCTATGAGGTACAGGCTTCTAAGTATTCTTTCTGGTAACCTCCTCTTCCTTTTCCACTCCTTCTCTGAGCTTCCTTTGCAAATTTCCAAGTCTAGACCACAGCACGTATCTTCTCAATTAGTCTCATATCCTATTAGCACAGCATCTTTCTTCCTTTCCTCCACAGTCTGATCCACTCAGACATTTGGGAATGGTATAGAAATGGCATGGATGTGTGTGTTAGTGTTGATATAAAATGTGATACCTTTATAAATGGTAAGGAAATGGCATAAATTTGTATTTTGGTGTTTATATAAAATGTAACAAATAAGCAGAAAAGATACTTTAAAGTTGCAAGTAGAAGAACAAATGGCTGGATAAACCAATAAATATCTTGAAATAAAATCCAAACAAATCTCAACTCCTTTATCGTACAAGGCCCTGTGTGATCTGGCCCCCACCCACCTCTTCACCTTTGCTTCTTTCTGTTCCCCTGTTTATACAATAAGCTGTGGTCATGTGGCTGTCTTTACAGTCCCCTACGCAGGATAAATGCCTATCACCTCAAGGCCTTTATACTTGTTCCTCCCTCTGCACGGATCATTCATTCCCCAGTTCTGACACCTACTCACGTTGAGATTTTTCAAATTCCAGCTTGTCACTTCTTCAAAGACACTTACCTGATCTTCCTATCCAAAATAGGGCCCTTTGATTTTTTTATAGCATACCACTATTTGTTTTATTAATGATTATAAAAAACTGTTGACAATATTTTTATTTAGTTATTTAGATGTCTGATTGGTTGTTTAAACTTTTGTCTGTCTCTCCGACTAGAATATGTCCATGTCCACTGTACGAATACAGTCAATCTTCTTTAATGTTGCATTAGAGCCCAACAAGAAAATCAAAGAAGACCTGAATACATGCAGAGATATACCATGATTATGGATTATACTCAGTATTATTAAGAGGTTCATTCTCCCAAAACTGATCTATAGATTCAACTCAATCCCTATCAATATCTCAACAGGATATA
>NW_012151285.1:3795348-3795833 GCF_000956105.1 Propithecus coquereli | reverse complement strand
CAGTCTGTGTTTGGAAGTGTGGCCATACTGCAGTTGAAGATTTCCATGTAGGTGAGTAATGTGTCCCTATAAAACAGCCCTACTGGTTCATGAGACCATACTCTAAAAGTTCTATGAGAATCACATCATAGCAAATATGCATTTCCCCTCTTTTTACTTGGATGTCAATTTAATCTGAGTCAAAATGTGATTTTATCCAACTCCACACACGACTAGGCAGTAAATGCATTTTCTATTGGAAATATTTCCTCTTCAGATGTCTGTACTTGAGACTTAAAATCATTCTGTGAAACTACCAGATTATGAATTATGAACATCATTTTAATTAAGGAGGAGGCTAAGGTTCAGGAGAGTTCAGGTCCTAATCAAAACCGCATTTCCAAGTTTTCTTTTTTTTTTTTTTATTTCAGCATATTATGGGGGTACAGATGTTTAGGTTACGTATGTTGCCCTTGCCCCCCCTCCCCCTCAAGGCCGAGTTTCAA
>NW_012151285.1:3784622-3792298 GCF_000956105.1 Propithecus coquereli | reverse complement strand
AGTCAAAATAATTTTGAAAAAAAGTCAAGGTCAAAAGCCTCACACTACCTAATATCAAGATTTACTACCATCCTGCACCAAAAAAAACCATCTAGTATTGAGGAAAGAATGAACAATAAATAAGTAGTGGTTGAAGGAATAAATAGCCTAAGGCTCCACTAGCATAGTGGAGCCCAAATTTCCAGGAAAGACACAAATACTGAAGTCAGTGATGATTCTGAAAGAAAGAACACAAATAACAGCAGAAATAAATAAAATTTATTTATTGAAAAGGTAGAATTTTTTCCAACTACAGAGTATTTATGCTTATGGGCTATACAAAAGCAAAGAATAGGAGAACCAATAATTTTGATTTTGCATATAATCAGAAGCGAATCTTCTGTGTGTAGGTAACATGATGGGAGTATTTATATAGTCTCAGTAACTAACAGGTTTTTTTGAAGTACACCAAGATGATATCCAATCCTTATATGGATCCAGAGGTGATAAAATGGGGCATCGTTTGAGGGGAAGTATTAATCTTAAAATATTATTTTAGATGTTCTAAGATGACGTTCTAGCAGCAAGGGGAAGACATCTACTATAGCAAAATGGTCAGTAGGTACAGCAGCCATAGCCATAGGCAGCCCCATATCCGCAGCCATATATGGAACAGTAGTCACAGCTATAGCCACAGCCATATCCAGAGCCCCCACAGGAATTCCCACAGTTGTTGCAATACTTGGTGACAGAAGGTGAGGTTTCAGTTGAGGTATAGAAGGATTCTTCTGAAATTTGAATGTTACTCTCTCCCCTGGAACCTTTGCATCCTGACAGGAAGAGTCAGGACATACCAGCAATTTTGTGATTCATGCAAAAAATATTTATACCTAGTATGTGCAAATCACCCATTCAGTTGACCTGGTCTTCTCATATCTATAGCATCTGCCTTAAATGAACACATTATTATAGGTTCTCCAGTTTTACTGGGGAACAATGTTTGTTTTTTTGTCACCCAAGCATTACCTTGAGCCAATTACAAATCTAGGAGGAAAGTTTCTATCCACTAGCAGTCAATCATCTGAACAAATGATCCCAAAGATGTATTTTATACAGCAAGGCTCTGTGGAGGATTGGGCAGTTTACGTTTGAGAATGCAACTATTAAAATGAGCTTGATGAGTTAATTTGACTAGCTTGCTAATTATAATTTTTATAGGTGACTTCTGCCCTATATAGAAACTCCTCAATATTTCATGTTATAGAGTTCCTATGAATCCAAATACCCATGGATATGATATTCTGATGCTATATTCACTCCTAGAGCCATTCCTTCAATAGATTTTTATCAACCCTAGGGGTTCATTTAGTTCATTAAACAGCTGTTGAATGTTTTATAAATTATAAATTCCTTCAGATATTTTTATCTATTTGATCCCAGTGAAAATATGAAAGAGGTAGGTAACTTATGATAGAGAAATTGAGGTACAAAGAGAGGTTAAGAAACATTATTAATAATACTAAAGTCATGCAGCTTATACATTACCAAGTTCAAGTATTCATTCTTCTTTGTTATGCCACATAAAATCTCCCTTTCTGATCATTGAGTGCTCAAGCACTTGCTGTAACAGGAATCTCATTAGTTCTTAGGGTGATCCATTTGACTTTGTAATTACTCTGTGATAAAATCCCCACATGCTTTAGAATCTCTCATTATTCCCAATGTCACCTGGGGTCCTAGATGAAATCTACTTAAATAGTTTGTTCCCAGGCCTCTCGCATCAAGTGGGCTAATCGTTACTCTCACCCTTTCATTTTCTCTGCAGAATCGTCTATCCTCAAAACCAGTTGGTATGACTGGCTTCCTAATCTCTGCCGATGTGCAGATATGTAATCCTGCTTATCCAAAGCAACCACACCTCTTGCCAGCTAATTTAGACAACAGAAGAGGAAGTCTGTTGTAATACTTTTCTATAAGAACATAACAAATTATCACAAAAATAGTGGCTTAAAACAACACTCATTTATTTATTATCTCAGTCTTCATTCATGGATCAGAAGTCTAAGCTCAGTCTAGCTGGTATCTCTGTTCAAGGTCTCACAGTACTGCAATCAAGCTGTCAGCCAGGCCATCTGCAAAATCTCTTTGCCATATGGTTTAGAGTTGCCACATTTAGTTAAGGATGGCCCTAATATTGCATGAAATGTACTTATACTAAAAAGTTATCTGTTTTTTATCTGAAATTCAAATTCTTCCATCTGTGTTTTTATCTACCAACCCCAAACATAACATAATCACAGAAATGATACCCCATCATCGTTCCAAAGGTGAAAGACAAGTTACAGGTCATCCCCACACTCAAGGGGAGGGAATCATACAGGGTGTAGGTTATTGGGGGCTGTCTTAGAATTCTGCCTACCCACACCTGTGAATTTATTCCTTTGGCTCAATAAGTCATGACATGTCCTCCAGGAGAGATGATGGCTATAGCAATATGGTTTCAGTATACAGACATTTTAAAAAAGCATTGCCTCTTTTCCCCCTGTCTGGAAGGCTATTTCTTTTTTTGTATGATTGAACAATTCCTAGTCATACTTCATATTTTTGCTAGAAATTTTCCTTTTTTTCAGAAAGATTCCTGACTCTTCTCTCTGCTTAATCTTAGTCCTGGTCCTTCTTCTGAGTTCTTCTCTGTACTTCCCAAACACTCCTGTGTATAACTGTTTTATAGCAATATTCTATATTCTGTTGTTTGTAGCCTGTTGTTGTTCATGCCTTTCCCACACTTTTAGAAAGAAGGGGTGAAATATTTCAGTTCTCTGTTCATAGCACATAATGAAGTGTGCTCTATTAGGAGCTCAATAAATCTTTGCTAAGTGAGACTACTCATTTATCTAATTCACAAGTAGTGGTTTTACGTCTTCAAGAATGACAATCTATCTATCTCTCTATCCCCCTTTGTTCTTCCTCTCCTTGAAACTGTAATTTCTTTCCAAATTCAAGGGAATCTAGGACACTGAATTTATCTGACCACAAGGTAGTTAAATCTTGACTCTAGGCCTGACAGTCTTTCTATATCCTGAATGATGATTGGATTTCTACAAACATGTTATTGCTAGCCTCTCCTCCAGCTACAGAAATATAAGAGGTTCTGTTCTGTATTTTCCTGGTATCAGTATTACAATTTTCAGAATCAAGCTTCAAAGTTCAAATTCAATTCTAATCTATAGTGTCCTAGATTTAGGGGACAAAAATTGGTATGTAAGATTGGGTAATTCCATTTCTCCCCCTAAGGGAATTAACTTCCCCCTAAAATAACTCACCCAGTGAGTAAGCCCACCTGGGTTTAAAAACATCCAATAATAGAGAACCTGATGGAGAATTCATTCTCGTTTCAGATGGTGTCACATATTAAAAAGAGCTCTTGTGTTCAGGAATTTGTGTGTCATGAGTATGCATTCACTTCAACCTAATTAGTGTCTCTACAAAGATATAGGACACATCTGTAATACTAGTCTTGTTAATTTTGCAACACCAGTCTTTAAGATATATAGCTGTATATCCCATCCTAAATTCCCCATAATGCTAAGTGCTAAGAAGAAATATGCTTTTTAGATATCGTCTTCTCTAGGTTTTTCTCTCTTCTCTTTCACTGTTGTCTAAGATCTTACAGGTTCTACCATCACCAAGTCCCTGATGTTCACCTGTTCTTTTTCATCATCTATGCCAACACCCAAATGCAGGCCCATCTAACCAGTCTCCAAGTCATATATACCTAACTTTTAAACCTTCTGTCTCTTCCCTTATAACTCATTTTTTGCACCATTAGCATTTTCCCAAAGCAAATTTTTCTGTGATGTTCTGTGTATGTGTGCGTGTAGATGAGTGCATGAATGCAGATTAATATGGAAAGAAAGAAATGGATAGACTCAGAGTTGTGAAATGCAAATGCTTAAGAACAAATCCTTAACCAAGCTTGGTGGTTCATGCCTGTAATCCCAACACTTTGAAAGACCGAGGCAGGAAGATCGCTTGAGGTCACAAGTTCAAGACCAGTCTGGACAACATAGCTAGACCTTGTCTCCACAAAAATTAAAAAATTAGCAGAGCAAGTTGGCCTGCACCTGTAGTCCCAGCTACTTGGGTGGCTGAGGCAATAGGATCACTTGAGCCCAGGAGTTTGAGGTTGCAGCGAGCTATGATAATGTCACTGTATTCTGGCCTAGGTGACAGAGTGAGATCTGCCTCTAAAAAAATAAAATGAGATAAAGAGCAAACCCTTAAGTAAAATGAATTTAAAACATGAGATTCAGCCAATAAGGAACCATTTTCTCAGGGATGATAGTCAAGATATGTAACGTCCAGTATGTCATGGGCAATGACCAATCAGAGTGGAAGCCAGACATACGCAATGGGAATAAGCAACTGAGTATTATCCCTCCCAACCTCTAAGGAAGTTATAGAAATATTAAGACAAAAAAATAAGTCAATAGCATGTCTGAAACAAAAAATTACAAAAACTTGTTAGGACCAATGAAACATGTTTATTTGGAAACAGTCACAATTTAGAAACACAGAAGAAGATCATGGGTTTACACTTGGACTCCGAGCAAAATGAGGTCTTCTGTCTTCCAGAAACATCATGGGGTAACTCAGGCCCCCACAATAGCAAGCAGGTGTCCAAAAAGGCAACTAGTTTCTGCAGGCTCTGAGTACTTATCCAGTGGAATCTGGTGGGATTGTAAGACATTGAAACAGAAATAGCCTTGAAGTGGTCATTTTAGAAGAAAAGGTGCACTGCAGTTATGTTCTAGCAGCAAGAATAACATCTTCTATAGCAAAATGGCTGGTATCCATAGCAACCATAGCCATAGCCAGAGCCATAGCCACAGCCGTAGCCAGAGCCGCATCCGTAGCCATAGCCAGAGCCGTATCCACAGCCATAGCCTGAGCCATAGCCACAGCCGTAGCCTGAGCCATAGCCACAACCATAGCCTGAGCCGCATCCGCAGCCATAGCCAGAGCCGTATCCACAGCCATAGCCACAGCGGTAGCCTGAGCCATATCCGCAGCCATAACCACAGCTACCACATGAGTTTCTGTAGTAGTTGCAACACATGGTGTCTAGAGATGGGTGTTCAGTAGTTCAGTAGAGAAGCAGGTGGAGGATTCTGAAATTTGAATGTCTTCTCCTGCCCTGAGACCCTTATATACCACCAGAAATGGGCGGAGCACAGATTCTATGGGCTCATTACCACAGCAATTTTCATTTTTAAAAAGCCCATCATCATTCTAAGGACAACAAGTTATTCAGGTAATTATGTCCAGGATTTGGCCCTAGCCAGTCATGAGAATTGTAAGGAAACAGCTGTAACCTACACATTGAACAAGTATGTCACGTGGACTATAATCAAATCTAATCACATTTGTTACTTTGATTCTTACGAGAACAATGTAAAGTAGGAAGCTGTGTGTTTATTATTACATTTTGCTGTTTTATTGATTAAGTTAAAGTGTATAAGTTTAAGGTATATTAATACAATGTGATTATTTGATATATATGTATAGCGTGAAGTTATTCCCACAATCAAGTTAGTCAATACATCTATCACTTTATCTAATTAGTATTTTTGTGTTTTTTTTATTTTGTGATGAGAACAACTAAGATCTACTCTCTTAGCAAATTTCAAGTGTACAATACAGTATTTTTAACTATAGTTATCTTATTGTATATTAGATCTTCAGAACTTATTCGTCTTACAATTGAAGGCTTATAGGCTTTGACCAACATCTTCCCATTTCTCCTTCCCTGCAGCCCCTGGCAACCATCATTCCACTCTCTGTTTCTATGACTTCTTTAGAGTCCACATATAAGATCATACAGTATTTGCCTTTCTCTGTCTGACTTATTTCATTTATCAAAACGCTCTCCATTGTTATCCATGTTGCTGTAAATGGCAGGATTTCTTTCTTTTAATGGCTGAATAATATTTCATTTTATATCTATTTCTTTGTTCATTCATCCATCAACGGACACGTAGGTTGTTTCCATGTCTTGGCTATTGAGAACAGTGCTGCAATGAGCATGGGAGTGCACACATCTATTTGAACTACTGGTTTTGCTTTCTTCAGATACAAATGCAGAAGTAGGATTGCTAAATCATGTAGAATTTCTCATTTTAATTTTGAAGAAAGCTTTATATTGTTTTCCATATGGCTGTATGAATTTAGATTCCCACCAGCAGTGCACAAGTGTTCCTTTTTCCACACCCTCACCAACACTTGTTATCTCATCTTTTTGATAATAACTATCATAACAGGTGTGAGGTGATATCTCATTGTCGTTTTGATTTTCATTTCCATGATGATTAGTGATGTTAAGCACCTTTTCAGGAACCTGCAGTTTTTGTTTTTATACACATATCACTGGTGACAAAACAAAGACCAGGGGTAAAGTCACTTGCCCAAGGACTCTCAGCTGTTTAGTGATAGAGTCAAATTGGTTTAACACCTATTATAACATCAAAGCTAAAGCAGGACCCATAAATTATTTTTTCCTTCAGTTTTTCAAATGTAAAATACTTAGTGCATTTAGTAAAATTGACAATATTTTGCAACCTCCACCTTAGACTTCTATCAACTGGGTTTTCTTCCTTCGTGATCTGCCATCCTAGCTAAAACACCCTGTAAACACTAGGCAGACAACTCACCTCTCACACTTGCTTCATAGCTCTCCTTTTGCACCACATAGCATGTGATAGCCACTCTTCTCATACTTCAACATTCTCTATCTATTGTGAGATTACAATCTTCTTAATACTCTGCAAGTTTATTTGAGAAGCTTCATCATTTGAGTAGAAATGATGATAACTTTTCTAGACATTTTCAATTTTAATCAATACAGGTAAAAATCACCATAGATCAGAAACTTCCATGTGAAAATAAAAACCTTAGATTCTACATTTGACTTCTAATTATGATTGCCCAGTGTTATAACTCTTTCCACTAAAATTCAGTATTTAATATTGGTTTCATTTCTCCAAACTCCATGGCCTTTTCCACATTAACATGTCACATGCTTTCTTCTCAAAGCAGTTTTAGCATGACAATATTTACTCGTATGGTTCTGTTGATCATTTCTCTAGATAGTGACTGGACAGCACAATTTGATTTTACAAGAATTTTTGAAGATCAACATCATTCAAGCCCTATTCTAGGGCATGGAAACTATTCAGAGAGAATAAATTTCCATTTCCATTGAACTAGCCCCTGTCCTTTTATCGTATGATACATAAAAAATTAGCATAGCTGCAACCTTTGCATTTCCTCATCTATTCACTCTTCGATTTACTGCAATCACTATTTACTATTATCACATTCCTTCTTCCCCCCACAAAAATCCTTTTCAATAAAGACTCCATATCTTCTGCCAAGTCCAATGGAAACTTCTCAAGTAATTCACACAACTTGGTGACAAAGTAAAAAGTAGGACCAAATCATCAGAAAATAAGCTACTCCTCTAAAGCCCACTAATTTGTTACTAAAAATACAGTGAGAAATATGTCAACTTACTTGGTATCACAACATATATTAGAGCTCATAACTATGCAATACATACCTGACAGATATACAAAACATCTCACTTAGGAATGTGCCTATAAAGTTGATGTGAAAAAAATGAGATTATTATTAAAACT
>NW_012151285.1:3779062-3783967 GCF_000956105.1 Propithecus coquereli | reverse complement strand
CTTGAAGCTCGGACTTGGGCAGGGAGGGGGGACAAGGGCAACGTATGTAATCTAAACATCTGTACCCCCATAATATGCTGAAATGAAAAAAAAAGCTGTAAAGATTTCTGAACATAGAACAATCAATATTGATACAATTATCTCTTCATTGATTTCTATGGATGTTTCTCTTTTTTTCTTTTACAATGTCATAAGTAATACATATCTGTTGTAAAGATTTTGAAAAAATTAATTTCTTTTCAATGACAAGAGGAACACGGGCAGCGGTGTGCTGTCGTTTAATGTTCTCTGCTGGGGATGGGGATAGTAGTGTCTGATTTGCCAATTTCCATGGTGTAAATATTCCCAGCATAACTGTTTTCAAGTTATCAGGGGTTTAACAAGTGGCTTACAAAATTCCTAAAAATATAAACCATCTTATAGTACTTTAATAATTTAATTTATCTTTCACATTTAGAACATTAATCAATTTGGAATTTCTTGTGCATATGGTGTGCGTCAGGTATCTCTCTTTTTGTGTCTAAACAGATTGAACATTGATCAATCACATTTCTGTGATTTAAATGTTTGCCCCCCCAAAATTCACGTTGAAACTTAATTGCCATTGTCACAGTGCTGGGAGGTGGGACCTTTAAGAGGTATTTAGGTCATGAGGGTTCCACACTCATAAATGGGCTAATGCCATAATTACAGGGGTGGGTTCATTATTGCAGGAGTGGGTTTGCTGTCTTTTGCCCTCACTCTTGCCCTCTCTTTGCCCTTCTACCATGTGATACTTTCTGCCATACTATCATGCAGCAGGAAGGTCCTCATCACTTTGATACTGGACTTCCCAGTTTCCAGAACTATGAGCTGATAAATTTTTGTTCATTATAAATTACCCAGTCTCAGGTATTCTATTATAGTTGCACAAAATGAACTAAGATGCCCATTTACTGAATAAACTATCCCAGATGGACAGTGTCTTTACTGGGCATCCCCTTGAAGTCTGCAGCACTGGCAATTGTGGCATTACTGCTTCAAACTTGTCTACTGTTATACCTTGATAACAGTTAGAGCCTATGATCTTGGCTGGTATCCTAACAGGACTTCCTTTCTAGCTAGTGTCCTCTCCTGTCCACTTCATTATTACTGACCCTTCAGAACAACACTGTGCAATATAAATATATCATGAAACACAGAGAAATTTAAATTTTCTAATGGCCACATTCTGAAAAGATAAAAAGAAATGAGTGAATTAATTTTATACCATATTTTATTTAACTTACTTAATTTAATGTCTCTAAAATATTATCATTTAATATATAATCAATATTTTGAAACTATTTGATACAGTTTTCATTCTTTTTTATTATTTCAATAGATTTAAAGGGGTACAATTGGAGTCTTTTTATATGTATGTATTGTATAGTAGTGTAATCTGGCCTTTTATTGTACCTGTCACCTCATAGTGTATGATATGTAGTAGTATAAATTACTCAATAGGTATTTTTTCATCCCTTACCCCTCTCAGCCTTCCCCTGTTGAGTCTCCAATGTTCATTATATCACTCTTTATGACCATGCATAGCCATAGCTTAGCTCCCACTTAAAAGTGAAAACATACAATATTTGGTATTTTGCTCCTGAGTTACTTCACTTAGAATAAAAGTCTCCGCTTCCATCTAAGTTGCCGCAAAGGACATTATTTCATTCTTTTTCATGGCTGAGTAGTATTCCATGCTGTATGTGTGTGTGTGTGTGTGTGTGTGTGTGTATCTACACACCACAGATATATATGTAGATGTAGATATATATGTAGATGTATATACATCTACACACCACATTTTCATTATGCACTCATTGGTTGATTGCATACCTTTGCAATTGTGAGTTATGCTGTGATAAACCTACTAGTATAGAAATCTCTTTGATATGATGACTTCTTTTCCTTTGGATGGAGGATACCCAGTAGTGGCATTGCAGGATTGTATGGTAGATCTACTTTTAGTTCTTTAAGAAATCTTCATACTGATTTTCATAGAGGTTGCTCTAATTTACATTCCCACCAACAATGTAGAAGCATTCCCTTTCACTGCATCTGTCCCAACATCTATTGTTTTTTGACTTTTTAATAATGGTCATTCTAACTGAAGTAAGATGGTGTCTCATTGTGGTTTTAATTTGCATTTCTCTGATGATTAGTGGTGTTGGGTGTTTTTTCATATGTTTCTTGACTATTTGCATATCTTCTTTTGAAAAAAGGCCTGTTTGTGTCGTTTCTCACTTTTTAGTGTGGTTGTTTGGTTTTTTCTTGGTGAGTTGTTTGAGTTCCTTGTAGATTCTGCATATTAGTCCTTTGTCAGATACATAGTTTACTAATATTTTCTCCTATTTTGTAGATTGCCTATTTATTCTTTTGATTTTTTTTTGCTGTGAAAATGCTTCTTTTCATTAAGAAGATTTTAGTTTAATTATGTTTCATTTGTTTATTTTTGTCATTGTTGCATTCAATTTTGGGGTCTTAGTCATAGATTCTTTGCATAAGCCAATGTCCAGAAAAGTTTTTTCTAGGTTTTTGTCTAGAATTTTTATTTTTTCAGGTCTTACATTTAAGTCTTTAATTTATTTTGAGTTGGTTTTTGTATGCAGTGAGAGATCCAGTTTCATTCTTCTGCATATGGCTATCCAATTTTCTCAGCACTATTTATTGAATAGGATGTCCTTTCCCCAGTGTATGTTTTTGTCTGCTTTGTTGAAGATCAGTTGGTCGTAGGTGTATGGCTTTATTTCTGGGTTATCCACTCTGTTCCATTGATCTATATGTCTACTTTTATGCCGGTATCATATTGATTGGGTTACTATAGCCTTGTAGTATAATTTGAAGTTGGGTAATATGATACTTCCAGTTTTGTTCTTTTTTTTTTTTCTTTTTTTAGGAAATCACATCAGACTAACAGCAGACTTCTCAGTAGAAACCTTAGAAGCCAGAAGGGATTAGTGTCCTCCTATTTTTGGTCTTCTTAAATGGAATAACTGTCAGTCAAGAATTTTCTATCCTGCAAAACTAAGTGTCATAAATGAAGGAGAAATAAAGTCTTTCCCAGATAAGCAAACACTAAGAGAATTTGTCACCACTAGATTAGTTCTACAAGAAATGCTTAAAGAAGTTTTAAATATTGAAACAAAAGGCCAATACTTGCCAGTATAAAAATACTTGAAAGTATAAAACTCACAGGGCTTATGAAACAGTAACACAATTGAAAATACAGAGCAACTAGGTAGCAATCAACATGATGACTGGAATAGTATCTCACATATCAACATTAACTTTGAATATAAAGATCTAAATGCCCTGCTTAAAAGATATTAATATAAATCAGTGGACTAGATTAAAAAACACAATCCAAATATCTGCTGCCTTCAAGAGGTTCTTTATTACAGTAAGTCTTTAATATCTAGTGTGTATTTTATGCTTACCACATATTTCATTTTGGACTAGCCACACCTGAAATGCCCAATAGCCACATCTGGTTAGTGGCTACCTTAATGGACAATGCAACTCCCTCAAGAGACCTGAGAATTACTCTATGGGTGTGGCCACTGATTAAATTTCTGTCATTTTCAGCAAGATGGATGGAATTGAAGGCCATTATATTAAGTGAAATAAGCCAAGCATATAAAGACAAATATTTCAGATTCTCATTAACAAGTGGAAGCTAAAAAAGCGCATCTCATGAAGATAGAGAGCAGATTGGTGGTTGCCAGAGGCCAGGAAGAGGAGGCTAAGGGGGAAAATGAAGGAGAAGAAAAGAATATGAATGCATTTGTTAGCACAGAATTGTACACTTAAAAATGGTAAAGATAGTAAATGATATATGTATATATTACCTCAATAAAAAATAATAATATAAAAAAATTCCCGATGGAGCTTACTACTCTAGCCAATAAGATACCAGCTTATTTGCTTCTCCCCCTAAATTTCTCTGCCATGGATTCTATTTTCCCTCTCATGTTACTGATCAGTTCTATCTCATCCTTTATGACTTTACTCATATATCATTCTCCTTTGGAAGCAATTTTGACCCTTGCCTAGCCTTTCTTTCCACATTCTGAATGATTTAGGATTTTTCTTTGAGTTCTTCTTGGTAGCCCATCATACCCGCAAACATACCTGCTTTAATATGAATGTATGATTTACAATTTTGTGTCAAACTTAAGATTTTGAATTCTTAGAAGGGGCTACATTTTTTATCTCTCTATCCCCAGACCAATCATAGCACATCGCTGGAACATGAATCTTATGGTTTGTTAAATGACTTAAAGAACAAATAACTGATTTTATAATTTATAACTTCTACAGTATGAAATAACTCATCAAAGAAACGGATTTTATGTTTCTTTATAAAGGACCTTTGAAATTTAAATCATTTCCTGACTACAGAAAGTACTGCCTAAAATCTTCCCTTTCCTCCATAATATGATTAATATATTAAGGCAAATATTCATTTTATCTACCCTCCATTAGACTCATGCTACACATGCACATACACACACACACACACACACACACACACACACACACACACACATATACATACATAAACTTTCTCTAATTGTATCATCCCTGTCTCTGTTAACATTATCACCATTTTTTCATTTCACCCAAGCTAAAAGTCTCAAAATTTTCTTTGACTAAGAGAGTCACAACATTTCAGATTTCGCAGATATGTTAAGTGTTAGTTTGTGAAGAACTTTTCTGGGATATATAAGTTATTTTATACGTGCTTAATAAATGATATCCTTCCTTGTTTCACAATGCATTTAATGACAAAAAATAATGAAACAAAAAGTAATATTTCAAAGAGCTGTAATTATTAGAATTCCCCTCCACTGTTTGTAATACTAACTTCAGAGTCACACAGAA
>NW_012151285.1:3760621-3779012 GCF_000956105.1 Propithecus coquereli | reverse complement strand
AAATAACTGATTTTATAATTTATAACTTCTACAGTATGAAATAACTCATCAAAGAAATGGATTTTATGTTTCTTTATAAAGGACCTTTGAAATTTAAATCATTTCCTGACTACAGAAAGTACTGCCTAAAGATCTTCCCTTTCCTCCATAATATGATTAATATATTAAGGCAAATATTCATTTTATCTACCCTCCATTAGACTCATACTACACATGCACATACACACACACACACACACACACACACATATATACATACATAAACCTTCTCTAATTGTATCACCCCTGTCTCTGTTAACATTATCACCATTTTTTCATTTCACCCAACCTAAAAGTCTCAAAATTTTCTTTGACTAAGAGAGTCACAACATTTCAGATTTCAAAGATATGTTAAGTGTTAGTTTGTGAAGAACCTTTCTGGGATATATAAGTTATTTTATACGTGCTTAATAAATGATATCCTTCCTTGTTTCACAATGCATTTAATGACAAAAAAATAATGAAACAAAAAGTAATATTTCAAAGAGCTGTAATTATTAGAATTCCCCTCCACTGTTTGTAATACTAACTTCAGAGTCACACAGAATACAGTCAGTCCTCAGATCTGACTTACAAATGTTGCAGATGTGAAAACCATCCTGTTCATGAAAGAAACCCTGATTCTCTGTCAGATGGACAAATTCTATCCTGGACATAGCCTCACTCCAGGGCTGACTTTAACTGTAGAGTATCTTCCTTGGAGTTGGCCATTTTGTGGGTCTCCTAGCTTCAGGAACCTCAGAGAGTCACACTTGTGTAATGATCTCTGTACTGGGGATGAGACAGTGACACAGGTATTATTGCTGGTTGAAAAACAAATGCTACTGAATCTGAAAGGATTTTTCTGTTGTAGGATTTAAACAACAGAATTCTGGATACTCCGATGAGGAAAAGAGACTAACATCAGAACCCAAAAAGCAGCAGATACTCTGCTTTAGAAAATCAGCCAGGCAGCTAGACTAGACTTTTTATCCCATTTTCATATCCACCCCAATCCAAAGAGAACTCCATTAAAATACGGGACCTTGCTCATTTCCAACTGAAAAATGTGGCACCAAAATAATCATACCCAAAACTTAATGAACTTCTCCTCCCATTTTGCACTTGGCACAGTCCTTCCTAGTCTTTCTTTGATACTGACAACTTTTATTATCAGCTGAAATGTCAACACTTAAAATACCTCCCTGAGCTACCTCTCTAATACCTCAATCCTTCTTCTCCTCCCCATTCAGTTGTTTCAGTCCCTCTGTAGTAATTATTTCTGAATTTATAATCAGTTTTTACTCATTTTTTAATCTTCATCTATTAGAATGTAAACACTCTGAGAGCAGGAAACTTGTCTATAATTTTTCTACTGTGTCTTCAGTTTCTAGCATGGTGCTTAATTCAAAAACATTAAATCACTTTCCTCAACCTCCATATAGGCAAACAAATACATTTGCACTGCCTTCAAATGCAGATGATGTGATAATATATTTTTTCATCTAATTTATCCTTTCCTTAGTTTTTTCTTCTTCATGTCTAACATCTGAGTGTGACTCTAATTTTTTAATAACCCTTGAAATGATCTCTTCCATTCCATTACCTCTTTAAGCACTCAGGCTATATCTTCTCTCCCTGGGACTTTTGTCATAACCTCCTGAACAGGTGTTACTCCTCCTCTCTTTTCCCCTCCAGCTCCATTCTAGACTCAGTGCCATCTCCAAAGCACAGTTCTGAAATATTCTGTGATTTGTGCTTGAATGTGTGAAGGTGTGAGCATGTGGGATATGAGAGGGATTAAAGAAGACATTATTTATGATGCAAGCATAGAAAGAAATACTTGTATTAGAGCAAGGAAGTAGCTAGCCCAATTTTCTGGAGAGGCCAAAACACCTCAAAAACGGAGTAATTCACAAGCAAGTACACAAATATTTGTTAGAAACAAAGAACCACTTTTATTGAAAATAAGTAACTTCCCTAATTGTAGATGTTATGGTCATTAACACAGTCATAACAGAGAATCAGAGATTAAGGGAGTCAAGACTAACATTTGGAAAGATAGTGAGATGATACCATGGATCCTAGGGCCACAAAGATTCCATTCTAAGATATGGATAGCTGGAGCTCCAAGACTCTGTCAAGCATGTAACTTGTTGGATACAGAAATCTTGGGATATGGATCCTCAAATCAGTATTATCTTTAGAAGTATCATTTCAGAAGCAAATGGTCCTCTGAGAGTGATGTTTTAGCAGCAAGAATAACATCTTCTAAAGCAAAATGGCCGGTAGCCACAGTAGCCAGAAGAGGAGCCGTAGCCACAGCCATAGCCAGAGCCATATCCACAGCCATAGCCAGAGCCGTATCCACAGCCGTAGCCACAGCCATATCCAGTTCCATAACCACAGCCATAAAGGGAGCCGTATCCACAGCCATAGCCAGAGCCATATCCACAGCCGTAGCCACAGCCATATCCAGTTCCATAACCACAGCCATAAAGGGAGCCATATCCACAGCCATAGCCAGAGCCATAGCCACAGCCATAGCCACAGGAGTTGCCGTAGTAGTTGCAACACATGTTGTCAAGAGGAGAGAATTCAGGCAGTTTGCAAGAGGATGTTTCTGAAGTGTAGATGCCTTCTCCTTCCCTGGGACCTTTATATACCATCAGTAATTGCCAGAATATGCCATTTATTCCATGACTTAGCCAACAGATATTTAAACAACTATCATGTGCCAGTCACTGTTGACAATCAATAATTGTGTGCTTAACATGAGCCAATTATTTTGAAGACTCCGGTTTTATTTAAAGAGCATCGTTTTAATGTGCTTCGCCAAAGAAAAGAATTGTCTCCATGAAATCATGTGCCTGGGAGTAAGACTGATACCCATTTTTAAAACCTCCTATTACGAAGTATATATCTTATATAACAAGGTTTTGGGGAAATCTAAGAAAATTTTGCCCTTTTTTCTCTCTCCTCTTTCCTAAAATATCTACCTCTATCCATAGGGAAGGAAATACTCTTGTCTCCTGGCTTAAGTTACAGCAAGACTTCTAGCCAGGCTTCTTTCTCCCACCCACTCTGCACTTCCACACCTTGCCCTTGTCCAGCCTCCCTCATATCCCAAAAAACAGATCCACATCTGGTAATCCAAAGCCAGACTGTGTGCTGTCTGCAAATGCTTTTCCTTATATTTCCTCTTTCCTTCCATGTAATAGGCAAACTCAGGGCCTGGAAAAACAGAGCAGCCCTTTTTTTCCTCTCCCATTTTTTGTAGTTATGTACATAATTGTCATCGAGGAGAATTTTAAAATGTAACCAGCTTTATTTGGATGAGGAAGCAAAAAACCTCACTTAGACCAGAAGCTAAGTTCTTTTCTCCAATGCACATTTTATCAGAGTTTCGCATGATGAGGTGTAGGCAGATTCCTAGAATTTAAGAAATCATTTTTTCTTTCTCCTTTCACTACTGTTCCTTGCACATTTAGTTCAGAAACTAAAGGAGAGTGGATGATTTGAGAATGCTACCAGTCAAAGACCACCTTCAGCCTCCGCTCCTAATACTTTCGTGACACAAAGTAGCACAAAAATGAGTGCTATCCCCTTTATATATGTATATTTCACTCTATTCATTCAAAGTTCTCAAAATTACCCATTATTACCAGTTCTCTGTCTTCTACAAAAAAATGTCATTGTGATTCTGAAATACAATGTGGTCTCTTTCTTCCCAATAACTCTATCACATACCTTTTCAACGTAGAAAAGAGGAAAATGAGTATCATTTCTTCTGCCATTAATACTTTTTTTTCTCAGCCTCAAGTCTCAACTAAAAAGTCTCCTATTTATACATCAAAACTCAGAGCTGAAATCACTTCCTACAGTATGCCTTTCTTCACTTCTGCTGTCTGGATTAAGTGATCTCTCCTGTTTGCTCCTATGCACAGACAAATGGAATAGACTTGTCAGGCTTTGTTGGAACTTTATCTTGCTTACTAATTAAAATATTCTTGAGGAAAGAGACTGTACATTCCTCATCAGAGATTCCAGGTAGAGCTAGTTTTTGGCCCACATTTTACATAAGAGAAATTTATAGGTCAATGGTGGTCAAAGAATTGACCCAATGGAAGCCACTGCTGAGAGGCATGACTGTAGCAAGTTATATTGATGCCACACCAAAAATTCTTTATACTGAAGCTTAGAACATAGTCAGGATTCAGGAAATTGTGTTTGTTTTTTTGTTTGTTTTTGACCTTAAAATTTCTACAACATTCCAAAAATGTCTAATACATATAGCTTCTGTCTCTATTTTCTCTATTTTTTAAAAAAATTTTACCTTTATAGTCCCAGTGGAACCATGGTCATTCATTGTGCAAGAGGATACCTATAATTAGTGCTTGGACTTGTTATGTATCTGTTTCATATATACATAACCATATATACATTACCATCTGTTACCTCAACTGCAAAATTCCATGAGCAGGCCGGGCGTGGTGGCTCATGCCTGTAATCCTAGCACTCTGGGAGGCTGAGGCGGGCGGATCGTTCTGAGCTCAGGAGTTCGAGACCAGCCTGAGCAAGAGCGAGACCCCCATCTCTACTAAAAATAGAAAGAAATCGGCCAAACAACTAAAAATAGAAAAAAAAATTAGCCGGGCATGGTGGCGCATGCCTGTAGTCCCAGCTACCTGGGAGGCTGAGGCAGGAGGATGGCTTGAGCCCAGGAGTTTGAGGTTGCTGTGAGCTAGGCTGGCGCCACGGCACTCGCCCCAGGCAAGAGAGTGAGACTCTGTCTCAAAAAAAAAAAAAAAAAAAAAAAAAAATTCCATGAGCAATGCAACTTAGCTCTCTACTTATAGGATACGGAATATCCTCCTAGTATACTAAAAATGAATTTAAAAAACAAAGAATTCATGGAGAAGATATGTTTTCTATGAACTCCAACTTAGCGTTTCTATCATTAAAGGACTGCAAAATTTATTCACATCAATCATACAGATAAAGATGAGAGTTCACCATCATTTATCAGAATTCCTCAGACTTTTATCATGACTGACATTCCTTGCAATAATCCAGGTGGGTTAGATTAGTGGGAAGTGAGCATATAGACATGTGCTCCAAGTTCTTGATATTTTAGGAAAGATATAGAACTTAGCAGAAATGAGGTGCAATGCAGAACAAAGCAGCTTGCCTTCCTCTGGCTTGTCCCCCTCTCTCTCTGGTTCTTCCATGGAGTGCACAGCTGCCAATAACATTTTTTGTGCAATAAAGTCCTGTTAAAATCAATTAAATGAGCAAATCCCTACTCTACTGATACCTTTTGCACTTCCATTTATATGACCATATTGGAGAAACTTACACTTAAACACTATGAACTTTCATTTAAGAGAATACTTATAAACTCAAAAAGTGATTTTTAAAGCAAACTTAGATATAGAGGGATGTAGAAACAGTGTCAGGGCCCCCTGTGGCCTGATCTCTCTAATCAATATCACTTCCCAGGTTTCCAATATCTCTGTATTCCTAAATTCTACTCCCGGAGTTCTGAAATCACATTTAATCCAAAGAATAAGACCACAAATCCATTTTCCTTCTTCCTCTCTTCTGACTAAAATATATGTAATTTTCACTCCATTACAAATAATCCATGATTTTTCTACATTAGATTTTTCTCATCTCCAGGTATAGTTTTAAAATTATAATATGTGCCTGTACATTTTTGTTGGCTGCCTTGCTTGGTGGGCATTCCTTGAACAATGCAGTTGAATATCACAGACACTAACTGAGCTCATGCCATAGGAAAGATGTTGTCTTGGGAACTGGAAAGTTGCAAAGATAGATCACACATCGTTCTCCACTCAGGATCAAGCTTCTGCACAAATAAAGTGGCTCCCCCAAAAGAAGAAGAACTGTGTTCTTCTCAGAACCAACCTACCTTTTTACTCTCTCTACTTTAGCTCTCATCTTCTTTTCATACTAAAGTAAAATAGAAACAACAGAGCTATTGGCAAATTCACATCAGTGGTTCTTAATGGCAGGTGTTTTTGCTGTCTTGGACATACTTGGTGTGTCTAATCACACTTTCAATTATCACAATGTGGGGGAAAGAAGGATATTACTGGCATGTGGTAATAGAAACTAGGGATGCTGCTAATTCTGCAAGGCACAGAACAGCCCCCAGCACCAAAGAGACATCTGGTCCAAAATGTCAATAGTGTTGAGGTCTAGAAACTGATTTATAGCTATGCATCTTTAAGTAGGCTTCTATATCTCCAGGTATTTAATCCAAACTAACCCTTTCTTCTTACTTTATACCCATCATCTGACCTTTCTATCACCAAACATGCAGTCAAAAAAGTGACTTTTTTAATATTTGTTTCTTATTTGTTTTTTTTTCACTTGTCCTACTTATCTAGGTTTTATTTAAATCATGATTTTCAGAATCAGGCAGACTCCAAACTTTTAAATTATTTTTTTACTATAACAGCCAAGAAATCCAACTTGAAAGAGAATATAAACTCAGAAAGATCATTTCTGCTACTGAATACTTGAATTTTGACAATAAAGGAATGAGCGGTAATCCAATACTTTATTAAGTCCCTTCAACAGGGATTTTCACAAAGCTGCCAATTTCATTTTCAAATAATCTTTATTATTAGGCATTCTTCCTTCAGTTGAGAAATCTTCCTACCTACTTTTTTCTGATATTGGTCACTGGTTTTATCTGATTACTCTGCTATGTTTCATCCCTAAAGATAAACATTAAAAAAATCCCCATTCCAATTTTTTTCTTTTCCTTCAGTTTCTTTCCTTTTCTATCATCCTTGAAATTCAAAAATACAAATTCTACTTCACAAATTCCCTGGAATTGATGTTTTGCTTCTCAGTACTACTGCCAATATCCACTTCCAGGACACAACACCCCTGAATTACTGAAACAACCTCTATTCTATGCATCACCAAACAACCAGCTCTGAATACATACCCGGCATATGATTTGCACTCAATATTTCTCTAACAGAAAATAGATGATTAAGTTGACACATGTTCCAATGTTGATATGCCACTTATAAACTGCAAGATATTTGGATATATGCTTAAATTCTCTGAATACCAGTTTCTTCCTTCTAAAGTGGGATCTATGCATTTTTACATCATCATTTTTATATTTTTAATGCCTATCCAGTGCTTTGGGGAAGGAACTGTACTCAATAAATGTTACTTCCTTGATTTCATTTTTCTCACACCATAGTTTTAAATTCTCATCTAATAATAGTTTTTAAAATATTCATATTTATTTGTAGAGAAATGCTGATTTTGTCAGAATTTAACTTAATAACTTTGTCGTTTAAAGGAGGTTATTCTATGGCATACACACATGCTCTAATTAGAAACTTTTTATGATGAAGCAGCAAAACCCCTTCGAAGATAAATTACCCTCTCAGTAGCCTTTGTACACCCTTTACTGAGCTATTCTGTGTGGTAATTTAGTACTAAAAATACAGAGTCAAGTATATGTCATTGGGAACGGCATCATGCGTATTTTCAAGTTCAGCAATTACAGGGTAACTTTACGTTGTGTTTTTTAAGCATATCACTGGAGGACATGTTTAGGTACCAATCATTGAAAAAGCTCATGTGATTGTTTTTTAGTTCCAAAAGGGTCAAAAGATCAGTCATGGTAGAAAATTATTTCATTTTTAGGATGACTGTTCTCATATCTTCATTACAGTAAGAATCAAGGTCAGAGGTTTATTAAACAGTAAATCTTCAATAGCCATATGAAATATGTTCTAGAGATTTCCATAGTTGAAGATGTACATAAATTTCCCTCTTATAGTACAGTATGTTTTTTTCTAGCTTCTGATTTCAAAAGATTTCTAGTCTAAACTCTCATTAAATAATGAAAAAAATTGTCCTCTAACCAGTCCATCTATACTGTAGTTCGTAAAGTATCTTTACACACATTATCTCAATTCAGTCTCACAATCTGGTGAAATAAATCAGGCAGGTACTTGTCAGACTAGTGTTTGGGAAAAAAAGCTGGGGTCCAGAGTGGTTAAGTCACTAGTCCAAAGTCACACAGCTGATGAGTGCCATCCATTATGTGCTCCTCCTGGCCAGGCTGTCCTGCTCATCCAGGTGTATGCTGCTCTCTGGATACTCTTATTATAACAGAGAAAAGCTGGAAATTTTATCTCCAGATCTGGTTGGTAATTACATTTCTCCCAGAAGTGGTCATAAATGCATAAGAAGATGGCTAATAGTCCCATTGTCCTGGCTGACTGGCCAGTTCCTCTCCATGCTTCAAGACTCAACTCAAGTGCCCCCTCTTCATGGAGCTCTTTCCTGACTTTCTTCCCACTAAATAATCCCTCTTTATTTTATAACTCTTACATGTAATATATCCCTATAAAAACAGTTATCTCATTCTATTTTTAATCTTATCATGTAATAAGATTATTAATTCACTGAAGACTGAGCCCATTTAGATAGATAAATGATAGGTAAATAGATAGGTAGGTAGACAGGTAGGGAAAGAAAGGAAGAAATATAAAGAGAGAGAAAAAGAGAGAAAGAGGGAAAGAAAGAAAACTATCCACAACATCTACCATATCACAAGCTTTTCCTTAGCCTGTAAATTGAATAGCGACCCCTTTCTACACTACTGCGTACCCAGAAGACCTAATTTTATTTGAAGAGAATTATGGAGATTTCACACCAGAATGATATTCTTCCTATTTTTCTAAAGTACTTTGCATTGTGTAAAGATGACTCCCTTCCTCATCCACCCATATCTACACACAGGAGATGGCAAATTTGAGAGAGAGAGAGAAGGGGAGGGAGAGAATCCCCCTTTACTTTCCTGCCATTGTCAGTCCCAACATCATTTTCTCTGCTGGTCAGGCTCAACGCTTCTCAGTCATTCTTGATGTATGGTTCACAGAATTTCAGGGCCAGGATGGACACTAGGCCACCACCTGTCCCAGAGTTCTCACTATGGTGATCTTGTCGGTCTAGACTATGATTTGGGCAGCTTCCATCACTTGTATTTCCGTGGAATAGCCAATTCAGCTCTCAGGGTTACAGGTATTGGAATGATGTCTTACATTTAGAAGTCATTCTCCCTGTAATTGTTATTCATTTGTTCCAGTTATGATCTCTGGGATACCAGAAGTAAATCCAATCCTCCTGCTCCTGTTATAAGCCTTTGAATATGTTTTGATTACCCACACCACTTCTTCCTTCACAAGTGTAATATTATATCCTATTATCTTTCTTCACAAGATATCATGAGGATACATTTCCATTAAGATGTCCAATGAAACTTGGACATCTCTTCTACCTTCCCCGGCATCATGTCCAGGATTCAAGATTCAACCTCCAGACTGGGTCAGGAGCCCATCACTTCTTTTCCTTTATTGGGGTCAATACTCAATTCAGGCCCACACCACATTTTTCCCAAATTCTCTTAGGTTCATGTCTCGTCCTCTTCCAGTCCATTTTACAAGATATTCCCGGCTTCACTTTCCATAAACACAATTATGAATTTTGTGCATATGCATATATGAGTGAGCGTTTCTGTTATTTCAGATGTGAGTAATCACCAAACAGTAAATTATTGAAGAAAGATATTTGAGATAAATATTTTTTTAAAAATGATGAAGTTACAGGGAATGACATACACACAAAAATAATAAAACAGGGAAATCACAAAACCTGTAGTCACTGATGATTTAAAATAAGATAGGTGACATAGACTTGATGGATTCAAAAATGCATTTTATTGGGAAACTGATTTGTCCCAATGTAGAGCACAAATGCTCATGGCTAAGGCCAGAGCATTGAAAGAAACCATGAGGTGTAAGGGTTAAATTTCAGAAAACAATTGAAATATAACCTTCTTTCTCCCATTAACATCAAAGCCCATTTATGGCAAAAACAGTTAAAAGTGATTTAAACAGCTTTCAATGTCTACTCCCTTGTGATACATTTTCTCTTGTTACTTCAGCAGCAAATGATGCTCTGATAGTGATTTTCTAACAGCAAGAAGAATAGCATCTCCTGTAGCAAAATGGATGGTAGCCATGGCAACTGTAGCCAGAACTAGAATCATAGCCACAGCGATAGCTTGACCCATCAACACAGCCAGAGTCAGAGCTGTATCTATAACCTCCACGGGAATCGCCATAGTAGTAGCAACTCGTGGTGTCAGGAGGTGAGTGTGAATAAGTTCCAAGGAGGTGCTTCTGAAAGTCTGAATGTTCCCCACAATCACAGACCTTCGCATGTGATCAGTGAGGGGTGTGACACTCTGAGTTGGCCTGTTCAGTTGCATAGCAATTTGCTTCAAAGAAACTCATTTTACTAGGCACTCCAATTTTGTTAGGAAGTTTCTTTCTAATTTCCTGTCACCCATGGTTTGTCTCTAGTTAATAATGAGCCTGGCACAAAATTGACTTGTTTCTCATCACTCTATTCTACTAAGAACATATCTCTCATGTGACTCATGACCCTACATAGACCAAAATATTTGTTTTGTCCTCTAATTAAATTAAGTGGCCATGAAATCGTGTTTGTGCGGATGTGTGTGTGTGTGGATGTGTGTATGTAAATATATGTAATAATACTAGTATTACCTAATAGGGATTTTAATTCCTGTTAGGCAATATTAGTATCATTCTTACTTCACGTAAAACAATACTGAGATTAAAAAAAAAAAACAAAAAAACTCAGTGACTTGGCCAGAATCACAAAGGCGTATAATGACAAAGGTATAACTTAGTCATCAGACTCCAAATGTCATATTCTTTTTGTCTGACCTCAAAAAGAAAGGCAGAGTCCAATAAATCAACTTTTGCTAAAAACATTGAAATGTTAATATTAGTATTTCATAAATTGTGAACATCCGTGATTTGCTTTTTTTGCTAACATCAATTCTTACACTTCATTTTGACCCTCATAGGTTTGTACAAACTAAACACAAATTTTTTTTTTTAATTTCAGCATATTATGGGGGTACAGATGTTTAGGTTACGTATGTTGCCCTTGCCCCCACTCCCCCTCCAAGTCCAAGCTTCAAGCATGTCCATCCCCTGGATGGTGCACATCACACTCTTTGTGTGTGCATATACCTGTCCCCTCCTCCCTCCTGCCCCCTTCCCCCTGGCCGACATCCAATAAATGTTATTCTTATATGTGCATTTATGAACTAATAAACACAAATTTTTACCTCTGCCTTCTGTGAGTTCCAAGTCTCCCTTGATGAGCAAAGCACCATTATCATTAACCCATCCAGTCTCAATGATCCAGTTTTTATCCCTCGAGGTCAGAATTGCCTATTATTCTTATTCCTGAAAGAAGAATTAGGTAAAGATATGGCCAAGAGAGAATAAATATGTTTTTTAAATCAATGTTTTAATTCTGGATCTACGTCTGTATAAAAGCATATTAATTTTAACTATGATCATATAAAATTAAGCCATTAAGTAAAAGCCATCTTGAGATTTAGACTCCCATCATTATTGTCCGTGCCCATTCCGCTTCCCTAAAAAATCTACAGCACACATGCAATCCTTTAAAATTCCATGGATTCTTCCACGTAGCAAATTCTTCCCTGTCTTCTCCTCAGACAAGTTTAGAATCATGATATTTACTTGAACAAATTTAATTGGATTCTTTACTAGACAGTCACTAAACAAATCAGTTCAATGTATCCTCATGTATTGAGAGCAGGCCATACATATAAGGTGCAACTGGGGCCAACAGTATGGTGTGCAACCAGTGCAGTTGCACAGAGCCCAGTGCTCAGAAAGCCCTGTGCTTGGTGTGTAATGCTCTTCAGTCACCAGCTTTAAGTTCTTAATACCTTTATCTTTGAATTTGTCATTTCTAAGTGAAGTCTGCTGGGACAATGGGACATGTGCTGGGGGTGGAGTGTCAGCTCACATGCAGTCTCATCCCTTACCACCTGCCCACCTCCCCAGAATGGGTCCTTGGTTTCCTGCTCCCCCATCCAGTGACAGCTGCCACCTTCTGTCCCCCGCAAAAGCCTAGGTACAGGCATAGAAGAGTTGAGATGGAGCCCCATGAGGATCTAGACTCACTCAGCAGGTACTCCCATGCCCAAGAGCATGGGACATTAAGTGGAAAACACAAAGCACCATGACATAGCAGGAGAGCACAGAATGAAAGATAAAGTTCTTTTTCTTCTTTTTAAATAAGGAGTTCCATATTTTCAGTTTTCACTGGACCCTGCAAATTATGCAGCTGGCTCTGGACACAAAGCCAAGGATTGGGAGGATATAAGTAGCAAGAACATGTGTTCTTAGACCTTCAAGATCCCATTAATATTTTAGGAAGTGGTCCTTGACACTACATCCCCATCCAGAGCTTACTCTGCCTCCCTGCTTCCCATCGCAACTGCCATAGTTTGGTTTGTTTGAAAATTTCACATTGAAATTTGATCCCCAACATTGAAAGTGTTTGGGTCATGGGGGCGGATCCCTCGTGAATGGCTTGGTGCAACTCTCCTGCTAACGAGTGAGTTCTGTATTAGTTCCTGCCAGAGCTGGCTGTTAAAAAGAGCCTGGCACCTCCCCACTCCTTGCTTCCACTCTTGCCATGTGATCTCTGAATACACTGACTCTGTTTGGCCCTCTGCCATGACGGGAAGCAGACTGAAGCCCTCACCAAAAGCAGATGCTGGCGCCAGCTTCTTATACAGCCTGCAGAATTGTGAGTAAATGAAACCTCTTTTCTTTAGAAATTGCCCAGCCTCAGGTATTCCTTTATAGCATCACAAATGGAATAAGATAAAAACAAAACTTATTCAATGAATAGGCTGTACCCACAGTGTTGCCTTCTTCTTACCCATTAATTTCTCGACTGAGTGCAATTCTCCTTCCATCCCCACACCTCTAATGCTATGCTCAGTAAGTCATCAAGGGTGGCCCCACGGGGTGGTTACCGAATAGACTTTAGCATTATTTAACATCTCTGAAGCATTGCACAACACAACCCTTTATCTCCTTAAGAAAATTTCATTATTCACCTCACAATTTTCCTCAAAATACATAAAGCCCCACAAAATACAACGGATCAAAAATCTATATTTGCTAGTTACAACTCCACTTGTCTTACCACAATATATTCTCAAATATCTTCCTAAATATATTCTTAAATTGATCTAAAGTTTGGTTGTCTTATTATAAATATATCTTAATTAATATTTTGATAACAAATAAAACACACATGACCAAACACTCAAATAATAAACAAACCCTTGTAAGTTTTACCACATGTTGCCTGGAACATTTTGTACAATAATTTATTACCAAAAATAAATGCTCAACAATATGTCACTAGGCTTGGCATCATGACATAGTTTAGAGTTCATTAACTTTGGTGCAAGTTAAGTGTTGCCTATTAAATACTTCTTACCTAGAAACATTACTATATATAGTATATATGAAGAGAAGTATTACATAATACTAAGTATACTTTTTTCCTTAAGGCAATTCACAATGAACACCAGCAAAGCTAAGTCAAGATCCAGAGCTCACACTCCTAACTCATTTTATACAAGATGGCTACAAAGTCTCTTACTGAAGACTTGTAACAAAAGATAACTAATTCTCAAGAAAATCCATTCAATTGAGAATAAGCTCAAACATTTAAAGAAATCCCAAAATACCCCAAAGTTTCTCAGTATTCAACAATGAATAGTTCCTAATGCACTTAGTATCCCTGGTGGAAATATTGTCTATACTGGGTTCCTCCCAGCAGTCATTTTTGTGAATCTTGATGCAACACTGTTACCTAATATGGTCTTTTCTGTTCCCAATTCCCAGGTGGGTGGGTGGGAAGGTGGGTCCCACTGACAGCTGCAGATCAGCTGATATTGCATCTTCTATCCAGGACATCCAAGTTACCCGGACTCTATGACTATTTGCACGAGAAGCCTGGGACTGCTGCTCCTAATCTGACTCATCTGGTAAAGGTCAGACCTCTGTTGATAAGATGGTACCTATTGATTCCTTCTCCCTTCTTTGGTCTATAAGGTCATTTCTCCAATCATCTGACATTCTATATACCATTCATCACTCCAGGATCAATTTGAGCCTCCTGGAACTTCCCACTCCCCATTATCTCTGATTTTGATACCTCTTTTGATTTTTTCCAAAATACCTTGTGCATAACTATTAGAGAAGTTATCTCATCTGTATCATAAGTTGCCAGTAGGGTGCTGGTAAACTGCGTCACTGGAAAAAAAAATCAACAAATATTTCTATCTGAACCAATTTCAAACTACCAACATGATGTTACTGATTGTGGAGTTTGAGAAGAAGACACGGTTTGCACTCACAAGCCAGTGCAAGCTGGCTCTAGCACACCAATGCAAGAGAGGCATCTTGGTGTGGCACTTAAAAACATGGACTCTGGCTTCAAATTCTGATTCTGCCTCTAATTAGCTCTAAAATTTTGAATGATTTACTTAGCTTTTTTGTGCCTCAGTTTCCCCATCTTAAAATGAATATAATGATAGTGCCTACCTCTTAGGGTTGTGAAGAGAATTTGAGTTAATCTGTAAATCACTCATAACAGCACCTGCCCATAGTAAGTGCTATTTAGGAAGTTTTATTTTTCATGTAAAATGAAATGTGTGGTCTTTTTATCTCTCCCATACACCAGAGCGTAAACTCCTTGGAGTCTAGAACTTTACTTATACTATTAAATCTGCAGACCCTAGTAAAGTCCATCATGTCATATTTTAGATATCTTTGATGAATGACTGTTGCTAGTTCAGAATCTAAAATAGAGATTGGCCCATATAAGGTGAATTTTTATCTTTCCTCAAAGCATCAATACATATACACACTCACACACACTCACAATTTATCTGCTTCTTACTTTGGGACTCTAATTTATTCAGTGCTGAAAGATATCTGTCTACAATGTGATCAGGTTTCTAAAACTACTTAATACTACTTGATTTCTCCTTCCATTACAGAAATTTATACAAAATCATGGGGTTTTTTTTTTTGTTTCTATTTCCAGCATCATCATTCTCCTCAATCCTCTATATTTCAAAGCTACTCTTTGTCCATAGAATACCAGAGATTACAATAAGAAGAAATTTGAGCGTGCAGTTAGTTTTGCCCCTCTCCTGGACACCAGAATTGTATTCACAACATGTCCATGAATTAGGGACTCCTACCGTGCTAATACCTTTGAGACAGGGCAGCCCCAAATACTGCCAATCCACTTTTCAGACAGAGATAATTATTAGAGGAGTTTCTTACACTGAGAAGTTCAATACATTGAATCTTCTATGTATTCATTCTGATTATGGTCTC
Organism: Propithecus coquereli; assembly: GCF_000956105.1. Classification (NCBI taxonomy): domain Eukaryota; kingdom Metazoa; phylum Chordata; class Mammalia; order Primates; family Indriidae; genus Propithecus; species Propithecus coquereli. The sequence goes on along the minus strand of NW_012151285.1, from coordinate 3,763,635 downwards.
TTGAATTGAACAAAGTGAATAAAATACGGTTATCTGATGCTCTTCAAATATACACCACAGACAATGTTTCCTGCCCCAATTTTTAAACTTGTAAACTCTATAAAACATGCTTCATTTTTTTTCTAGTAAGAGAAAGCATCCATGCTTCCATTTTCAAATGCTAATGTTCAGCATATCTGATAATTTAATACTTACTTCATCCCTTCTGTTTCCTATATCTTGGTTTTCTATTGCTTTATGTTTATGGACCTAATTATGGTTTGTTTTCCAAGCAGATCACTGTGACTAGCTCACAAAATTGTTGTATGTCTTCTCCAAGGTACAGAATACCATTATCACTGCTGTTTTCTTAGGACTGTTAAATCACAGTAGAGTATACAGAGAAAAAGGAGATCACTCTAGCAGTATTTTTTTTCTTATGGTAAAGGAAATAGCAAAGATGAATAATACCCATGCTAAACACAAAGCCTCAAGTTTCCAACCATTTGTATAAATTCTTTATGATTAAATCATGATTGGTAAACTTTGATAATTTTTATCCTTTAAAAATTGGCCAGCCATCATCCCTCCATTCTTCCTGAAGCCAAGCATTGTTCTGCATTTGTTTATCACATTTCTTCTCTCTCAAGTAGTTTTACAATGTCAATATTTTTAATTAATTCTGATGGTTAATTAATTCCTTAACAAGCAACAAGCTCTTACTAAACACATACAATATATTAAATCACATATCATGATCAACAGAATTCTAAGGAGGCTCTCAGGACTTCCACCCAGTGGCGTTCATGCCTTTGTGTAATCTCCTCACCTTGAGTAGAAATGGCAGGAACCCAACATCCTTCTAACCAGTAGAACACGACAGAGGTGATGGGATGGCATTCCCATGATTATGTGACCTCTTAAGGCAACAGTGAAGGGATTTTCTGTTAATGGTTTTACAGGTAAATAAAGTGAACACATGAATTAAGAAAGCAATTACTTTTATCTGTTATTTTAATATTAATTTTAAATCTCATATGCAAAGCATAGATCCAAAGACAAAATTTAATTAAAAACAAGTAAATAACATGCTGGGCATAACTTTGCTACAGTCTTCATCTTGTTGCTTTTTGTTTGTTTTCTTATAAAGTCTGTGTATACTTTGAATGCAATGATTTTTTTCCTCGTTTATCTTATACTCCCCTTGCCTATCCATAGGCAATAACTGGTACTGGTAGGCGTTCATTAATTATTTGCTAAATTGAATTGAATTGAATCAGGTTGGATGCAAGAGGTTAATTCTTGCAGTAATGTCTAGGATAAATTTGACAAACGAAAGACTAAACTCAGAGAGAATCTTTATGAGGCTATTGCACCAGATAAAAGATCAGGAATTTCTGGCCTGGAGCAATTGAAATGGCACCCCAAAGGAGGGAAAGTAGTTAGAAGAAACACAAACAGAATTTGGCAAGAGATTGGCTCTGGTAGTGAAGAAAATGGAGGAACAGATAATGATGTTAAATTTTCAGATCTTTGCAACTTGGTAATGATGATGTCATTTTAATACTTATTATCTGTTTTTCTTTATAGTTAAGATGACGTCTACTCTACATGTACACTCTTTGGGATCAAGGGAAGATTCCCACAAAACATGGTGAGAAAATGACCCAGTTTATATTATTTGGCAATAACAGTGATTAAAATGAGTAACAAGAGCTGTGATATTCATCTCCGCTAGGTATTACTCACCCACAAGAAGCTCATAAAAGCAATGATCTAGTTAATAACTTTACACCTTCAGCTAATGTTGCAACAACCATAGTCCCTAATTATAAGCACAGTTTGTAATTGCTATATCATGTATTTTGTCATCCTAGTACAACAGCAAGTGGGTAACCATGGCAATGTTTAAATGAAGGCTTGCCTAAGTGTTCCTATTAGGAGTGACCATACCAGTTTTATATCAGACAATTTCTTTCTTAGAAATCCTACATCACCACAAAAGTGTAATGGTTAAATGTCTGGGAGAACATACATTGTAATGATAACTGATCATTACTTCTTTGAAATTACAGGAGAATCCCAAGGAAGCCAGTGTTGGGGTGAGCTCCTAACTTGTGCAGAGCAGAAGAAGGAGGATGGGCCTGCCTGTTGGCCTGACTCGTGCTGATGTTAGAAAAGCAAGCCATGCTTCTTTCATAACAATTATTAACACTGCATTTGCAACCCCCAACATTCTAAAATGACTAACCATGTGAAATTTTACTAGTCAGGATATATTTTCTACTGATTACACAATTTTGCTGATCTTTTCAAGAGAATAGAACTACAGCAACACACTGCATATGATTTTGAAAGAAAAAGAAAACCTTCTCAAAGAAGATACAACTGTGCCCCTACAGGTCATAGGAAGCATTGTATATGCACCTGAGAATTGAAATCCCTGAAAAGACTCACATAACCAGACTGAAAAACAGGCAGCTAAAGGATTCGTGATTGTTCTGTCTAAACTATTTATGATACGTGGTGAACAAGCCCAATTTTTCACTTAATATAGGTTATTATAGTATGCTCAAAGCTAGTCTGACCATCTCCAGTTTCAATAATAACACTCAAGTCAGGAGACTATCGGTTCCTATTTAGATTAATTACCATGACCAGGGGGTTTCAGATCAAAAGAGAAATTGTTCAAATGATAGGCATGGCACCAAAAAAAAAATGACAAAAATCTAAAACATCAGAATTTTTAATATTTTCACCAGGTAATTGAAATAATTCATTCAAACCAAACTTTTCTTTTTGCAAAAGCTAGAATTTAGAAAACACACAAAGCAATTGCAAAGCTACAACTCGATACATTTTGTAGGATATAATGCAGTTTTTCCTAAATTTTCATCTCAAAGAGAACCAAGTTGATTGCTTTTTTACTTAAAAATTGTATGCAGAAAGCAGAGTAAATCAGTTTGTAAGAGACCCTTCCTATATTATTATTGAGTCAATATCTATCCACCAAGAATAGTTTTAGAAAGAAACTA
>NW_012151285.1:3757612-3759711 GCF_000956105.1 Propithecus coquereli | reverse complement strand
TATAAGATAAATTGAAATAAATACAAAATTATACCTCTCTTTGGCAGCTCATATAATCCAACTCACAGAAAAGTCTGGGTTTTTCATCAATTTAACTAAGAAAATACTCATGATCATATTGGAAACCTGAAAAAATATTAGGCAGTAATCCTGCTATTTCAAATATTTAAATGTTTAGTACTTAAACACAAGTTCCTGCATTTGCTAAAACTTCTAGTTTTCAAATGTTTGCCATGATCCAAAAATAATTCAGTCAGAAGATGTGATGTGATGTAGTAGCCACAGCACTCCCCTTTGCTGATGAACCCCTCCGGCCATTGATTAACGCAATCAATTGAGTACCAGACCATTACATCTGATTAAGCACTCCGTGATTTTATTGGCAATTTAAGAACTCTTGCTTAATGCTGAGGAGGGAATCTAAAAGCATTAAATCTCATATATCTTTTTTTTTTCAGGAGGGAAAACTTCATTTGCTATTCAGTCCACACTAGATAAAGGGTGATCTATGGAGCCAGAAACACTAAAACATATAGGTATGCAGAAGACGAATTAATAGAAGGGAAATATCCTACAAATGTGCAGGGTTTTAACTGTTGAGTCAAGTGTTCTTTCCAGTGAACTCCTTTGGCACTCAATAACAAAGCCAATAATAACTACTGTAACAAGGTCTCCCCTCCCTGCAATCTTGGGAAAGCCAAATTATTTAGTAGTCTTTCCTGATTTCCTTTATATCTCCTATGAATGCATCCCAGGAGCGGCACAAGAAATACGAGCTTCTGTGGGAAACTGCAGAGATCCAAGAAACGCCTTAACATAAGCAAAAGAAAAGAAAAGTATGCCAAGAACTGAGGATGATGTGAATCATCCCAACATGGGACATAGGAAAAATGAACTCCTGTAAAATGGAGGTGGTCATACTAACAGTGATCCTATAATAATAACCTTACGGTAAGTGGGGGAAAATGGTCTAGTTCACCAAGTGTCTTAAATAGTGTAGAGAATCATCGTTGATCCTTCCGTGGCTTGTTTAAATGTCTAGTTTATCCTGAGTCTTTTTTTTTTTTGAAATGTAAAAACTTTATTTAAAGAGTTTTAAAAGTCAAATACAACATTTTAACTGCAATTTAGAAAGATATTTAGAACATTTTGATAAAACAAGTGATAAATTGCAGACTCCTGATGTAGATGTATATAGTGAATACTTTCCTTTTTCATTGTAAAATTTATTTTATTTAAGCACCGAGATGAAATTGAGATAAAGAAATTAATGGAATATAAAATCAAAGAGATATGATGAGTGAGAAAATCAAAAGAAATTACAGTGACATTGAGAAGTCTTTTTATGGAGTTCAATGCTAAGGTACATACACAATGCTTCATGTGGCTTGTAGGGACACAGTTGTACCTTCTTGTATCGGTACCTCATTTCTTTTTATTGCTACATAACATTCAAATGCATGGCTGAACTGGATTTATTTATCCTTTCATCAGCTGGCAGACACTTGATTTGTTTCTCATTTTTGGCTAATAGGAATAGTGCTGCTATGTACCTTCATGTACAACTTTTTGAGACCATATGTTTTCATTCTCTTGGATGTATAAATAGTTGCTGAATTGCTAGGTCGTGTGGTATCTTTGTGTTTAACCTTTTGAGAAATTGCCAGATTGTTTTTTAAAATGCCTGCACCATTTTACATTCCCACCAGAAGTGTATGAGGGTTCTAATTTCTCTATGTCCTCACCAACACTTGCTATTATCTGAGTTGTTTTTTTTTAATACGGAATGCTTCATGAACCTGTGTGCCATCCTTGCACAGGGGCAATGCTAATCTGTGAATCATTCCAATTTTAGTATATGTGCTGCTGAAGCGAGCATGTTATCTGAGTTTTTGATTACAGTCATTTTAGTGGGTGTGAAGTAATATTTCATTGGGATTTTGATTTGCATTTCTTTGATGATGATGTTGAGCCTATTTTCATGTGTTTATTGGTCATTTGTATATCTTCTTTGGAGACATGTCTGTTCAGATCCTACACCCATATTTGAATTGGTTTACTTGTCTTTTATTATTATTATTTCTTTTTTTTTGAGACAG
>NW_012151285.1:3753710-3756142 GCF_000956105.1 Propithecus coquereli | reverse complement strand
GCTTGAGCCCAGGAGTTTGAGGTTGCTGTGAGCTAAGCTGATGCCACGGCACTCTAGCCCAGGCAACAGAGTGAGACTCTGTCTCAAAAAAAAGAAAATGAACCAAATGGTAAAAATGGGAAATTAAAAATGCCCCAGTGTTGGGCATCATATATACAAACTTTTGGTTACCAAGTAAACTTTTGCTGTGAAATTCATTGCTTATTGAAAGTTAATATTTTTAAAAACCTTAAGAAAATTCCTTATATTTTACTTTTAATAAGTCATTTTCTTATTTCACATGAAGAATCTCCCATTTTATTTTTCATTGTTTTCCAATATCTGGCCTTATGTGCCCAAGAGTTTCCTATCTAAACTCCTGGAAGTACAAGCTGTGTTTCAAAAGTACATGTACATGTACATGTACATTGTACATTGTACATAAGCCACAAGAAAAAGGTAAAAATAGACTTTCTAAATTACTAGGAGGCCTCTACACTTTGTTCTATATGAAACTTAATACAATACATACCCATAGACTAACAAATTTGTTAATAAACATTGATGAGTCAGGTGATAGACATTAACAAACACAGTAATAAAGCCTTGTTTGCTTGTGTTCAACTAAGTAGGCCATTTCTTTTGGACAATTACAACTCTTAAATGTGGCCTGATTTATGAATGGTAAAGTGAATCATAAAGATTTTGATGAACACAAACAGAAAAAAATATCTCATAAGGTAAATTTGGATGCATTTATTTAGGAACTATACAATATAAACCACAGTATACAATTAGAGAGGTTGCAATGCCATAGTTGGGTAATATAAGAGCAAATGTTTAAATAATGACAGATTCAAAATGTTGGAAACTGCCCCAGAGGCAAAGAATAAACTGGAATGGCATGTTGTCAATCACTGTCCACAAGGAATGAAAAGAAATAGAAGGAAAATCAACACAGGTTTCTTAAAATTTATCGCAAGATACTACTAAAAGGCATAAAAAACTGAAAGTCAAAAATCAGCAGCAAAATAATCAATGTTTTTGGAAATGATCAGTAGAGAGAGTAACCATAGCCAGAGCTGCATCCACAGCCATAGCTTGACCTGCAGTCACTGCTATAGTCAGAGCCTTAACTACAGTCCCATCTTGGGTGGCTCCTGCCACCCATCTCAAAGCCATAGTTAAGGCCACATCTGTAGTTCCCATAAGAATCCCTGTCATAGTTGGAATGTATGGTGTCAGCAGGTGAAGTTTCAGTTGCGTTATAAACGAAGATGGACTGTCATTCAGAGCTCCAAGGCCTGTACTTCAACTGTCAGGAATGGGTGGGGCATGTGTCGTGCACAGCCTGCCTCCCCACCTCCTACATCAGTTTGCATACCAGCCTCTCATTATTTTGTGGTTTTCTCTGAAGAAAGATTTTGTCACAGCAGTTAAGGAAGTTTTCAGGTGATCTGCTAAGTTGGGTTGTCCCCAAATAAATCTTCAGTCTCAAATAAGAAGCACTTTTTTTATGAACATACTCCTCAGGTTTTATCATATATAACCAGTATGTGACACCTACTATTAAGGTGAAGATCTCAGGTGAGCACATGTTCACATGAGAGCTACTAAACCCTTTTGCCTCTTTTATCATCCTGTTATTTAACCTAAGACCATAACCTCAGCTTCTTTCTCATTGCAATTTAACACATCACATTGGCTAGGAAGCTATATTCCCATTGACACACAAAACCACAGAGGCAGAATTATGTCTATGTCTACCTATGTTCAAAACAACACACGATTGGTAAGTAGGCCACACTTGCCATCAAATTTGTAGAGTTAATTGATAAGGAAAGTTATCACCACATGTACCAAAACTTAAGCTCTAAAAGCAGATTAGTTTTTCTCTTTGTGATATCTCACCTGCCTAACTTGTTGGCTGTTAATAATATTTTGGTAATTTATCTATCACTCGTGATTTTTTTATATATTTCCCTCCAAAATTCATTCAAAATTCAAAACTAATAAACAACATTTCACACTTTTCAATGTATTTTCCAAATATCTACACTTTATTCTGTTGCTCTTTTTCCATGGCCAAGCAACATTCCTCAATGAAGAAATAACATAGATCATAAACATCATGCATTTTAAAAGTGCTGTTTTGACAATATTTATTCTTCCAATCCATGAGCATGGGATGTTTTTTCATTTGTTTGTGTCTTCTATGATTTCTTTCTTTAGTGTTTTCTAGTTCTCCTTGTAGAAATCGTTCACCTCCTCAGTTAAATGTATTTTTAGCTATTTGATTGATTGATTGATTGATTTTGTAGCTATTGTAAATGGGATTGAGTTCTTGATTTGATTCTCAGCTTGACTATTTTTAGTGTATAGAAATGCTACTGATTTATGTACATTAATTTTGTATGCTGAGACTTTACTGAATTTATTTATCAATTGTAGGA
>NW_012151285.1:3748237-3751870 GCF_000956105.1 Propithecus coquereli | reverse complement strand
TCTCCATGGGACTAACAAAGCAGTAGATGCAAAGAATCCTAGTTGAACTGAACTTGAAAGAGAAACAAGCCTTAAGAAGAGCAGGGGTCATCATGGGAGCCGTCATTGCTGAAGGCAGATGTCCACTCTGGGTGTAGGCAGACCAGACATAAAGAGAAAATTTAAGGATAATTCTTAACATATTTCAAATATGAAAGAGAAGCCAGTCCCCTGATTACATCCCAGCTCTAGGAAGTGTTTGTGTTCTGATTTCCAACAGGGAATCCATGGCCAACGCCAGCTTAAAACCTCACAATGTGTACGGGTAAGCCGCAAGGGAGGAAAACATGTTCCAACCCAAGCATCCAGCTCACGAACATCACAACCTCTTTAATTGAGAGCCAGTACTACCTTCTTTTAATTTATATCTGACATCATTGTGTTACTTTGCTCTGGAGGCTGTTACTGACAACATATAAAATGTAATAGCAGCCAGGCAGAGCATTACAGTTCTTGAAATAAAAGGAGATTTGTCGTAATAGAAATTCAATGGCCATATGCTGCACCACATATAAGTGACATGTTGGAACACAGCACACTCTTCTCCCCAAACACACCTTATCTTAATCCTCAACACCTGGGGCGAAGGCAAGTTCATAATGTACGTCTTTGCAGGCAGACAAATAATAACAGTATCTTATATTTTATAGGGTTTTACAGTTTATATAGTGTTTTCATGTATATAATCTAGTATAGCAATAAAAAATATGAATTCTATTTTATGGAAAAGAAAACCAAGGCTTAAAAACATTAAACTACTTGCAGATGGTTGATGAAATAGTAAATAGAGGGGCAAATTGCTGCGAAAATTTCCTTGTTCTATATATAGAACTCTTTCTACAGTCACACAAGACCATTTTCTTTCAAATAGTTAATAGCATAGAAACATGCTGAATTATATATTCAAAACCTCTGTTCTGGTTCTTCTTTATGACTGTATGATAAGCAGATGCATTACATGAGCTAATGTATGCATTCATTTGTGCTGTAAATACTAATTGAATGTCTTTCCCATTTTAAATCCTGGGAATGTCTGATGGTCCCTGTTCTCAAGAGTCATATGTGGGATAAACATATAAATATAACAAGGAAAGCACAGACATGGGTACTATGACAAAGCTAGAAGGTTCTGGAAAGTTCCAAGAGAATGAGTAAGACTTCATAAGATGAAGAATCAAGAAAAGTATCTCAGGGAGAAAGAAAAAGTATATGAGGGTAGAAAATAGGGGAAGTCATGACACAGTTAGGGTGCCACAGGTATTTTGACATGGAGTGCCCAGAATTCTGTCTTTGGACCTCTTCCCTCTTCTGTTGGCATTCACTCCTTCGTGATCTCATCCAGTCTCACGGCTTTAGCACATTAACTGCCATGCGAGTTGTATTTAACTCACACTAGTTTTGAGCCCGGGGCCTCGTGAAGCATATATAACTCACACGTCTCTTCACCTTGGGAGATGCATGAACTATTTTTCAAGTTGCATATAACTCATACACAGAAAAAAATAAAAAATAACAAATTTTTCATTAAATTAGAAAGGATCATTTTGTTTTCAAAGTTTTTATTTTATTTTCATAATAAAACACCATGGCCCCAAGGAAAAAAATTTTTTTTCTAGTGTGGCAGTCAATGTGTTAAATACTCACCTGTATTACTACTGACAGCTACCAAGTTTGTAACTCTAGCCCAGATCTCCTGAACTCATGTCTCATCAACATCTCCACTTGGATGCCCGATGAGCATCTCAAACATAAAAAGTCCCAAATTGACCTCCTGATCTTGCCCCACAGACTCACTTTTCTTGCAGTTTATTTTATTTCAATTCAAGACTGTCCTATCTTTCCTGTCATTCAGCCTAAACCTTGGAATCACCCTCAACACCTCACTTACGTTTGTATGTCACATACAATCATTCAGCAAAACTAGTAAATTCTACCTTTGAAATTTGTCATCATTTCCATTGTCATTACCAGCAGCTCATCGTAAATGGCCTTCTAACTGGTCTTCCTGCTCCCACTCTTGCCCCTTCCTACTCCCTAGCAGGATATTATTAATATCAACATGCTAGCCAGAGAGATCCTGTTAAAATGTAAGTCAGGTTATGTCAACTCCTCTGCTGTAAACCCTACATTGAAATCCCATTTTAGAATAAAAGCTAAAACTTTTCAATTAGATTCTGTGACCTCATCTCCCACCTACCCACCGATCGACTTCTCTGCCTGCCAGCCACACTGCTGCTTTCTTCTTCAGTACACTAAGCCAGGGGTCCCCAACCTATGGCGAGTTGTGTGATTATTTCATTATATATTACAATGTAACAATAATAATAGAAATAAAGTGCACAATAAATGTAATGCACTTGAATCATCCCCAAACCCCAAACCATCTCTTTGCCCACCCCCACCTCCAGTTCATGGGAAAATTGTCTTCCATGAAAACGGTCCCTGGTGCCAAAAAGGTTGGGGACCACTGCACTAAGCAGAGTCCTGCCATTGCACTGCCTGTTCACTCCACCTCTAATGTTTTTCTCTAATAATTAGGAGTCACACTTTATCCTCCTTCAAGATTTTCTTCAGTATATTCCTATTTGTGGATGGTTGCCAAAACTGATGTTTCTGTGGAGATTTGGGGATTTGAGGATTAGAATCTGTTATTCTACCATCTCACTGATGTCCTGCCAACCCATATTTTATTTGGATACAAATCTCCTTCTTAATAACATTGGTTTATCCCTTTTTAGCTCATTTATTCATCCTTAACATATTTGTATTAGATTTAAATTAACCTAATGAAATATAGTAAAATCTACTGAAAAAATGTAAGCAATACTTCTTAGGGAGTCACTAAAGTGAACATCTACAAAACTAAGTGAATGTTCACTGCCAATCCATGTTAATGAGAAGAAAGTTACAGTTCCTCTAGCTCTGACAAAGTGATGTACTGAAGATTATGCACTGATGCCAAGTTATTAAGCTTTTCTTCCTAACAGAACCCAAAGAAAAGGCATTTTCCTCTCCAACTCCTGACTTGAAGATGTGGCCATTGTCACTGATGCATTTTTATTGCAGTAACCTCACAAACTGAAAGTTAAGATGATGTTTTCTGAATATTTTCAGAGACAGATTTAAGATTTCTATCCTCATTTTCATATTAAATTAATCCCTAAAATTTTTGCATGTCACATCACGGGGGCAGGGACCACACAGAGAAGCACTAGGGCGGATCAAGAAGCAAAGGGAGAGGGAGAAATATGGAAAACAGCCTTTTTGTGGTTTCTGTGGGATGTACCTGTAGCAGGTTTAGGATTGGCTAGATTGAGTACTTTCAGTGGGCTTTGGAGCATAGGAGCTGTACCTGGCTGGCTGGTGCCTGTGCCTGGGGTTATTTGAGCAAATGGATAGTGACCCAGAGTGTGAAAGCCCAGTGAAGGAGGTGGTTGGGGCTGTGCAATAGGAATTGGGTGGTTTGCATTTGAAAAGCACACACTGGTAATTTGTTTACTATCCCTAGAAACTGGCTAATCCTGGTGGGGCAGTCCCTTCAAGGTCAACAAGGCCCAGATTTTCAAAGCATCAGAATACAGAAAATAAAAGATA
>NW_012151285.1:3743974-3748187 GCF_000956105.1 Propithecus coquereli | reverse complement strand
AGTTACAGTTCCTCTAGCTCTGACAAAGTGATGTACTGAAGATTATGCACTGATGCCAAGTTATTAAGCTTTTCTTCCTAACAGAACCCAAAGAAAAGGCATTTTCCTCTCCAACTCCTGACTTGAAGATGTGGCCATTGTCACTGATGCATTTTTATTGCAGTAACCTCACAAACTGAAAGTTAAGATGATGTTTTCTGAATATTTTCAGAGACAGATTTAAGATTTCTATCCTCATTTTCATATTAAATTAATCCCTAAAATTTTTGCATGTCACATCACGGGGGCAGGGACCACACAGAGAAGCACTAGGGCGGATCAAGAAGCAAAGGGAGAGGGAGAAATATGGAAAACAGCCTTTTTGTGGTTTCTGTGGGATGTACCTGTAGCAGGTTTAGGATTGGCTAGATTGAGTACTTTCAGTGGGCTTTGGAGCATAGGAGCTGTACCTGGCTGGCTGGTGCCTGTGCCTGGGGTTATTTGAGCAAATGGATAGTGACCCAGAGTGTGAAAGCCCAGTGAAGGAGGTGGTTGGGGCTGTGCAATAGGAATTGGGTGGTTTGCATTTGAAAAGCACACACTGGTAATTTGTTTACTATCCCTAGAAACTGGCTAATCCTGGTGGGGCAGTCCCTTCAAGGTCAACAAGGCCCAGATTTTCAAAGCATCAGAATACAGAAAATAAAAGATATGATTAATACATTTGCATGTATTTGTTACTTCATTCAATTACTTGCAATAATTTGTCTTTAAACATTGCATAGCAATGGAGCAACATTATTGACGTTCAAGATAAATTGTTCATGAACTTTCTATACTAAGATTTTATTGCATGCACACCAAGCTCAGCATCTTCTCTAGAGTAGAATGACAGGAAGCAGATATGATGGAAGAAATACATTCATGAGTTTGGTTACTTTGGTAGCAAATTCCAGCAAGTGGATTAAATATCTGCAAGCAATCAGATATCCCGCTCTATTGGTATTATCTGTCAAGTACAATATTAATGTTTTTTTCAAGCACCATTTAACATGTGATAAGTGTTATTTCATCTTGTTTGGAGCATCTTATATAAGCATATGACAAAAAAGTTCCAAAATTCTCTTTATATCATTTAGTTTGTCCTTGGCTAAAGAATAATGATTTAATTAGCTCCCTATTTCTCTGATTATGGACAATAATTCTGTTATTCTACTATGTGCTGTAATTATGCCCTGAACATAAAACTGAAGGGTGAGAACAAAAATCATAATGCCCATAATTACTAAATCACTCATGGCCTTTATCATGTTTTTCCATTGTCACTTGCAATTGCAATCAGTTTTCTTTACTGAGTTTCCCCCTACAAGTATATGTTCCCACCAGATTCACAAAGTTGTTCATTGTGTGAGTTCCAGAGATCTCTCAGCAAAAAAGTAAAGTAGAATCATGGTGGGTTTTATCATTAAGACAATATTTTTATCAACCTCAAAAAAAGATTTTTTTATTCTTTCTGCATGTTCAAATGTCTGATGTATACAACGCAGGAATAGCATATTTAATTGTATTATTAGTCCTTTGGCAAACAGTAAGAATATAAGTCAGTAAAAAATATATATATATATATTTTCCTAAGTAAAGTTAAAATTTAAATATTTTCTGGAAGAAAATCTGTACTTTAGGGTCACACCTTGGGAAATCTCCTAAGACCTTGTCAGAAAAGAGGAATGTCAGGCCCCAACCCAAACCCAGTGAATCTGATTTTTAACAAAAACCTGATTTGAACATGATTTGAATCCACATTACAGTTTGAGAAACATTGATCTCGATAACATACACTCTCATAATATTTGGATTAATTATCAATGTAGTTCTCTCTTTATTTAAATGCTTATCAGTTCTTACTTGTTTTGATCCAAAAATCAAGAGCTTTCACAATCACTAATTACTGTGGCATATTTCTCTTATGATCATGAATACTTCAATTAGCAGATAAGCATTTCAATATCTAAAAGCATGAACAGTCCAACTTACCTCTGGACTGTTTGTGTATATTTGAAAGTGAATGTTCAGATAATAACTATAAATCTCAAAAACATTCCTTGTCTATATTAACTGACATTGTCACACTGCTGGAGCCATCACAGTCAGGAACAATGACATATCAAGAATAAGGTTGGAGTTGACATTAGGCCATTCGGACTTCCAGAAGCTGAAGCCAAAGTAAATGTTAAATTTATTGTATGTATACCTAGTCAATACTTTCTCTTCATTTTTCTGTTAATTTTTATCTTTAAATAGTATATCTGCTTACAATGTAAGAGTGCAGGACAACATGTTTCTAAGGTATAATCTAGAATAGCAGTCCCCAACCTTTTTGGCACCAGGCACTGGTTTCATGGAAGACAATCTTCCATGGACAGGAGTTTGGGGGGCATGGCAGAGTTCAGGCAGTGACACCAGCAATGAGGAGCGGAGAGGCTGTAAATGTATATACAGATGAAGCTTCCCTGGCTAACCTATCACTCACCTCCTGCTATGCAGCCCCCTAGTCCCTAAATTTCATGGATGAGAATTTTTTCACAGATGGGAGTGAGGGAGACAGGACTCAAGCAGTGATATGCGGCCGGTTCCTAACAGGCCATGGACCAGTACCAGGGTTCGGCCCAGGGATTGGGGACTGCAGATCTTAAACATACTGCATCTTTCAGCTAGGATAAATTTTACCCTGTAAGGTACAGATAAGCTCTTTTATTTCTGTGAAGTTCACAAATATAAATTTAACACTGGTGCACCATTAAATAAAATTACCAACCTGTGATAATTCTTATATTTTCTGCCTATATGGCATATTAAAAGTCATTGAGTATGAAATGTCTGATTTCCTTAAGTACTAACTTTGACAGTTGCTATCTCTGACATTTCACTTTGACACTTATTGGTTTTTATTATTATTATTATTATTATTATTATTATTGTGAAGGTACATCCTCATTCTTTCAAATGTATGTTTTGTGATTATCTTTCAATTTTTTTTTAGAGCAACTTTTGTGAAATCATAGGTAAGTAAAAAATTTGTGTTATTTTTTTAATATGAGTTCTGTCATGGAACCAGTGCAGTACAGACAGCTCAAAATATCAACAAAGGGTTTGGGAAGGATGTGGCTAATGAACGCACAGTATATCGATGGTTTGAGAGGTTCTGTTCTGGTAATTTTAATCTTGAAAATGAGCCATGTGGGTGACCTGAAACCAAGATGGATAATGATGAGCCGAAAGCTGCGGTAGAAGTGAATCCATCTCAGCCTATGCATGAATTAGCAGCAAGGTTTGACATTATTATTTCAACAATATTGGACCCTTTGAAACAAATGGGAAAGGTAAAGAATCTGGATAGATGAATACTGCATGAATTAAATGAGTATCAGAAGAGAAATCATGTCTAAGTTTGCTTTTCTTTGCTGTCACTACACGAAGGTGAACCATTTCTACACCATATTGTTATGTGTGACGAAAAATGGATCTTTTTTACAATCGCAAGCATTCAGCACAATGATTGGATAAAGATCAAGTGCCAAAACACAGTCCAAACCCGAATATTTATCAAAAAAAGCTAATGGGTCTATTTGGTGGTCCACTGCTGGTATTATCCACTACAGCTTCATGAAACCTGGTCAATCGATTACAGCAGATGTCTACTGCAACCAACTGGACAAAATGATGAGGATGCTTGTGATTAAGTAGCTGAGATTGGTCAACAAAGATGGGCCAGTCCTCTTGCAAGACCACGTGTCACAAAAAACAATGCTGCTCAAACTACAGAAGCTGGAGTTGGAAGCTCTCTGTCTTCCACTGTATTCACCAGACCTTGCACCAACTGACTACCACTTCTTCCAAGCTTTGGACCACTTCTTGCAAAGAAAAATACTCAATTCTCAACAAGCTGTGGAAAACACCTTTTGCGATTTTATCACCACTCGCTTTCTAGGCTTCTTCATTACTGGCATAAACAAGCTACTGTTAAGATGGAAAAACTGTGTCAATACTTTAGGTGCATACTTTGATTAATTGTACTGCTTCTTGTTTGAGATATAATAAACTAACCTTTGATCTGAAATCAAACATTTCATATTTAAAGACCTAATACTTTTAGGAGACATTATGAGATGGCCTAGAGGACTGAAATTTTGTTCAAATATGTCTTTGTTCAAAACTTTTGACCAAAAAAAGTCTT
>NW_012151285.1:3741169-3742506 GCF_000956105.1 Propithecus coquereli | reverse complement strand
TTCATATCCTCTGGCCACATTTCCCCATTTCCTCTCTCCTTCTCCCATGATAACCGCTGACAAGGACTCTAGTTTATAAAATTGTACTGTATTTGGGATTTCTGCTAAATGAGTAGATTTTAGTTGTTCTTGTCACAACAAAAAGGGTAACTATGTGAGATGGTAAATATGTGAATTTGTTTCAATGTAGTAACCATTTTACTATCTGTATACATATATATATCACCCATATATAGATATATGCTAAATATACACAATAAAACTTTTACAAAAAAGAAAAGAAAATATAATGCCCACACCAATTGTCAAATTCTGCAATTTCAAAAATGTTAAAATGTAAAAACATATACATCTAAAAATCAATGAAATGTAGCAACAATTATAATGATAACTGCTAGGACAAAGTTGTGTCGCTCTAGAATTCATAAAGTAGTTAATAAAATACTTATCACTAAAATATATTTCATCGGTAAAATATTCTGCAGGAAAAGGCAATGGAAAGATAAGTTTGAGGAGGAATAAAATGATACAAAATTCTTTAATATGGACATCTTGGCTAGGAATTTTTCAATGGATAATAGTGTATAGCAAATGGCTATTTTGCTTAAATTCTATTAGTAGATTGAAAAAGTATTGTAACAATTTTATTTTAAAGTAACAATATTTAAAATACGTCATAAATTATACTCTTTGTATCTACATGAATATCCATCCACTATTTTAGGTACCACCTTAAAGAAATAGGAGGAGGCATATAATTTTTAAAATTCTTTCATGGTATAGAGTAGATGTTAGTGTCCAACAATGTCATATTCTCTCATTCAAGGCACACAAATGCCTTGTATTTGAATAGGGCCATTTGACAAGTTTTGGCCAATAAAATATGAGGGAAAGAGATACATGTATCTTCCAAACAAAGTTTTAGTGATTCTCTAGTCTCTCTCTTTCCCTGCCACCAAAGACAAAGAGGGCAGATCTCTTTGCCAATGATGCAGTCAGAAGATGGT
Organism: Propithecus coquereli; assembly: GCF_000956105.1. Classification (NCBI taxonomy): domain Eukaryota; kingdom Metazoa; phylum Chordata; class Mammalia; order Primates; family Indriidae; genus Propithecus; species Propithecus coquereli. The sequence continues at coordinate 3,741,499 of NW_012151285.1, read as the reverse complement.
AGGTCTCCATCAGCCTGGATTCTTAAGTTACTTTTGAGCAACAAGCCTCTGAAAATCCACACTGGACGTGTAACATGAATCAGTTTTTGTTGGGAGAAGCCACTGAGGTTTTGAGGTTGTTGCTAATGTCAGATGAACTTAGCCCAGGTTTATCAAGACAGGGAATAAGCGAGAAAAAGGAATGAAGACCACCAGGATCATGAAACCCTGGGGAAGAGGAACTTTCAAAATCTGTTATCATATGTCTTAGAGAAAAAAAGTAGGATGATATCTGAAAACTATCTAATGAATTTGATAAATTGGAAATTCATTGATGATCTGACAGAAATG
>NW_012151285.1:3732127-3732554 GCF_000956105.1 Propithecus coquereli | reverse complement strand
ATTATGGAGAAATTACTAAGTTTTAAAAAATGTCTAAAGTACTTGAAGGTGGTTGTCACAGGGTAGAAATCAAAGGTAGGAAAATCTCTATTTTTTGTTACCTGCTTTTTTGTACAAGTTACTTTTGAATCATCTATTTAATATTATAATCATTTTTGAAGTTAGCTAATAATTATAAAAGATAATGTTAACTAGAAATAAACGCTTCAAAGCAGGGTAATTGAAGAGGAGGCCTCAGGAAAGATGTCTCCATAGTCCTACAGGACATTAAGGAATAAGGAGTTTATTTTAATTGCAATGGCCTGGCATTGGAGGATAACATGTGTTCTGAACCTTAAAAATATTTCTGACCTTTGATTTGCATCTTGGCTCTAATGGGTATCTAAGACAAGGAAATAATCAAAGATGGAGACAGTGGTTATTTGGT
>NW_012151285.1:3731184-3732077 GCF_000956105.1 Propithecus coquereli | reverse complement strand
ATAAGCATAGAAAAATGACCCCCAAATGGAACTAAAATTAAATATAAGGTATGTCACCAAAGGATAGCATTATATTAAGAGTAGAAATGGGTCCTTAAATGGAGAGTATCTGAGGAACTCCAATAAAATTCATTTCAGTCAATCCATTTTGGAATGAAGTCAGTTCTACTCTTACATTTGGATTCCCAAGTACAGCAAAGAACAAAGACATTAGTTATCAAAAAATAATACAGGAACTGGAGCCTAGATGTGAGCTGTGCAAGCAGGAGAGATGACAGGTCATTGTGATCGAGGTTTAGAAGTTCTCAGTTAAAAAGAGGTAAAGTCCAGATGACCAATATATCCAAGTCATTGAAAATATCTGCATTCATACTAATATAACCATAGCCAGAGCCCCAGATGTAACCCAGGTCTCCAAAGACACCATATTCAGAGTCACAAAGTTTAGAACATCTGGGTGGTACCAGCCAGCACAGCAATTGTTGGAATGCATCACATCAGACTAAGGGTGCCCCCTCTGACACCCTTATAGCTAGCACTATTGGCCTGAAAACATGGGTTATGTTTCCCTTTAAAAAGCATTCAGAAAACAAAAAACTTCACTTGGTTTTTCAAGGTATGCAGGTGTTTTAATGAATATCTGTGTTCAGTAGGGACCATATTAAATTTAATAATTGCTAGTCCCCGAATGGAAAAAAAGCTCAATTATAGACACAAAGGCCCTGCTCAACAGGCACATGTGAAAACGAAGCTTATTCTACACTTTAATTTTCAACAAAACAAACCTATTTATTCAATAGGCTCCTGGTCTGGACTTTGAAATCTACAGAACTCCTACCATAGCTCCAGAGTTCTACTTTTCTATTTGCTTTAATATTATGTTGAGAACCACA
>NW_012151285.1:3726967-3728014 GCF_000956105.1 Propithecus coquereli | reverse complement strand
AAAGTCACATATTATATAATTTTATTTATTTCACTTTGTCAAAAAGACAGAACTATAGTGATAGAAAATAGATCAATGGTTGCCAAGAGTTAGGGGAGAAAGTATGACTAAAAAAGGATAGCATGAGAGAGTTTTGGGGGGTAATAGAATTATTCTACAACCTTACTGTTATAGTAGTTACACAGATATATGCATATTTTAAAGCACATTGCACTATACAATTTTATTGCATGTTGATGCAAAAAAACTTTTAATCTGAATTGATAGGGAATTTTCCTAAAGATATAAAAATCCCTCATTCATTTAGATGGTCTAGATAATATACTTGTATAAAGTTACATTTTTCAGAGAGCTTTAGATCTACACTACATTGCTTTGCTACCTGTATTGTAGATGTGTATGCATTATGCTAGATTTTGCTTTGATATTGCCCCATAGACTTAAATTGGAAGAGATTATAAGAAATAGACATTAGAAACTCATTATCATGTTAATTGTAGCAGTGTTCTTAAAGCGCTTTTTAATAAGGATGATGGTAACAATTTTTGAAAAGAAGATTACTTCACATGAACAGCTAATTCAATGAAAGGCCACAGGAGCACAAGAGAGAGTCAGTATTAGGAGTATTATTCTGGAGAGTATAGTTCTGCCAGGGTTCAACCACCTAAAGAAGTGAATTCTTCTGCCATTTGTCTTTCATGTACATTTTTAAGATGTCAAGTTTGGTGATTCAAAAATAAACCAGGATGTGAAATTTGACTCACTGTAATAAAATTCATCTTTCTTGGCCTTTTCTATTTAAAAGAATTTAAAATGTTTTTTAGATCTTACTTCGTGGAGTCAATTTGGAATACTCAAGAGAATAAACTTCTCTCAGCCTGCTGTGTGAGGCAAACACCACCCTAGCATCATTGGGATTTATTTTAATTATGACTTTCTCCTTTTGTTAGCAATGGTTTCACCATTAAACTCGACACAGGAAACTCAAGAAATAAGCCATATAAACAAAAACACACCAAAAACAATATGATGGACATAGAAGGCTTA
>NW_012151285.1:3722324-3724077 GCF_000956105.1 Propithecus coquereli | reverse complement strand
AAGATGGCATGCAGCTTGGTATATATTTCAGAAGGGTTAATGAAAAGAAAACATTCAACTTTCTTTTGTGTGTATTTCAATAGATTTAGAAGGTACAAGTGGGTTTTGTTACATGGATATATTGCTTAGTAGTAAAGTCTGAGTTTTTAGTGTACCTGTCACCTGAATAATGTACATTGTATCCAATAGGTAATTTTCATCCCTCACCTCCCCCCACACGCCCCCTTCTGATGTCACTCTGTACAACCATGTGTACCCACCCACAGCTTAGCTCCTACTGATAAGTGAGAACATGTGGTATTTGGTTTTCTGTTCCTGAGTTACTTCACTTAGGATAATGGCCTCCAGTTCCATCCAAGTTGCTGCAAAAGATGTCATTTTATTCTTTTTATGGCTTAGTAGTAGTCAGTGAAATAAAGATGTATATACAGATATATAGATATACACACACCACATTTTCTTTATCCACGCATCAGTTAATGGACACTTACTTAGGTTTATTCCATATCTTTACAATTGTGAATTGTGCTGCAATAAACATAAGATTGCAGGTGTGTTTTTGATATAGTGACTTCTTTTCCTTTGGGTAAATACCCAGTAGTGGCATTATAAATGGAATGGTAGATCTACTCTTAGTTCTTTGAGAAATCTTCATACTGTTTTAACAATGCATTGATGGTGTTTAAATCCTCTGTTAGATAGGGATTCGAATCATAAAAAGAATCTATTGAAGCTATATCTAACATCAAGTGAAACAACAAAGTGTTGGCCTTAAAAGTTAAAAATTTGCTAATAAAAAAAATTTGCTAATGTATTGCTTTATTTTCTTCAATAAAGTTTATACAGTGTTCAAGAATGTATCCAAACCTTGCATGGACTTGTTTATATTTCTGGCTTTATCGCTTATTAGAGTGTATTTGGTTAATATGTAACATAATGAAAAGACCACAATAGTAAAATCAGAAGATTTGAATTATGGCCTGAGACCTACACATTGTGTGTATAACCTTTGATAGTAACACCGCAATTCATGCCATAATTACAAAGTTGTAAAGAAGAGGGAACCACCTTGTCTAATTCAGGGAAATCATAAAGTATAAATGCATGTTAAAATTATCCTTTTTGTGTGTCCCAAATCTAACTCTTAAAAGTGATTAACTAAACCTATTCTATATTAATTTAATGAACCAATTCACTTAATGTTATAAGCAGTATTTTCCAGATATAGCACATACAGAAGCTCACGGACGGCTTGTTAAAACGCATATTGCTGACTCCAGAGGTCTTGTTGGGGATGGGAGGAGCTTGAGAATTTGTCTTTCTGCTATGTTCTCAGTTGATTCTCATGCTGGTCCAGGGACCACACATTGAAAACATGGTTCTAGAGATGAGATAAAATGAAAGAGAGTAGCAGATAGAGAAATGTATGTATACAGTCACATATGTTAATATATTCCATTAACTTTTTAATTTCAAAGTGAGTGAGTATGCAATGTATATACTTCAATATATTACAGTCACTCTGTATTTATTATTTGAGATCCAAAGTAAATTGTTTTGATTTTATTAGTGGGCTTTGGTTACTAATATGTAAATTAAATTAATCTGAACATCACCAAATTCCCCTTTCAGTTAACCCAGATATTGGCTTAACATCTTTTCATAGTATTTACAAATCAGTCTTCATTTTACTTGACTTAAAACATTGTTTTTATTGCACAATGCAACTAAAAATATGACCACCATAAACATA
>NW_012151285.1:3720768-3722274 GCF_000956105.1 Propithecus coquereli | reverse complement strand
TGCTCTCTGTTTCTCTGCAAGTGAGATCATGCAATATTTTTCTTTCTATGTCTGCCTTATTTTACTTAATGTCTTCCAGGGGTTCATTCGTGCTGTCACAAATGGCAATATGAAAGGGTTATAAATTTTACCATAGTTTTTGTATAAATACATTGATTCTTTGAGTTGGCATTGTAAACATCGAGCGGGAATAAAGACAACAGGAAACTGAAAAGTATTCTTCAAAAGCTAAAACTCTTTACTAAGGCACATAACACACTGGAAGTTTAAGAAGTTAGGGCTAATTTTATACCCCAGATTTCCTACTCAAGAGTATAATATGAATAAGAGGAATGAAAGAAGAACTTCATGCAAACTCACCGTGGCCTATTTACTTCTCCCTTAAATCAACAACCTGTTAGTAGATGAAGTACTTAGCATAGTAAAACCTTAACTTATTGCAAAATGCAATAAGAAAACACATCCATAAAGAATAAATCAAGAGAAAAGAAAAAAAGCGAAAATCACATTTATAGGGATAAGTTAAGCTTATTTATTAGAAGATGGAAGTCATAAAAAATCACTTAGATTTTAGGTAAAATCAAATACACTCACAGAATTTAAAATAAGGTACAGTATTCTATCAAGAAAAACTAAGATTTCTATTAAAGTTCAGGCTACAAAGTTCATGATGGCTAAACTTTGTATAGTTCAATACAGAGATAATCTGAACTCCACATTTTATCACTTACAAAGCTGTCAATAAAACATCCTTCAAGTTTCCTGAGGACACAGATTTTGATATAGTTCACATGGTCAGAAATTAATAGAGGTCAAATGCCCAATATTTTCTGTAGTCAAGTTGCCAGTAGCCAGCATATCCATATCCAAAACCATAGCCCACTGGTGAGTAGGTGCTTCCATATCTACTATTTACAGCCAGCACTGTGCCACTGTCCCATGGCCACAACTTCCCCAGCAAGGTCCAGAGTGGATGCCTTCATTGAAGAAGCTAAAGGACATTTTGTTAGTTGAGTGTTTGGTAGTAAAGACTGCTGAGAATGAACTGCTGCATTCGTCCAAAGGCTTTCATACACTCCCAGTAGAAGGTGTCGTGGACAAATGGCCTTCTTTGTCCTTGGCATCCTCATTGCTCTTTAAAATTGTTTGAGATTAACTGACTACTTAGTGTCCCTTTAGTGAGTTTAGTTCCTGCAATGAGAAGCTACTGAAATGCCATCAAAGTCTTTGCTAATAGCAGATCCTTAATTTAACCAACAAAAATCAGGCTTCTAAACAACCGGAAATATTTTTACTACATTACCTAACATTGCTTGTGAAATTACAGACATTTTCTGGGCACACAAAAGATAGTATTAATTCTATGTAAACTACTAGTTTAAATATATGCACATGCTTCTCCCACGAAACTTTTGATACATGATTGAGCCCATTATAGGTGCTTTCAAAGCTAATGCAAATCTTCTGTTAATCATATCCCATGAGCTCTAGAAGTGTTTATTTCTC
>NW_012151285.1:3700206-3717419 GCF_000956105.1 Propithecus coquereli | reverse complement strand
TTTTTTTTTTTTTTTTTTTTGGCACACATGGCATCAGAAAGCCACGGGTTGAACGTGTCCACTGGGCAAAAGCTATAACCCTTCGAACGGCTCTGAGATAGGCCATCCTTTGGCTAAAGAAGAATTATGGGAAACCGAAAATCACACCCATGTAAGTATGAAGCATTTCTAATTTCTGCTTTGCTTCCTCTGTCTGATGTTATTGGCAAAAGAGCAACAAATCCCTTTTGGTGAGAAAAGAATGACACTTTGTATAAAATTTATCAAATACCAATGTCATCTATGTATTCTTCAGTGTTTTAGGTTTATGTTTCTTTCTTACCTTTATTAAGTGAAGAAGAACTCTGATTTATAAAGTATTTGATAATCTGTTTTAGGTATCCATTGTGGCTGAAAGCTTTGGCGGGGGCAGGGGGGTCTGCAGAGCAGGGCCATTAGGAATCTTTGGGAAGAATGACTTCTTGGGACTGTGAGATTTCTCCATGCTGAGAAGGCTCCTCTCTTGGTCTGTCTGCTTGCTGAGAAAATGCTCGTAAATCCACTTAGGAACTGACTCTACTTTACAATATCTATGAATAGAAGAGAGCCCTGTGGTCCTCTAAATAAGAAACTTAAGGACAAAAATATAGAAGCAGAGGGAAGAAAATGCAGGACGAGAAAAAATGGGAGGGAGGGGAAATCATTTGGTTATTTCTTATACACAAGAATAATGTAAATATAGTACGTTTCTCAGACTCACTACAACTCTGCTATCTTTAAATTCTCGATTGTCATAATTTCATAGCTAACACCTTTGTTGGATAGTGTCATCAGATACACTGGTCACATAAGGAGTGACATTTGGAGAATGTTTCTCTACCAACCTTGTGACAGAGGGCAGATGTTAGATGCCTTCAAAATTGCCTTTAGAGAATACTTGGGAATGTTTAATGGATATCGCATAACAGATTTTCTATCAAAGTTAGCCATAAAAAATTCTCTGGAACTTTAAACCTCCCCTGTGAATTAAATGGGTAAATATAAATTACCATTCATATATTCAGTTACCACTAGTGAATGATTACTTCTGAGTAATTAAGGAATTGGGAAGCCTAATGATTAGGGTTTGGTAGTCTTACTGGACCTACTGGGGGTCTCTCTAGAAGGTTCTTCTATAGATAAGATGATCTTTCATATTCAAGTCATGTTTCTCAGTTCTACCGGCTGTATTCAGCAGGGAAATCTTAAATATACGTAGCTTGGTTTTACAAGTAATTAGAAGAAATAAACAATTAATGGTAAAGTAGAAAAGCAAAACAATACTTTATGTGTGACTTTGCAAGATGAACCCAAGTCATAAAATGCAGAGACATTAAGCTTTCAATCCACAAATGGCTATGAATTAAAGAATACTGCTGCAAGATGTTAGTAGATAGATGTTTAACATCTTTTTCATGTTTATTGAGGAACCGTATCTGATAATCCAGTCATATATATTGAGTTTCTGCTATGTGCAATGCTCAGCTTAATACCAAACCTGCTCTACAATCAGAAACAAGTACCTAACTATACTCTTTCTTTAAATTTACGTGTAACGTGTTATTTATTATTTTCATTTTTATGAATTCTATATAAATGTGGATGAATCATCTTAGTTTCTAAATTCAAAATAAATGGAGGAAGCTGAAAAAGAAAACAAAAACCACAATAAAAGGACCCTGTAATGGTTATAAGTTGATGACATGAAAGCAAATTGCTTAAAGAGATTTATTTTCAGTATAAATTCCTAGACCCCCCATAGAACACCTTCCCATCAGAATTTCCAAGGATGGGATCTGAGTGTATGAAAAAGATCCACAGTTGACAGAATTGAATTTGTTTCTTTAAAAAAATCACCAAATGACAGTAATGTAGAACACTTTCCTAATGCATAGGATAATATGAATTTATAAAATCCTCCAATAATACGCTCTTTTCCCTTTAGCAGGTCATGGCATCTGAATCTTCAGCACCAGTCTACTGGATATCTACTCAACACACTCTTTCCTTTTTTAACAATAGAAGACATTGTTACAGCTAATAGTCTCCAGTTTGAAACTTTCTAGCAGCCACATGTTAACTCAGGTTGAAAAGCTCTAAGCACAGATGAAATACTTCAGTGGACATCCTGTACATCTTGGAGGACATAAAGAATGTTCCTTTCTCTGTCCTTGTCTTGTTGGGATGAGGTAGGCACCTTTGAGTAAATGACTTTCCTTTGTCAAGACTCATTTTCTAAGTAAATAAATAAATAAATGTGTGTGTGTGTGTGTGTGTGTGTGTGTGTGTGTGTGTGTGTGTAATGGCCTGAAACAGTGCTGCTTAAAGTGTGGGTTTCAGACTATGTGCACTGGAAGCCCTGGGGTGCTTCTAAAAATAGTTAGAGTTCTGGACCTCGCCCCAGATGTACCAAGTCAGAATCCCTGGGGGTGAGATATATAAATTTACATTTTAAGTCAGCTGCCCAAGTCATTCTTCTGCATACCACAGTTTAGGGAACACTGGATTAGACGCTCTCTGAAGTCTCATCAAGCCCAAATTTTTACACAAGTCAGTCATCATTTCAGAACGGACTTCCAATTTCGGTCTGATGCTCTTATTCCTGCAAAGTCCCTCTTTCCTTTTCCTGTTCTAATCTAGCCTGCATATTTAGTTACTTCACAATTCTCAGCATAAGTTATCATGTGGCTGCTAAAAAGTTTCAAATTGGCTGTAACAATGTCTACTATTATTTTAAAAAAGGAAAATAATCAGTTAATTGAATATTTTTGGATAAGATTATTTTCTGAACTTTTTTAAAAAAGATATTCATTGGGTGGAATATGGTGGAGAAAATACTCTCTTCTGAAATGATCTCTCCAAAGAGGCTTTGCATTTTTAGCTACAAATGGAATCATGTGCAATCCAACCACTTGCAGATATTCAATAAAAAAGCAAGGTTAAGCTGAATCCTGCTGTCGCCAAGAATATTTGTACCATACGTGGAATGTTTTCAGCAGAAGGATTGAGACATTGTTGATTTGACTTAAATCAACTTAAAATAAATATTCCTCTCTTCTCTAAAGGAACACAAAGGAAGGCTGATAAATCTTCAGAAATACTTATTCATTACAGTTCATATCTTTTAAGAGTGAAACTCACTATCGTGTATTAATTCCACACAGATCAAGGTTTCCATCATTGTGTCTAACCTGGGTATTTCTAAGCTATAAAGTAGATACCTTAGATGTCTCAAACTTTAGGTGGTTTGATTTAGGAGATTTATCCCTTTACCTAAAACTCTCAGATTCCCAAAGTATGTCTATAGTGTCTCTATTTCTTAATGCTACAGAATCCTTAAATAGGATTATTAAACTGTACTTTATTCTACAATCCCTGAAAGAAGGAACACGGTGGGTTTCATTTACACTAACTGGAAATAACTTACAAAGTCCCTCCTATGTTGGCTTTTCTTGGGGAGGGGTAGAAGTCAAGAGATGAGTCGGGGACCCCAAACAATGAATGGTGCACCACCGGGTTGGAGGTGGGTGTCATAAAATTCAGGGAAGGTTCATATAGTCAAGATTTTTTCATTTCCAGCAAACCACCCTCTTGTCTGCTTATTACGCAAGATCAAAAATTATTTGCTCTCTCACTGCTCCTAATGCCCATGCAAGAAAAACAAATCTACTTGCTTCTCACTCAATGTAACAGAAAATATGTACACACCAAGAAAGAAAACTCCACTCTCAGATAAGACTATTTTGCTAGTTGAGACAAGTTTATTGAGATTTTGACAGACACATCCACAACATCATGACAAGAGCCATGAGCGTCATGAAAAATTCAAAAGTAATACATGTCGAGTGTCAATTTTCTGAAAATGTCCCTGCAAACATTATGCAGGAAAGGCAGCTTGAGGCAGCATCTGGTTTTCATTCTCTTCCCTTTGGGACTCTGGTGCTAGGTCTGAAACGCAACGACTCTGAGCTTGACGAGCAGATGAAGACTAAGGGAGTAGATACAGGAGGAACCCGCAGATGTGCTGCTCAGCCTTCAAGGGAGAGAAGATTCTATGCCTCAGGGATTTCAGCACCTCAGTAGAGAGCAAATGGCCAGTATCTTCTGTAGCCATTACCCCAGCAGCCATTGTAGCCATAGCCCAAGCCGTAGCCCACTGGGGAGTAGGTGCTGCCGAAGCCACAGCCCACGCTGTATCCCAGAGGGTAGCCGTAGCTGCCCCAGTAGCATCCTGGGAAGACAGCACCGGAGAAGTTGTAGAGGGACATGGTATTGGGAGTAGAGAGTTGAGGTAGCAGGGGAATGTGTTTCCTCAGTGTGTGATGGAGTCCTAGTCTCAGAACCCTCTTTATATACCCTGGCTCTGGGGTGTGGTGAAAAACTTAATGCCCTCATTTTCATTCTTGACACCAATTTGCATTACAAAAAAGCTCATTAACTTGCTTTGCTCTTGCTTAAGAGGTCTTTACAGTTGCTTAAGAAAGCCCTCATGTGATCGAACCAAAGAGAAGATACCTTCAAACAAATTATGTCCCTTCCTAAAAAAATTATTGCAGTGACTTCAAAGCATTTGGTCTCATAGACCCTGCATATAACTCTCTGTAGGCAGGCTTTGTAATACCAAGAAATATTCTGACACTGTTAGCTGTTATGCAGTCCTCTTGCCCTCTGAATTTCCACAACAATATATAGTTGGAATTCAGTAAATATGTGTTGAATACATTAATAAATAAAAGAATAAATAGATAGTTCATCTCAAAATTAAGATTTTTCTTAGTATTCATTTGCTTAAATATATTTTTTTTTAAGAAAATACAAGACAAATGCCATAGGGCTTATCAGAAACACTTTTTTTTCCTTTGCCTACAGCTACATGTAGGCAAATGTAGCTGTACATGTAGCTGTAGGAAAAATTTAGTCTTAATTATAGTCCCCACTTAAACTGTATCTAACATTGCATTTCTAGACCTGCTTCAATTAATATTGTAATTTTTTGATGGAATTTATGGATTAATACCGGTACTGAATTGTTAGACAAATATGATTCGTTGGTCTGATACACTTCTCAAACTACATGTTGAAAATAAGAGTAAGGCAAGTCCCAGCTACTCGAGAGGCTGAGGTGGGAGGATTGCTTGAGCCCAGGAGTTCAAGACCAGCCTGGGCAACATAGTCAGACCCATCTCTATTCAAAATCAATCAATCAAAAAAATCAATTGTTTTTAAATGGAAAAAATGAATGGAAAATGTTGTGCTAAAATGCAGACTATTTTTTCCATTAGAGCTAATAAAACCAGATTATCTGACAAGTGTGATGATCTTATGAAGGGCCAGGTGACAATATTAAATCCACGTTGTTTCACTTAGAAAGATCATGCACCCCAGGATAGAGAAGAAAAGTCATTCCTCTTTAAACAGAAATTTAGTTCTCAAATACAAATTAAAGGAGGGATGAGATTATCAAAACTACGTTGGGTCATGCAAGACCTGGTAAACTATTCTCAGAAGCCTGTGGTGAGGTTCCCCACAACAGCATTTCATAGAAAACTCACATAACAGTCAGCAAAAGAGGACACAAGGCACAGAAATAGAAAGGCACAGAGATAAAAAGGAATCATTCTAGAAGGCCACAAAACAGACATGTATTACACACTGGTCCTCCAAATTTTACTTTAGATCCCAGGGGTAGCTTTGCTCCCTGCTATCAGCATCTAGGAGTCATAGGTTGAATCCAAGAGCAAGGTGAGACACTTGAAAAAATACAAAACTATGGCAATGTTCTAACCACTAATAGGTTTATTATGGGAGAAACATTTTTGAAAACACCTATGGTGCTGCCCCAGCACCCTGCTTCATGAGCATAGCCGTGTGGCTGCCTAAGGTGATTCAGCATTTAAAATTCAAATACTGCATGTGACTGATAGCTAAGTAAAGTCAGGGAATTAAAATCAGATGCATTCCCAAAATATAAAAATCTTCAACAACAGATCCTTCCCTAAAAATCATAGAATGATTTATATTAATTTCTACTATTAATATTGTCACATTGCTGTGTTTCATGATGGAAAAGTTGGTAATGTTAGGAAAAAGGAAAAATTAAATTTAAAAAGTGGCATCGTATAATGGAAAAGAAAAAAATTTAAAGTTCAGTTATGATGCTCTGTTTAAATGAGTTTTTTTTCCTATTTGGATATCCAATCTGCTACCCAAATACTAACTTTGCCTTGCATGGCACAATCCTACCTCTGTATCTGAATAGTAATGGTGAATAAAAATTAAAATATGTTGTCTTTTTTTAAAAACTTAAGGCCTATTTAGAGGGAAGAGCCTGAATTTTCTCTAGAAATTCTACAAAAAGTCCTAACAAAAGAAAATTTTAGGGAAACATTATTTATCGGGTCACATAAAAACATAATTAATAGCAGCAACCTTAATTCTACATTGAGCCGACAAAAGCTTTATTCTGATAATGAGTTTATCAAAGGAAGATTCAGGTTTTTATAGAGCCTGAAGTGCATACAATGGTAAGAATCCTCTCGGTGGAAAAGAATACAACATAACAAATATAAAATTAAGTATAAAAAGTAAACACTTGTTAAGATGCTGAAAGTAATCACAAAAAATTAAAATACTAACAAAAATAACAAATATTACAAAATTCAGGGGAAAATATTATTTTTATTACTTAACTGCCTGATAAACTTCTATAATATTATTCTTTCCCATAGACTAGCTTCTGGCTTCATCATGTCACACTGTTTTCTCCTTCACTACTCATCCTGTGCTGGATGCCATGGGACCATGGGACAAATTCATGCTAAGACATGGCCTCTGGTCCTGCATTTTCACATCACATACTCTAGGGAATTAGCTGAGCTGTTGGTAGAATTCCTGGAAGCCATTCCCACATGAGAGTGGCTAGAAATAGCTTAATTAGGTACAGAAGTGGCTGCAAAACACATCAATCTATCCCTCCATACCCTAATTAAATGTGTCTCCAACTCAAATTCTCCTTAGCCAGATTCTAAAAATGTCCACAGCCTCTCCAAAGCAACCCGACACAAGGGAAAGTGGGATTGTAGGGCAACACCGGGTGGAAAGCAGCAGCTCTAAACTAATTGCAGTTAAAATATTTTCTTTTGCAAATTTCCCCCCAAAATAGCCCCATGTGATATGGAGGTTTAAAAAAGAGAACAATATACTCTCACATGTGAAATGACATGATATTAGACTAATCACTGCTGGATATTTATTGGTTTGGATAAAGTTCATGACTCTTTTCTCTTTTAATAACAATCCTAGAATGTTATTTAATAAATAATTTGATTTCTCCTTTCATAGAGATGGTGTGCACTGATTTCAAATAAGACTTAATATGAATAAAGATAGGAAAGAAATTTTGGGTTTTTTTTTTTTATTTTCCAAGGAGGAGCAAAAAACGTATTGTATACAAATTTCAGAAGTAGAGTCAATTCTGGTAGGCACAATAAAAAATTTCCTTACTCAACAGTTTCAAATATAAGGTTTCCAGCTTCAAAATATTATAATTTATTAGAAATGAGAGAAAAGTAAGAATGGAATGTTTTAAATAAGTTTTAGAATATATGTCAGTGATTATTCTATAATGCAAAAATTATCTTATGTTCATCTTTTTAAATATCTATTATTAAAGACATTTATTGAGCATCTATTACATTCCAGGCATTTTGTTAGATGCTGGGGAGCCAGAGATGGGAATTAAATGACAAACAATAAATAAATTAAATACATGTTATATATTCTACCCTAGATGTCCTGCTACCACCTTGTAGACTTCAGGAGTAAAGAAGAGAGTGGAGAATTCTACCTGAAGTAGGGGGTAGTGGCCAGGAAAGCTTCATCATGAAAGGGATAGATAAGTGAACTGGGTCTTAAAAGTGAATATTTTACTGGTGGACATTGGTTAGGGGGATACTTGAATTTAGGGACTATTCCAGAAAGAGGAAATGGTTTAAAGCAAAGTCTCAAAAGTGTTAAATAGCTGAATGTCTTCCAGGAACCACAGATAATTCAGTGGGGCCATCGCCTTGAATATAAAAGACTAATTATTGGAAGATGGGGCTGGAAAGGGAGTCAGAGGTCATCTGAGACTGCATATGCTGTGAAGGCAAAGGGGGGACATCAGACACTAAGCTAGGGGGTGACATGATCGATCGACTCTGCATTTTGGAAAGATAACCATCCCACAGTGTGGAGGATGAATTAGAACAGGGAAACACCAGTGAAAACAACCAGGTTTAATGCTCTGTTAGGAATGCTTTTGGCTGCAAGTGAGAAAAACCCCAGCTGAGAATTCCTTAAGCAGAAAGAGTTTATTTTTCACAAGTAATGGGAAATAAGAAGGTAAGCAAGTCCAGGGGAATTCCCAGCGACAGGGCTCAGGGCTGGCTTCACTGTGATTCTCTCAGTCTTCTCATGGCTGCAGTAGATACAGGCTTCACATTCTTACACGTCAACATCCAAAACCAGGAAGGGAAAAGGAGGGCTTCTGCTCACGCGGTTCCTTTTCATTTTCTGTCAGGAAGGAAAATGTTTCACATTCGCCCATCAGCAGATTTCCTTCAGGTCCTATTGCCCAGAGCTGAGTCTCATCTCATGGCTGAGCTACAGGGGAAGTTGGAAAAGTGTGTATCTGGTATTTTCTGCCTGAATAGTATGAAGCAGGCTCTGACAGCAAAAAAAGAGGGGAGAGAAATGTTTATTGGATTGATAATCAACAATGTTACCATGAAAAGCATCACATTAACGTAGGTAAGGGATGGTGGGGGCCTAAACTGAAGGGGTAGCGTGAGCAAGGGGGTGACTTTCAGAATGGCTAGGGAGACAGCGTGAGTTGATAATTGTCGACATCATCACTCAGTATCACCACAGGGGATTCTGATGCAACGGATCCATGAAAGACGTGAGAAAGAATGCCAAAGGTCAGTGCTTTCCAATCCTTTCCCTGTGAATTGTGCATCTCTGTGATAGAGCGGAGTGATCTGATCAGACTCCCAGAGAGGAGCTTTGCCATCTCAGGAGCTCTCGCACCCAAGATCCTGCCAAATCCTGCCCAGATCAGAAACACTGGCACACCTGTAATTCAGTGCCAAGGTCCTCCAATTAGGAACCTCTGCAAGGTAATTGGGACAATTAGAGATAATAAAATATCTTCTAGAGGACAACACCTAATAATTGCTACAGGAAGCATTTAAAGAACACCCTCATGCTTCCAGAATGTAAAGTTATTTATCCCAAGAAAGATGCTCACTTTGAACCTTGATCTAAAATCCTCCTAACTGTTGTCTTTCAGTTACTACTGCCCGATAATCAGATACTGTGACCCTCAAAATGTGACTTTCTTTCAGTTAATTTACTAACTTGCATATAAAATTTAATTATTGTTGTCTGGGACCTTGTATTCAGAAACTGCATCTGGTGTTTGATGTGAAACAAAGTTACGCCCACACTCTGGGATGACATCATCTGAATAAGAAGAACTGATACCTCAGATTGCCCTGGGCAGCCCTGCATTTGCAAATCCAATCTGTCATCATGTCAATTTTACTTGCTAAGTCTCTTGAATACATTAATTTTTATCAATCTCCACTGTACCATTTCTATTTGTTTCTTATTGTTTCAAAATGCTACAAATAACCACAAACTTGATGACTTAAAACAATACAAATTTATTATTCTACAGTTCCAGGGGTCA
This sequence comes from Propithecus coquereli, assembly GCF_000956105.1. Taxonomy (NCBI): domain Eukaryota; kingdom Metazoa; phylum Chordata; class Mammalia; order Primates; family Indriidae; genus Propithecus; species Propithecus coquereli. The sequence goes on along the minus strand of NW_012151285.1, from coordinate 3,707,668 downwards.
GAAGTCTGGAATCAAGGTGTCTGCAGGGCCGGTGCCTTCTGCGGGGGCTGAAATTAGAATCCCTTTTCTTGCCTTTTTTAGCTTCTAGAAGGCATCTGCATTCCTTGACCTGTGGCCACGTTCCCACATCATTCCAATCTTGCTTCTGTTGTCATTATTTTCTACTACTAACTCCGGTCATTCTGCTGTCCTCTTTCAAGGACCCTAATGATTACACTAGTCCCACCTCAACAATGCAAGACAACCTCTCGACGTTGAGATCTTTAACCTAATCACATCTGCCAAGTCCCTTTTACAATGTAAGATAACATTCACAGGTTCCAGGGAGTCAGACATGGACAGCTTTTGGGGGTCCGTCATTCAGCCTACCACACTACCCACTGCAAGCTGCCAGTTTACGTACCTAGACTTCTACAGTGGTCTCAAAACTAACCAAGCAATATTTCCCTCCTTTCAGTCTGCTTTCCACAGCCAAAGTATGTTCAAAATGAAGATCTTGTTATGTTAGACACACACACACACACACACACACACACACACACACATATCAAATTAAAAATGTTTCAATAGGAGTGACATCAGCAAGATGGCAGAGTAAGAAATTCCAGCCTTCACCCTGCCACAGAAAAATAATAATTAGCTATGGGCAAATGAAAATAGCTCTGGGAGAGTTCAAGAGTTCAGTTAAGAAGCTGCAGCAACTGAGTAGAGCAAAACACCTGAAACCAACTGAAAAAAAAGTTTAAGAAGAGCGGTTTTATTGTTCCTGTATCATCCCATCCCCCAGTCTGGCACAGCTCATTGTGGAGAGAGAACTCCCCGGCTCATGGGTTCCCCTTACAAGGAAAAGGAGAGCAGGATGAACAAACAGCTCCCCAGCCTTTTGAGGCCCTGCCCAAAGGACCCACTTCAGTTTCAACCCAATAAGATCACTAGAGAGACTGGCGTAGCTGACATACCTGGATACAGCCAGGAACATAGAAGAGGGGCAGGGGTATTGGTATCAGTCACGTAGCAGGACCTGCCACAGCCTCCAATGGCCTTCTCTGCAGAGAACCCAGAAGCCTTCACTGCTGAGGACCTCGACACCACTGCACACGCCCTACAGCTTTCGCTGCTGAAGACTCCACAGTATGTATTTCGTGTTTTGTTAAAGTTGTGTGCTTTGTTAAAGAGGACACCTTTTCAGGTACCTCACTAAAGAACCTGATAACTTTCTCAAAGTATGACCAAAGTACTGCCTTTATTGGAATCACCTGGGCTGCTTGTTGAAAATACAGATTCTTTGGCCCCATGTCAGACCCACAGAATCAGAACCTATGCGAATGGAGCTCAGAAATATTCCTTTTAAAAAAGAATCCTGGAAGATTCTTGCATAGATTAAACTTTTAAAACTATCATGCTATTCTTGTAAAAGTTTCACTATTTCTGCGATTTCCATCACTGCATTTTGTTTTTTAAAGTGATGGCAGCTGGGAGCTCATGAGTTTGTCTTAGCAGGGGTGCGTAATAAGGTGAGCAAAAGCACTCTCTATAGTCACATGCCTAATTGACCAAATTCCAAGAGAGGGTTGAACTGTATTCTCAGCTCGTCGGTGATTTTGGTGATAGAATCATACAATGTTAGGGGGGTAAGTCCCAGGAAGTCACTTTATCTCACTTTACAGTCAGTTACTTGAGGCCCAGAAAGGTGATTTGCCTAAATCCTCATGTAAGTGAGTAGCCAAGTTAGGTTTAGAATATTATTTCATTAATTCATTCAACTAATATTTACTGAAAACCTACATTATGCCCAGTAGTGAGCAAGGCACCAAGGAATCAAGGCTGATTAAAAACACCATTTCTGCTGTCATGGAAACAAGCATGTTTGTGAGGCAGACAGAGATTAGTCACACAATTAAAGGTCAAATGGCAACTATGATAAGTACTACAAATAGGAGAGGGAGGGTGGCCTGCAGTGATGTTATAGAAGGACTTTAGCTAATCAAGAAGTGTACGAAGGTCTCCCAGACAAAGTGTTTCAGCTGACAGCTGAGGGTTGCCTGGGAGTTGATGAGGAGAAGAGAGGAAGGAAGAGAATTTTATGTAGAACTAGCAGCAAGTGCCAACGCTTGAGAGTGAGGGAAGCATAAGTTTGAAGAACTAAAAGACAGCAAAGCTTAAGTAGAATGAGTTGAGAACTTTTAGGTCAGTTTAAAGATTAAAAAAAAATTATCCTAAAAGCAATAGAAGCAATTGGAAATACTTTTTTTTCTAAGAGTTGCATTTATTTATTTATTTATATGTTGAAGTACATTCCTTCTATACCTAATATATTGAGAATCTTTATCATGAAAAGTTGTTGAATTTTGTCAACTTCTTTTTCTGTATTTATTGAGATGGTCAAATAATTTTTATCCTTCATTCTGTTAATGTGGTGTATCACATTTATTGATTTGTGCATATTAGACAATTCTTACATATCAGGGATAAATTCTACTTGATCATGTGTAGGATCCTTTTCATGTGCTGTTATGTCTGGTTTGCTAGTATTTTGTTGAGGACTTTTGTATCTATGGTCGTTGTGGATATTGGCTTGTGCTTTGATTTTCTTGTGGTGTCCTTAACTTCTAGTAAGTTACTGGTGAGTTATTCTGTTCCTTTGGTGGTGGTGTTTCCTTGATTCTTCGTGATCATTGTAGACTTGCATCGGTGTCTGCACATTTGAAGAAGTAGTCGCCTCTTCTAGACTTTATGGACTGACCTTGGTAAGGATAAATCTTCATCTGTGGGTGAGAAGGGGGTGTACTGGAGCGTGCTGTGGCACCAGGAGCCAAGTGCAGGGGTGTGTGGTGGCTCTGGATCTGGACAAGGGTGCAGTGACTCATCAGCTCAGGCAGTTGGGGTCTGTGACACCAACAACTCTGTGGTCCTTGACAGCAAGAGCTGTGTGGAGGGGTCTGTGGTGGCTGGAATGGCTGTTGGAGTCCTCAGTGGCCCCTCCAGCTCTGGTGGTCAGGGATGGGGCTAGTGTTGAATCCGGGGTCAGTGGTGTGCATGTACTTGGCTGTAAGGGCTGGCTGCTGGTGCATGCTTAGTGGCAGGAAGCTGCTGCAGACACTCACATGGCAGCTAGGGGACCAGGGCAGTTGCTGGGGCTGGCTATGGGCACAGGTGCAGTGGTTGGTGCTGGTAGTACATGCACACATGGCTAAAGGACTGAGGGCTGGTGACATGCACTTGGCCAGCGACAGGGTCAGAGCTGTGGTGGTCAGAGCTGAGAAAGAGGTTGGGCTGGCTGTTGAGCTCACACAGCTGTGGGGGCTGGATCTGGTGACATCCAAGTGCATAACTGCAGGGGCCTGGCAGTGGGACCTGGCAGCAGGGGTTGAGATCGGCTTTGCGCATGCTCACAGCTAGAGTATCAGCCCTGGTGCATGCATGGTGGTGGCAGGGCTGTCAGTGGGGTCTTGGGATGTTTGCAGGTGCATGCATAGTGGCTGCACTGGGTCCCAGGACTAAGGTGCACATAATGCACACATTGACACTTGTTGAGGTGGCTCCAGGGAGGGGGGTGGGAAAAGGCAGTGTCTCAGGCATCTTGAATCTGCAAAGGTAAAAAATTGTGGGGTTCTTGGTGGCAAAAGCTGCACCTTGTCCATAGAAGCTGTGCTTGCTGTTGGTTTCTTCAAGGGTAAAAGCCACTGGGGTCCTCTGTGAAGCAGGCTGCTGGGATACGCAATGGCAAACACTGGAGTCTTCAGCAGCGAAAGCTGTGGGGCGTGTGCAGTGGTGTCAAGGTCCTCAACAGTGAAGCCTTCTGGGTTCTCTGCAGGAAGGCCACTGGAGGCTGAGGTCCTGCTACATGACTGATACCAATACCTCTGCCCCTTCTCTATGTTCCTGGCTGTATCCAGGTATGTCAGCTGTCCCAGTCTCTCTAGTGATCTTGTTGGGTTGGAACTGAAGTGGGTCCTTTGGGCGGTGCCTGGAAAGGCTGGGGAGGCTGGTTGTTCATCCTTCTCCCCTTTTGAGTGTAAAACGGTGAAGAAGAAAGATAGAGACCCTCTTTATCCAGGCTTAATAACCAGCGTTGATGTAACATCATTATGGGCAACTTTGCTCCCCAGGGGATGTTTGGTAGTGTCTGGAGACATTTTTGTTTGTCACGACTGGGGTTGTGGAGTGGTGCTACTTAGCATCAAATTGGTAGAGGTCAGCGATGCTTCCAAACATCCTACAACGCACAGGACATGCCCCTGCAGTAAAGAATCACCCACTTCAAAATGTCAATAGAGCTGAAGACAAGAAATTCTCCTCTAAAGTCAAGATCACAGCAAGTCAAATATGATTGCCAGGCAATACACCAAAAATGTGTCATGCGACAGGACAAGAACTTGCTGACCAAGTCTTGGGATAATTTAAGACACAATTTCAATACCTAGCGACCACAGAGCTTTTAGGGCTAAGCCACATTTGTGAGGCTACGTGGTTAATTGTCAGAGCAAGCGCCTAGTTAAAGAAGCTTACTATTTGATGTAGAACCTATGTGGTTTTCTTAAGAAATAATGTGATACCGCAACAATGCCTGGATGCATAAAAGGCTCGTGGACTCTGATCAGAAACACCTCACATGTGATTCATAATCAACATGCAAAAGCAATTCCAAGGAAGGTATGTCTTTGCTTCAAGCTTTTCACCACCAACAGGATAGGAAGGTCATTTTTAGCATCTATCCTTTATTTTGGGGATGCAAAATGGAGGAATTAAGGTCCTCTTCTTATGACATAAAAACAGCACTAGAGCCAGAAACTGGGGGAAATGTGTATACATTTAAAGCACAGCTTCAGCCTTAAAGCTGAGTTAGTGGAAAGGGTAAAGGATATGAAATTATGGTCTGCTGTACACCCTCAGTGTGAAGACAGACTCACTGATGAATGGAGTCCTGATGCTTCAATTACTTACTCATTGGTTGGCCTTGCAGAGCCAATGGCATGTCCTTCTGATGACCTTTAAAATAATGTTTCCTATTCCTGCCGAACAATAAATGGAATGGCAGACTCCAGCCACTAAAAGTATTATTTATCCAAAGTCTTTATTGACCAAAACTAAATATAAGAATTAATTTAAATTTAACGAGAAACTATGACCAGTGTTCCAAAGACTTCTTTCTTAAAATTTAAGGTTATTCATAAGCAAAGTCTTGAAAATTCTGAAGCTGCACCCCAGTGCATTGGACATAGAAGTTTCAAAATAGACATAATAAGGCACACTTGTAATGTAGATTACTAAGAGGGGAGGATGATTGGAAAGAGAAGGAAAATGAACAGCACACAATAGTGCAAATATCATTGTCAAAGATAATGTCACAAGCTTTGGAGCAAGTCACTAAAAAGGAATTGCTGTCTGAGAAATAACAGCATATTTTCAGAGACAATACTCAATGTATTTAGTTTTACAGAATACCCAAAGAGGTCCCTGCCTAGCAGGCCTTAGAATCAAGAAATATTTCCCTTTATCTAATAGAAAATTCTTCTGCTATCACTTTAAGTGCTTTTCCTGTATCCTCAATGGAAATGAAAAGTATAGTCTGGTTTTTCTGTGAATAGCAATAAAAAATAGAATAAAACTATAGAAAAAATAATAAAAAAAGATTAAAAAATAAAAATCCCCTTTCTTGATAAAAATGTTAATACCACTTTACCAACACTTTAGGAACCAACAGTGAGATATATCTCCCTCTCTACTTCCTTTGGGATAAGAATCAACAGGACCGGACAAGTGTTAAACTTTATGTGCACACAAATCACCTGAGAATCTTGTTAAAGTGCAGAGTCTAATTTAGCAGAGAAGAGGCCCAAGATTCTGCGTTCTGAATAAGCAGAAGGTGATGCCAATGTTTCTTGTCTGCAACATGTTTTGCGTAACACAGGGTTAGGCTTTTTGAGTAAGGTTTAAAACAATTGTATTATTCAACAAATATTTATCAAGTGTCTGGGATCCAAAACACTGGTAATATAACATTGAATAAAACATGGTATTTGACCTCAAGGAACTTACAGAATCGTAGCATGATGAGGGAATCAGAGCTTAACGAAGGCGCTGCTGAGAAAGATTAACAACCCGATAACACTAATGGTGAACCAGAGCATTCCCTGTTCCCCATACACTATTTTTAGAACACCAAATCAGATGAGGCCAGTCTGTGACAATGATAGAGTGAGACAAAAACAAGACCACTCTGTAATCATGTCTGAGAAGAGAGAAAAAAAGAACGCTATATGCAAATGACAACAATGACAGCACATCCCCTTTGGTGACTGTCTCTTCCTTACCAATTGCAAACTTAGCCTTGTTCCACCTCCTAAATAAAAATTATTCCAACACCTGATGCTAGAATGGTAGGGATAATAGCAGTCCCCCAAAGATGCCATCGTCCTCGTCCCTGGAACCTGTGGATACTACACAGCAAGGGTAAATTAAGGTGGCTAATCAGCTGATATTAAGATAGGGAGATTATCCTGGATTATCTGGGTGAGCCCAATATCATCACAAGGATCTTTATAAATGTAAGAGTAAGACAGGACAGTCAGTATCTGAAATAGGGAAAGAGATTCAAAGAAGCTTCCTCCTCTTTGCGGAGGAAGGGGCACAAGCCTCAGGAAGCTGGAAAATGCAAGGACTCCTCTCTAGAGCCTCCAGAATAAGTGCAGTCCCACCAACACCTGGATTTGAGCCCAGTAAGACCCATTTTGAACTGCTGACCTTCAGAACCATAAAAGAATAAATTTGTGTTGTTTTAAGCCACTAAGTTTGTGGCAATTTATTAAAAGCAGCAATAGGATACTAATACAGTATACAATCCAAAAGAAACCCCTGTATCTTTTAATCCTCTCCAAAATCACCTAATTCAAGCCCAAATCCTATAACAAACCCCTCCTAACAACCCTTAATTGAGATATCTTGCAGTTTATCATGGTGTGTGGTTTCCATTGTTGCGATAAGTTAATAAACCCAACTTTGTTTGACTATTGGTGTATTTGGCTATTAGTGGTCTTGGTTGGTGAGCTTCAACAGTACAGTGTGAACAATAGGATGTTAAAGTAAATAAAGTAGGGTTTTTAAACCGCAACAAAGAAAGCTCCCTGGGGTGGAGAAAGACCCTTTGAAGGATCTGTAGGTGCTCACTAGATGGAAAAGCATGCAGAAGGAACAAAGGACTATGATAGGCCCCATGGGGTGTGGAGGGCAGGAAGCATACTAATGAGGGGTAGGAGAGTAAAGCTAGAAAAATTTGTGAGTGTCTACTTGATATTTTTCCTGAAAGATGGAAGAAATTAAAAAAAATCACCAAAGACTTTGAGAAGGAATGCTACATGATTAGACTTGCATTTTGAGAAATTATTGCACCTGCTGTATGGAAGAAACTGGAGACCACATAGGCCTGGCAGTCCAGATAGCCTGGAAGAGCAGACAGTAATCC
>NW_012151285.1:3696037-3697547 GCF_000956105.1 Propithecus coquereli | reverse complement strand
GAGTTCTTCAATTTGACAGAAAAGGATGTTAATGAATAATAAGAAATCATCTGAAGGTATAAAACTCACTGGAGGCAGTAAATACACAAATACAGAATACTCATTATGGTGTGATTATGGTGTATAAACCACTTATATCTTGAGTAGGAAGACTAAAAGACAAATCTATAAAAAATAATAATACTACAACAACTTTTTGAGAGATAATATAAAAAGATATAAATTGAAATAACAAAGAGTCCAAAAGTAGGAGGAGGAAAGGGGGAGTTAAAGTGTAGAATTTCTTTTAGATTTCTCTTTGCTTGTTCATTTGTTTGTTTATAAGCAGAGTTAACTTGTCATCTATTTAAAATAATTGGTTATAAAATGTTTTTTGCAAGACTCATGGGAACCTAAATCAAAAAACCTACAATGTATCCACAAAAAATAAAAAGCAAGAAATTAAAACATACTACCAAGGAAAATCATTTTTAAACAAAGGAAGACAGAAAGGAGGAAAGGAAGGAAGGAAGAAAGAAAGAGAGGACCACAAAACAACCAGAAATCAAATAACATGGCAGTAGTAAGTCCTTACCTATCAATAATAACATTGACTGTAAACAAACTAAACTCTCCAATCAAAAGACACAGAGTGACTGAATGGATAAACAAACAAGACCCAACTACATGTTGTCTACAAGAAACCCACATCACCTACAAAGACACACACAGGCTGCAAATAAAGGGATGGAAAAAAGATATTCCAACCAAATGGAAATAAAAAGAGAGTAGGAGAAGCTATTCTGCTATCAGATACAATAGATTTCAAGACAAAACTGTAAAAAGAGACAAAGAAGGTCATTATATAATGATAAAGGGGTCAATTCAGCAGGAGGATATAACAATTCTAAATATGTATGCACCCAGTACTGGAGCACCAAGATATATAAAGCACATATTATCAGAGCTAATCAAAGAGATAGACCCCAATATAATAATCCTTGGAGACCTCAACAACACACTTTCAGCATTGGACAGATCATAGAGACAGAAAATAAACAAAGAAATACTGGACTTAACCTACACTGCATACCAAATGGACCTAATAGATATTTATGGAATGTTTTATCCAAAAGGTGCAGAAAACACATTCTTCTCCTCAGCTTATGGATCATTCTCAAAAATAGACTGTATGTTAGGCCACAAAACAAGTCTTAACAAATTCAAAAAAGTTGAAATCATGTCAAGTATTTTCTCTGACCACAATGGAATAAAACTAGAAATCAATAATAACAAGAACATTGGAAATTATACAAACACATGGAAGTTAAACAATATGCTCCTGAATGACCGGTGGGTCAATGAAAAGATTAAGAAGGAAATTAAGAAATTTCTCAAAACAGATGAAAATGAAAACACAACATATCAAAACCTAGGGGATATAGCAAAAGCAGTACTAAGAGAAAAGTTTACAGCAATATGTGCCTACATCAAAAAAGCAGAAAAGCTTCAAATAAACAACCTAACAATG
>NW_012151285.1:3693750-3695529 GCF_000956105.1 Propithecus coquereli | reverse complement strand
AGATGCAGTAATAAAAAGTCTCCCATCAAAGAGAAATCCAGGACTCGTTGACTTCACTGCTGAATTCTACCAAACATTCAAAGAAGAACTAATACCAATCCTACTTAAACTATTCCAAAAAATCCAGGAGGAGGGAATACTCCCAAATTAATTCTATGAGGCCTGTATCACCAAAACCAGAGACAGACACAACAAAAACAGAAACTCTAGGCCAATATATCTGAGGAGATGCAACTATCCTCAACAAAATATATAAACCGAATTCAATAACAGATTAAAAAGATTATTCATCGGGATCAAGTGGGAGTCATCCCAGGGATGCAAGGATAGTACAACATATGCAAATCAATCAGTGTGATACATCCTATCAATAGAATGCAGGACAAAAACCATACGATCATTTCAATTGATGCTAAAAAATCACTTGATAAAATTCAACATCCCATCATTATAAAAATTCTCAAAAAACTGGGTATAAAAGGAACATACCTCCACATTCCTCATGAGGAAAGCCAAACAAACCCAAATCAAAGGACATTTTACACAATAATCAGTGTGCATTCTTCAAATTTCTTGGCGTCAAAAAAGGTAGAGAAAGGCTGAGGAATTGGTCCAGATTAAAGGAGATTAAAGAGACATTTAATACTGGATTCAATCCTGAACTACGGGAAAAAAATAACTATAAGGGACATTAATGGGAGAATTGACTAAATTTGAGTACACACTGTGGATTAGATAATAGTATTATATCAGTATTAAATTTCTAATTGTTGTAATTCTATTGCCTTTGTTCTTAAGGTAGATGACATGATACCTGCAATTTATTCTAAGGTGGATATATACACACACATGTTCATACATAAATATAAATATTCACACACTGTATACATACATTGTATAGCATATATACTAAGGTAAATGGGATAAAATATAAACATTTAATAAATCTGGGAATGCAGGACTTCTTTGTAATATTATAGCAACTTTTCTGTAAGTTTGAAATTTTCAAAATTTAAAAAATTGTCTAATTAACAAAATACAAAATAGTTATGACCTTACACAGAAGATAAATGTCAGCCATGATGATAGAATCTAGACTCTTAAGGTTAGGAGAGATCTCAAATCACCCATTCAGTACTTGACACCCCTGAAATCCCACACTAATAGGTCATCCTACCTATGTATTGGAGCTGCCAGTGATCACACATTTCATCTCAGACAGCTCTATTCTTTTCCCCTTTTGCATAATCATATCTGTCTTGATATGGAACTCTTTTTTCCTCTCATGGTCATGTTTGTATACCCAAACTTGCCTTCTATGCAAGCCTAAAACACTGTGTGTGAGTGTGTGTGTGTATGAGTGTGTGTGTGTGTGTGTGTGTGTGTGTGTGTGTGTCTGTCTGTCTGTCTGTCTTATCACAGGCTGGTTCCTATTTTGAGTCCTGGGAAGGAAATGAGTGAGGAATATCTATCTCTCTTTGGATAACCATTTATATTAATTAGCATATAGTAGGAGACTAAATATCGCTTAAATATTAAATAAAGTTTACTTAACTCTTGAGGAATAAGACTGTGTTTTATTTATCTCTAAGGTTCGTGTCCCCAAATCTTAGGACAACATTTGGTCTTATAGTTATGTGGTAAGTCTCTGTAAAATGAAAAAATCCCCTCTTGAAAACAGTCAGCTTTTCAGGCCAGAGCCTCTGCTTAGGTGTGTTTACAGCCACAAAATTCTTAATACAGTAGCCAGAGTCCAACAATACTTGATGCATGAAGAAT
>NW_012151285.1:3687244-3689420 GCF_000956105.1 Propithecus coquereli | reverse complement strand
ATAAAAAATATCCTTGAAGGGCTTACTCTGTACAAGTCTCTGTTCTAAACAATTTACACATACTATTTAATTACATATTTTTACATACATATAGTAACACTTACTATGTACTATTCCAAGCACTTAATAAATGTTAATTCATTTAATTTTTATAATGATCTTATAATGTGAGTATTATGATTTTTTATAAGAAAATGAGTCCAGAGAGTTTAAGTAATTTGCCAGGATCACATGGGTAATAGTCAGCAGAATCGAGCTTCGAACCCACACCATCTACCCCCAAATCCATGCTCATAACTACTTTACTATACTGCCTTTGATAGCTCGTTAATACTTTAAAGGGCTTCAGCTTATAAAATGTCTCAGATGTACAATTCACTGCATCAGTTTCTTAAAGAACATATTAGTCAGGAAAGGCTAGTTTTTGCCGCTGTAATAGACAATGCCAAATCTCTGTGTTTTGCGAGATGAGAGATTTATTTCATGTTTACACATCACATCCCTCTTGGACTGGTGGGTGTCTTGAATGCAATCATTCTCTTTCAAAGACTTAAACTGACAGGGCATTGATTACCCGAAATATCACAGACAGGGGAAGAGAATGTGACAAATCACGTGCTCGCTCGCAAAGACTCTCGCTAAACGTCATGGACCACTTCCACGCTCTTCTCATTTCCTAACGCAAGTTTCACCCCCACATCGAACTTCACGGGTCGTGAAGAGCAATCCTAACACGCACCTGGAGGGAGAAAACCCATAAAGTCACAGAACATCAATGACTTCCACAGAGAGTTTATGTCCCTTACATGGACCAAAATAATTTTAACAGATTTTAACACATATTCCAAAATATTAGATAATAGGATGAAAACAGAAATAAAAATTTTTTAGGACTTTACATAATATAATTTTAAATAGTTCTGATCATTCTGATACTGAACAATTTTAAATATATAAGTTTCTATAGGTTCTTTGTGCAATTCATTCACTATTAATCTGCACTTAGTTCTATATTAGTAAATAATTTAATTTTTTCTTTCTATTCTTTCCTCCATATCCTTTTAGTCACTATATAATCTAATTGAGGAAAAGGTTGCTATGAATATTAGTTTTACAAAGGAAACCCCTCAATGCCATTTAATTTTGGGGAAAAAGGAGATTAGTTCTAATGTCAAATTTTATTGGACTTATCTGAATGTGTATATTCTCTTTAGAGAAAAGAGAAAATGAACCAACACAATAGTATTTATGAGAAAAAATAAAGAAGAAGGAGTCTACTTGGCACATTCACTTGGATATTTAATGGGCATCTTTATCAGGCATGGATTACATGTCATTTCATAGCCTCTCAGCATCTCCTGCCTCTTACGCAGCTGCCCCTATCGGAATCATCTTGGTGTCGGTTCTAACTCACCTCAACAGGTACAAAATGATGGTGCCTTGTCTCAGTCCCTCACCACACATCCTTCACCTCCTACCCAAGGACTTCACCTTTAACATCTAGAAAAGACACTGAGGAGCCTGTTTGGTGCCCATGCTCGTAAAATCCAGAAGTGCGGGGAAGTTAGTGCCCTGTGGGGCAGATCTGTGACCAAAGAAAGATGGATGTCTGGATATATTCTCTCCTATTCTACACTGATGGACTTTTCTGAGACCGTCCTGAGAGGATTAGACATGTTCTTGGGGAGTGGTCCCATGGAATAAAGCACATAGTTGTATGTAGCTGTGGTCAACTCAATGAGGCATCCTCATGTGAGCTCTCCACCTCCCTGTGTCCCTCCCCTCACCCCTGATCCCTAAGAAAGAAGTTATACATGAGCCCTTCACCTGAAACTGCTTTCTGGAGAAGCCAGACCAAATAGCACGCCATACCATTTTTTAAATAATACTTTTCATTGAGATATTTTAATAATTCACATTTAAAAAATCACCCAAAAGTGCACAATTCGGTGTGTTTTAGTATTTGTATGGAATTGTGTGCAATCATCACCATTATCCAATTTGAGAACATTTTCATTACCTCAAAAAGAAACCTCATAATCACTAAAAGTCACTCCCAATTTGCAACCACCAAACTAAGTTTTCTCTATGGGTTTTCCTATTCTGGATATTTTACATAAATGAAATCATATCGTGTGTGGCCTTTTGTGTCTGGCTCTTTTCTCTTAACCCAATA
>NW_012151285.1:3684521-3687194 GCF_000956105.1 Propithecus coquereli | reverse complement strand
ACACAGTTCAGGGGAGTGGCTCTGAAGGTCCTGTGGAAGTTGGTTCCATAGGAAGGATAGCCTGGGAAGTAGCTTCCACAGCAGAAGTAACGAGTCATGGTGGCAGGAGTTGAGAAGGATTTGGATAGATTGTCAAGAACGAAGTACCTGAGTGTGAATGAAGGTCTCCTCCTGCACAGGGCTTTTTATACCCCAAGCTGGTGGGCAAAACACGCCTGTCTAAACATCTTCCCACAGATTTGCATAAGTAATCTCATTATTTTATAATAAAACGCTTATAAAGGAACCCACAGACTCATTGCCCACATTTTTGTTGGCTTTTCTGGGTCTCATCTTCAAAGCTAACAACCATACATGACACGCAGTTGAGTTTTTTTCATCACTGTCCCATAGTTTAACTACTGTGCTGATTGCATCACTTGGAACTCTTTAAATCCTCTGATTACAAATTCCTCCCAACTAATCTAGCTAGACAAAAAAGGCTTTCGCAAGTATGTGAACACTTCAAGTCAAGCCAAAGCCATATATTGAGATCTTTTGGACATCAATTTAAAACATTAAACTGAAATTCTATGGCCTCTTGAAAGTCACTCCATATGCCATTTATAAACAATGGTATGCCAACTAATTAATGGGTACAGAGTTTCCTTTAGGGGTGAAGAAAATCATTTGGAACTAGATAGAAGTGTTGGTTATGACACATTTTGAATGTACTAAACACCACTGAATTGCTCACTTTAAAATGGCTCATTTTATGTTATATATATTTCGCCTCAATAATTTCTTTTAATTTTAAAAAGCATTATACTACATAAATCCATCCAAACCCATCTTTTTACACAGGCTGCAAGGGCATCAAACAATAAGTTGGCTGGGGATAACCTACTAGCAATTTTCATCATTTTATTTATGAGCATCCTCTTTGTTAACATATATTTGACTTTTCACGGAGAACATACAATCTTTCATTGTAAATCATCTTGAATATTGCCAAATTGTCTTGCTATGGGTTTGCCATACTGGCGCTAAGTGGAATGACACCCAATTTTAAAGTCATGTTATACCATGTTTGGTTCTTACTGACCTAATAAAACACGCCTGAATGCCATGATCCATCATGAAATACCAGTTATATTTAAGTATTCAGCACTTCCTTCTGCTTCCACTCTGCCCTATAGGACTATTTCTCATAATGAAGGTAAACCAGGAAGAATTTGAGCTCAGCAAAGCTAAGTCTATTCCAATTCAAATGTTTAGCAGATAATCTTTTTTGTATGTGAGTAAGATTCAGTATTACCTGAAAGTAGAAGAAAAAAACTTCCTGAATACAATTTCTTTTGTTTATTCTCCCCTTAATGGACAATATAGGCAAAACTAATTATTTTCATCAGAACATCTCTTTTTTTAAAATTCTACCTCTCTCAGATTCTCTGACAGAAGAGCTGCCTACAGAACATTTTATAAGTGTATATGGTTTCTTTTATTCTACAAATTAATTAACATGTCATGAGAGTTTATATTTAGAGAGAATTAAAAAATAAGGTCTATTTTCAAATTCAGTTTGAATGAATTAAAATGGTAAAATACTGTGTCCTCAAGGGTGCAAATGATATAAACTCCACATCAGATAATCTGGAAAACTCAAAAATATGTTTATGAGTAGGAGAGGGCAAAGGTGACTAAGAATTAAATGTGTCTATAGACTGGCTACTTGAAAAATTGAACTGTGTTGATTCTACCACGCAATGACATTGAAACCTGTAATTTGGATATACTGCCACTAGGTGGCAGTGGTCTTTCAGTTAGTCTGAACTACATACAGGGGTGGATTTGGGGTCCTCAAATGTAAGCAGGCAGAGAAATCTCCTGAAAAATTTGTTTGAAATTCAGAATTCCAGGAGCTCTCCTCTCCCACCACCACCATGAGATTCTGGGCATCTATATATTTTTTTTTTTTTACTTGCAAAGCATTACTTTATTCCAGACTCTGATCAATTAAAGATAAATATTATAATCCCTAGGACAATAGTAAACAACACCAACAACAAAAAATCAGAGACATGACTAAAAAGCTAAAATAGGACTAATTTATCCAAATGAAGACAAGAAAGAAAAAGAAGAGCAAAGAACAGATGGGACAAACAGGAAACATAGCAAAATGGTAGCCTAAAACTCAACCATATATTAGTGATTACATTAAGTATAAATGAAGTAAACACCCTAAGTAATTGGCAGAAATTGACGATATAGAATTAAAAGCAAAATTTTATTTTTAATGAGTATCTCAGATGATTCTCATGAATAAATCATCCTGATAAATTTCAGGACCATTATTTCATGAGATTTCAAGAAAATTGTCTTTGCTTGGCTGTGTGAAATTGCCATGAGCTGCTTATCTCTGATTGGCAGGAGTGTTCAGCTTCAGTCACAGGTGACCTATTTCCTTTTACTCTGGATGAGAGAGATAATTAAAGAAAAAGCCTTACTTTGTCATTTTTCCATTTCCCTGGGCTCTCTGCTTCTTGTCTTAGGACACACCTGATTAGAAAGGGAAAGTCACAGCATTGTGTCCAGGCATATTCCCAGAGGTAAAACCCACCCAAGTGGTCTATGGGTTTGTTACCCAAGATCAGAAGAGAAAATTATTTTTTTCTCCTAACATTTTTTAAATTT
>NW_012151285.1:3681766-3684471 GCF_000956105.1 Propithecus coquereli | reverse complement strand
AATCTTAGGAATTCCTAAAGACAGAGTTTCATAGGTAAGTCTAGTTACAATTCTTCCAACAATCTGTGGGGTTCACATCTCACCAGATCAGAGTTCTATAATACTAAGAAAGAAGAAATAAACCAAAAATGGAATTGTGTCACTAATGAAAGGAGGAAGGAACTTTTTTTAGCATTCCACAGCTAAGAAATGTTCTTATTTATAATCAGCCATAGAGAAACACCAACAATTGCAGTATATTCAGGTTAAGTTTGGGACATTTCTAGAAAGTTTTTAAACTTAAATATCAATATAAAAATAAAAATGTTTGGGCATTACCCTATCCTGGTTGTACAGGCTGAAATCAGAACAAAATTTGGTTAAAGTCAATCATTACAGGTTGAAAACAGTTGATGAATCCAAGAGCATAAAAGCACAGTAAAATAAATAACCAGAACAAGAGTATTGATGCTGAATGAAATAAATTTATTAGGAGACTACGAGTAAAACCCCTTCCTCCCCATGCCCAATTCGTAATACACTGATGATGTGTAGAAGTTAACAGCACATGAGCAGAGCAACCTTGGGAGACAAACAATTTGTTTCACTGCTAAAATTCAGGGATGAAAAAAATATATATCTTGCTTCCTTTGGCTGTAGATGGCTATCATCACTTCAGCATTTTGGTCCAGGGTGACTTGACCAGAATCATGGACAACAAGGACCACAGTAAGACGTCAGCAAGAAGATGGAAGACATATCGTCCACACACATTGGGAGGCAGGAAGACAGTCATTACTCTTCAGGTTGTTCTGTGCACAGAGAACTGATTGGGAGTCCTGTAGTCGCTGGAGCCATCGGTCCATCAGTAGGTGCTGTAGCCGAAGCCAGAGCCAGAGCCCCATGGCCTGTAAAAGCTGCCACCATAGCAACCGCACAAGTCGTTGAAGTTGCTACCACCAAAGCTGTAGCCCAGGGAGCTGTAGCCATTGCATCCAAAACCATAGTTCAGGGGAGAGCCCAGAGGCACGACACAGTTCAGGGGAGTGGCTCTGAAGGTCCTGTGGAAGTTGGTTCCATAGGAAGGATAGCCTGGGAAGTAGCTTCCACAGCAGAAGTAACGAGTCATGGTGGCAGGAGTTGAGAAGGATTTGGATAGATTGTCAAGAACGAAGTACCTGAGTGTGAATGAAGGTCTCCTCCTGCACAGGGCTTTTTATACCCCAAGCTGGTGGGCAAAACACGCCTGTCTAAACATCTTCCCACAGATTTGCATAAGTAATCTCATTATTTTATAATAAAACGCTTATAAAGGAACCCACAGACTCATTGCCCACATTTTTGTTGGCTTTTCTGGGTCTCATCTTCAAAGCTAACAACCATACATGACACGCAGTTGAGTTTTTTTCATCACTGTCCCATAGTTTAACTACTGTGCTGATTGCATCACTTGGAACTCTTTAAATCCTCTGATTACAAATTCCTCCCAACTAATCTAGCTAGACAAAAAAGGCTTTCGCAAGTATGTGAACACTTCAAGTCAAGCCAAAGCCATATATTGAGATCTTTTGGACATCAATTTAAAACATTAAACTGAAATTCTATGGCCTCTTGAAAGTCACTCCATATGCCATTTATAAACAATGGTATGCCAACTAATTAATGGGTACAGAGTTTCCTTTAGGGGTGAAGAAAATCATTTGGAACTAGATAGAAGTGTTGGTTATGACACATTTTGAATGTACTAAACACCACTGAATTGCTCACTTTAAAATGGCTCATTTTATGTTATATATATTTCGCCTCAATAATTTCTTTTAATTTTAAAAAGCATTATACTACATAAATCCATCCAAACCCATCTTTTTACACAGGCTGCAAGGGCATCAAACAATAAGTTGGCTGGGGATAACCTACTAGCAATTTTCATCATTTTATTTATGAGCATCCTCTTTGTTAACATATATTTGACTTTTCACGGAGAACATACAATCTTTCATTGTAAATCATCTTGAATATTGCCAAATTGTCTTGCTATGGGTTTGCCATACTGGCGCTAAGTGGAATGACACCCAATTTTAAAGTCATGTTATACCATGTTTGGTTCTTACTGACCTAATAAAACACGCCTGAATGCCATGATCCATCATGAAATACCAGTTATATTTAAGTATTCAGCACTTCCTTCTGCTTCCACTCTGCCCTATAGGACTATTTCTCATAATGAAGGTAAACCAGGAAGAATTTGAGCTCAGCAAAGCTAAGTCTATTCCAATTCAAATGTTTAGCAGATAATCTTTTTTGTATGTGAGTAAGATTCAGTATTACCTGAAAGTAGAAGAAAAAAACTTCCTGAATACAATTTCTTTTGTTTATTCTCCCCTTAATGGACAATATAGGCAAAACTAATTATTTTCATCAGAACATCTCTTTTTTTAAAATTCTACCTCTCTCAGATTCTCTGACAGAAGAGCTGCCTACAGAACATTTTATAAGTGTATATGGTTTCTTTTATTCTACAAATTAATTAACATGTCATGAGAGTTTATATTTAGAGAGAATTAAAAAATAAGGTCTATTTTCAAATTCAGTTTGAATGAATTAAAATGGTAAAATACTGTGTCCTCAAGGGTGCAAATGATATAAACTCCACATCAGATAATCTGGAAAACTCAAAAATATGTTTATGAGTAGGAGAGGGCAAAGGTGACTAAGAATTAAATGTG
>NW_012151285.1:3667257-3672806 GCF_000956105.1 Propithecus coquereli | reverse complement strand
CACCATTATCCAATTTGAGAACATTTTCATTACCTCAAAAAGAAACCTCATAATCACTAAAAGTCACTCCCAATTTGCAACCACCAAACTAAGTTCTTTCTCTATGGGTTTTCCTATTCTGGATATTTTACATAAATGAAATCATATCGTGTGTGGCCTTTTGTGTCTGGCTCTTTTCTCTTAACCCAATATTTGCAATGTTCATCCATGCTGTAGCAGGTATCAGTATTTCATTCTGTTTTTATTTCCAGATAGCATTCCATTTTATGAATATACCACATTTTGCTTATCTAGTCATCAGTTGACAGACATTTAGGCTCTTTCCAAATTTTGGTTAAATAATGCTGCTATGCATATTCATGTACAATTTTTAACATGTCAAAACTTAAGCTCCTAATTTTCTCCTAGACACCTATTTCTTCTTCAGCCTTTCCCATCACAGCAAATAACACTGCCATCTAATTGCTGAGAACAAAAACTTAATTCCTTTCTTCATCATAATTCCTTCATCCAATCTGTCACCAGATCCAGTCAGCTCTGCCCCAAAGATATATCTCGAATCCATCACATTTCTCCACTCCTGCCACTGTAACCTAGTCAAAAACATCATCATCCCTACCCTGGACTCCTGCCATAGCCTCCTCACTGGTTTTCTCTCCTCCACTTTTACTCCCCTCTACAAGGTTATTCCTAAATATCAGCTATGGCAAACTTTTCAAAACAAAGCATGTTTTACCCTACATGAGAAGCCTTCAGTGACTTCCTATTGTTCTTAGAAAAACAAAAATTCAAACTTTTGACCATGGTCTTGTTCCTGTCTAATTTTCCAAATTCCCTGCATACTACTGTCCCTCCCTTTGCACAATGCAGTGAAGGTCTCCTTCTTCCTGTCCGTCTTCCTCACTGGAATGCCCTGTAGGGTGGGCACCCTGTCTGTCTTGTTCACCATCATATCTCCGGCATCTCGTGTTGTGCCTGACTGCTACATAGTTGAAACTCAACAAATATCTCTTAATCTCTTAAGTGAGTGAATGAATGAGAGAGACAGTTGTTAGGGTGTTCCAAGAAGGATAATTTCAACAGGTGGACGGAAAAAAGGTATTTGTGAAGAAGGAACACCAAAGGCAAAGACAGAGCAGGAATATTAGGGTTTGTTTGGGAATTGGCCAGTGGCCTATTTAGATCGAGAACTGAGCGTATGTCAGAAAGTTAAGGAGAAATTTCTGGCAAATGAGTGCCAGAGTTAACGAAGGGATGGACTTGCATGCAGAACAGGTGTAGGACATAGATAAAGAGCAATTACTGAAGGATTTAATTGAGGAAACGATGTGACTAGAACTAGCTTAGTGTAAATGATGGATTGTAGGGCAAAGCTATGGAGAAATGGCCATCTAACAGTATTCTATTAAATTGACAATGTAAGGAATAATTGAGAATCTGAGTTGAGTTGGTGGCAATAGATATTGGAATAAAAAGACAGATTTGGGTGAAATTTGGAAGAAGAATGTAAGGACATATTTAGCAATGGCAGCCATGAATAAAAAACAAGAAATTCAGAGAATCATTACTGGTACCTGAGTAAAAGTTTCTTCTGGTACCTTCTGGCAATAGAGAAGTTAGGAGAAAAATTTTAATGTGGAGGGGTCACTTGTGCCAAGAAGATTATAAGTAAACATTTGGGAACAAAAATGGGCTCAAAAGGAAACACACCAAATATAATAATAATCAGGGCTTCACCATCCTTGAGGTAATGCTTCAAGCAATGTCGGTAGCTAGACCCACGAGATAAAGTGAAAGGCTGAGGCTGGAACATGGGGGATGCCTATTTTTAAAGAGATCAGAGACAAGAGAAGTCGGAGGGCTCAGAGTCACAGAGAGTCGGGAGAGGCAAGACAGCAGAGCTCACAGAAGCCGTGAAGAGTGGAAACTTTCAAGGCAGAATAGACAACAGTACTTAATCCCACAGTAGAGTTGGGAAGGATGGGATTGAGATTACTTCACTGAATCTGGCAAGAATAGTTTCTTTGAAGAAAAGAATTAAGAAGGGAGAATCTGAACTGCAAGTGCACTGTACCACCAACAAAAAGAAAGAAGTAATAAATGTAAACAATACTCTATAGATGCTTATCAAGGAAGGGAAGAAAAATTATGAGAAAATATAGCTCAACGAGTACACAGATCAGGGGTAGTTTCTATTATCGGGGTTTTTTTAATAATATAAGCAATCTTGAATGTTAGAGCAGCAGTAAACACCAGTCCAACTCCCTCTTCATTTTATACATGAGGAAAGTGAGATTCAGAAAAGAAAGTGACGTATCCAATATTGCATTGTCAGTGTTGACTTGAGCCTAAAATCTAGATGTCTTGAATTCCTGTCCATTACAGATTTGAATCCACCCAACTGATCGGGGGGAAAAAAAGGATTCCTTTCCTGCATCTTACCTCCTTTGTGGACAGACTCGAAGGTGCCCAATGATCCCTGCATCTTAGTGTCCACACCCTTGGGAAATACCCTCCTGTGAGTGTGTGTGGAACCTGTGCCTTGCTTTAATGATTAGAATATGGTGCAGGTGGCAAGATGTCATTTCTGTGATTCCATCACATAAGAGTAGCATCTGTCTTGCTGACTCTCTCCCTTGCTGGTTTTGATAAGGCAAGTGTCCATGCTGCAGAGACCCGTGTGGCAAGGAGCTGGAGTCAGCATCCAGCCAACAGCCAATAAAAAAAAACTAAGTCCCTCAGCCCAACAGGCCACAAGAAATTCAATTCCAGCAACAACCATGTGAACTTGGACCTAAATGCTTCTCCACTCGAGCTTTGAGATGAAACTGTAACCCCAGCAGACACCCCAGTTGTAGCTTTCAAAGAAAATCATGAAGCAGAGGACCGAGTGAAGCTGTGCCCAGAATTTGACCCCACAGGAACTGAGATAATAAATGGGTGCTGTTTTAAACCAGTAAATTTATGAGAAAACAAATACAGCGTACACACAAACACACACACACAAACACACGTGCACACAGATCCAATCTGTCACTAATCCAATCAGCTCCAAAATGTGTCTCATAGCCATTCACATTTCTCCATCTCCACTGCCATCAGCCACCAAGAGACATTACTCTTTGCTCCCTACACTCTGCTTCAACCTCGAGGCAAATTACTCTTCTGCACACCGTGTGGCACAAGACAAAGAGGCACAGGCCAGCTCACCCAGCTGCCCCTAAATAACTGTCCGTACCATTGCCTCGGAGTATCAAAATTGCCCCCACCTGCCTCAGGAGTCCTGGGCATACGCAATCCTGTGTGTTTTCTGCCCTTACAAGATTTCATATTCCTGTTCTCTTCTATTGGCAACCTTTTTATTTTTCCAGAATTGTTATGGTTCATGATTTTGGGGTAAATTATATTTTCTATCACTTCTAGGTATGCAGAGAAGGATAGAGAGGCAGGCTCCTGTGCTCAGTCCATCATTTTGATACAATACCCTTTCCAGGGTAATTCTCACAATTTTATGCTGCCTCCAAAAAAAATTCATTTGTAGACATTTTTCCTATAACTAATGTCTGGCAGAAGCTTTTTATAATGGTTCTTGTAAGTACTATGCAGCCACTACAAATTATATTTATGAAAAATATTTAATGGCGTTGCCAAATGCTCATACTATAATGATAAGTAATAAGACAGTATAAAAACTGTACATTGAGGCTTCCTCCACCTGAGGTAAAATATTAAAGCATGTGAATGAATGATATCCACAAGAAAACAGAAAAGCGCTGAGAACAGACTTTGGGAAAACCCCAAGAGATTAAGAGACAAAGAATTAGATTGAAAGCTATAGACAGAGAAAGGCACAAAACAAAACTGTGGAAGTCCTGAGAGCTGTCCTGGAGTAGGAAACAGCTGATTCTGAACAATGAGTAGGAAGGAGCCTAGATAAGTAAGAAAAGGAATAACACACCAAGGAATCAATGGAGGACGAGGAAGGAAATGAGAAAAGCATTCAAAGTTTAGGCTTGGAGATACTGATGTCACAGAGCCCAGCACACAAACAGGCTCAATAAGCATTTTGAGTACATTAATACATTGGCCCTAATTGACTAATTAACTAAATCTAAAAGGCGGTTCAGAATAAATCAACACTGCAACATTTTTATGGCAGCCAAACATGCAACGCCAACCCTGAACTCTCTTAGGAGCCTTGTCCTGAAGCTTGTGCTCTCTCTGCTGCCCTCTGTAGACATGGTCACCATTCCTGTCACAGCTCAGAGCAACCCAGGACACTGAGCAGCCTGAAATCAATGAGTCACATGTATGAGTCTTCTAACATCGAAGCCACCCCAGCTTTCTGTCTCTGTATCTTCATAGGGATAACACAGGCCGAGGCTAACAGGAAATGGTCTCAAAAAGAAATCGATAAATCATTATTAAATACCTTGAATTTAACTCAGCTATGTTTCTGAGTCCCCATCCACCTGTCAGAGAGGAGGCTGTCCCAGAACAATTATCCCGATGATGGCTTTTGCTACACCTCCTTTCTCTGTTGCTCTGTTCCTTGGTTTTATCGATGAGGAACATGGCATGGGCTTTAGGCAGGAATTGAGAGGCGTCTGCTGGCTCAGTCTAGTCCAAGAATATCAGTTCTCCCCCACTTTCCCAAGCACAGAAAGAAACTAATTTGAAAAAAATTAAAAACAGGTTATCAGGGCTCTTAAATGTCATAAAGCAGAGGGCCTCGGATCACCTTGCAGGGACTGGTCTTGCAATTCTATGTGCATTCTTTCAGACATGAATCAATAGAACACTCTTGTTAGTGCACAGTAGCTATATCAAAAAATCAGCATTTTTCCTACACCAGGCTTGATGCCTTCTATAAAATTGAAATTTGAGTCAAAATATTTGGAGAGAACTTCAAAACCAGCAATGACTATGTAATTCTGAAGGATTACCAGAAGATTTTCTTAAGTTCTAGTTTTATAATTCAAGAGAAAAATAATGATTAAATGTATTTATTCATACAGTCAACGACTACTTATTCAGCATCTTTATGTGCAAAGAAATTTCCTAGTCACCGGTAAGAATGTAAAGATTAAAAGACATAGATAGTGTTTCAGAAATGTGTCTGTAGGGGTGGGGAGATGAAGGCAATGGATATAAGTGTAGCTAATACTACGAACACACCAAGTTCCCTTAGAGTGAGGTGGATGGGAGTCCGAGTGGAGACTTGAGATTCATAGAAATAGTTTGGAGAAGTGGCATAGAGAGATGTCATGATAATAACCACAATATAAATTAAAACACCATTCCATAGGGTAGAGAAGAAAGCCAAAATGTGAGTCAGGTCAAAAATCACTGAAGAGCCTTATCTTTGAAATAACACTAATTGCAGGAAGAATGAGCTCATAGAGGAACGGTACTAATATTAAGCCTAGAGAACCAACCTGCCTTCCAGGTCTGGCAGAAAACGGGCAGAGACTTCCCAGCTCTGGCAGAGAGCTCTCCTCACCAATAAAACCATACTTATCTTTAACTAGTTCCAGGAAAGCTGCCCA
>NW_012151285.1:3663098-3663597 GCF_000956105.1 Propithecus coquereli | reverse complement strand
TGTCTAGCAAAATAACATACTCATTTGCTTTTTGACCCAGAGATTCCTTTCTAAGTATCTATTCCAAAGATACAATGACAAAAATTAAAAATAACGTGCACAAAGCTATCCATTGCGTTATTACTCGTAAAGGTAAAAATCTGGAAACAAGCCACGTATCCATCAACAGCAGACTGGTACATGCAGACAATGTGGGAGTAGGCGACCCTAACCTGAAAAGAGGAAGCTCTGTATGTACCTATGGGGACTTATATACAGAATTTACTAATCACAACAGGCATAGTGCAGAGTATTGGCATTTTGAGTAATTGTACATTTTGTACAATTACATTGTACATTTTGAGTAAGAAAGAGGAATATACAAATATTTATCCCTATTAGCTTATAATTTCTAAAAGAAACATGAAAAGGTAAATCAAAAATTCATAAAAATAGTTACTAATAGAGGGAAAGAGAGCAGGATGGAGGGGATATACCCTGTTTTACTGTTTTGACTTCG
>NW_012151285.1:3658573-3660031 GCF_000956105.1 Propithecus coquereli | reverse complement strand
AAAATTCTGAGAAGCAGAATCCGTTTGCAGAATTGGACCTGGACAAAGTCTATTTCTTTTCAGGTGGGCTGCACTTTGCACTGGCAAAGGGCATTGCTTTTTCACTGCCTAAGGAAGAAAAAAATGAATAAAGTAAATTCCTCTGTCTCTAGTCAGAATCATAATTGAGATTAAGAGAAGTTTAAGTCAGTGAGCTATTTCCATTACTATATTGATAAATTTACATTTTGTCTGCCAAGAATATTTCGAGGCACTGTGAGTGCCCTACAAAAACCTCCTTCTAATTCTCACCACTAGACTGTAAAGTTCTTCTCTCTGTTCCCATAAAAATTCCACTCTCTCAGAGCCAAACAATTTCAGTTAGGTAGAGATAACAGGATGTGGGGCT
Source organism: Propithecus coquereli (assembly GCF_000956105.1). Lineage (NCBI taxonomy): Eukaryota > Metazoa > Chordata > Mammalia > Primates > Indriidae > Propithecus > Propithecus coquereli. The sequence goes on along the minus strand of NW_012151285.1, from coordinate 3,659,643 downwards.
TGGGGAGTGGGTGGAAGAAGCTGAATATATCAGTTATATGAAATTAACTTACATGATCATAAATCTTTAATTGGTGAAATTTCAGTGACAGAAGAAGGGAAGAATTTGGGTGGAATTTTTATTCCAAGGGACCTTTAAGAGTGCAATAGATACATCCTAGGTACTATTCCACCGACAGTAAAGTCAACTCTGAACATGAACTTGTGGGAGAGAAATCTGTACACTCTCCTCTCCCCCCGTTCCACTTCCAGCTGTAACTGAATTAGCCTGGTCAAATACTTGGCTGACGAAGAATGCTGACATTTAAAATAGCACACTTGCTACTACACTCTGAAGATTAGAAATATTGAAGCTCAAACTTGGTATGAGACAATAAATCCAAGATCTCACCAAATGGAGTTGAGAATTAATATGCACTATCACATCTTAGCACAGACTTGATCATTTACATAAAGCATATACTTTCGACATACTGCTCGTTGCTGTCTTCTGAGAGTAAATGCTTTGAAGAGAATAGATACAAAACAGATTCCCTGAGCTGCCTGCAATTGTCAGGCCCAAGGTACACCACTTGAAACAACTTAAAAGTGAAAAGCTGTGAATGCCGCAGTTGCTTTACCAGCTGCAACCATTTATTAGAAAACAGAAACAGAAAATCTTTACTTCCCTTAAACAGAGCAAACAGAGGAGGGAAAAATAAACAGGAACCTCTTAAAATTTAGAAAAGCTTGTCCTTGAGCACTTAATATTAAAGGAGATAATTTCTGGATAAAGACAAGCTGGATTCTTAAGAACAATGCATGCAGCTAATGTACTGACAGCAACCATTAACTAAAAATTGATCTTTGAAACTTAGCCAGTTTAAAAATGCTATTTCATGGAACACACAGCCAAAGCACATTAATCTAAGAAGTGCCTTGTCCATGATCTGTGACCCAATGTCATCAGAACCTACCATAGGGTAGCAAGGGCCAGGACCCTATGACCAGCAGCTAACAACACGGACATCACGTTGAAGACATAATTAATCAACTGATGAATTCAAATCCACAGTCCAAACTGGTCACAGA
>NW_012151285.1:3651172-3658058 GCF_000956105.1 Propithecus coquereli | reverse complement strand
TTAATAATATTTATAATGCATATAATAACAAAATAAATGAAATTTTTACTGAGTTAGGTAAGCTTTAATTATAATAGTTTTTATAATGTGAAGAGAGCAAGGAGCAGAAATGGTCTTTAAAGGTTTTGTTATTTCTCTCTCTTAGGTTTTATTAATAGATTCCCAGTGGGCAAAATTATACTCTGCTCTTCTCAGACAATGGCTGTAGCACGATGGTGAAATCTGGGACTTGCAGTTTAACGGGGAAATTATAATGTGGTGCAGGACAGAGCACTTGAGAGCACATTTAGGTACAGAAAGAGTAAAGAAACTTGGGCTGTTGAGCTAAGCTTTTAAAAACAAGGACGAAATAACAATTACCTCCAAATATTTGAATAGCCATTAAAATTACTCACAGATAATAGAATAAGAAATAATTGCAGGCAGCTACAGGCAAATAGATCTCATCCGTTTTCTGAGACTGGTGAATAATATTCAAAAAGAGGATGGACAACTCTTGAATGTTATTGAAGGGATTTTAATGTTAAAGGGGGTGGGAAGGAAAAAGTTACACTACATCATACACAAGGTCCCTCGTGACTCAGATTTTATGATTCTATAACTTTTTATTTCTTTTATAGCTCAATGTAAAATAAATGAAATATATACGACTAAAATATGGCAACAATTTTACATGATCCTTGTATGCATTTTTACTAGTGTAGCTCTACAACTTAAAAGTGAAATTATGCTTTGAAGACAGAAGAAAAAATTGCTGTAGAAAAATTGTCTTCTCACAAACTCACAATATGAAAAAGTTGTAAATTGCACATGCTCACGCTCTCTCTCTCTCTCTCTCTCTCTCTCTCTCTCTCTTTCTCTCTCGTGCCTGTGCATGCGCACACACACACACACACACACACACACACACAGTGTTAAATGTCCTTTCAAGAGACACAAAAAGAGGATCCTTGCAGACTTCCACTGTTGTGGAGTGTCAGGCAACATCCTCATTGCTGAGTGAAAATAAATGATTCATTTTCATGCCAGTACCATGCTGTTTTGGTTAGCATAGTTTTGCAGTATAATTTGAAGTAGTGTGATGCCTCCAGCTTCATTCTTTTCACTTCGGATTGCTTTAGCTCTTTTCAGCTTTTTGCGGTTCCGTATAAATTTTAGGATTGTTTTATCTATTATCCATTGTGCTATGAGAGAGAACAATTATCCCCTAATCCTCCTGTTTCCTTAAAAACAATAAAACTTTCACTTCTTTGGAGGGACAGGTATAGGATAACACTTCCCCATTCATTCCCTTTGATTATCTGATGAAAGCAGGAGAAAACAACTATGCGGGTTCGATGCAATTCCTTCTGTGTCCCCTCTTAAAATATATATATTCTCCTCCCTCACCACACGGTCTTCCACCTAGCCCTGAAGCAGTGACTTGCTATTGTCCCGCGGTTACCTGTGACTGTGCTTTAGCATTATTTGATGATGAGTGGAGGGATACATTGGAGTCCAAGTGTGGGTGGGCTGCATTTCCTAATTAGATTTGTAGGTAGCAAAGCTGAGATTTTTGTTTGAATTGCCATCTACTGAGAACCTATGTTTATTTTCTGAAATTGGCTCTAACTAATGTGTAAGGGAAAGAGATATGATTAACGACTACTTCCAAAAGCTGCACAAGTTTTGCCCAAATGACAGAAATATTTCACATTATATGCAAACTTGTGTTGGCATTGTCTGAGTAAACATGTTTATTTGAGCATAAGAAACGTCCACTAAACTCAAAAAAGCGGGAAAGAGGAAATAGACACATACTAAATTTAAAAAGAAAAAAATAAATTCTTATCCAACGTATAGTGAATTTTGTCCTTTACATAAATAAAATTCGGATTATGAAAAGTTATATATGATAGCTATTGGCCTAAACTAAGGGTGAAAAGTTTACCGCAAACATACTATAAATAGATAAATGAAATACAGCTGGTTTTAGAAGCGTTGCTGAAACTTTACCACAAAATGAAACTATTTTTATTGCCTATGAAGAAATTATTCAACAAATGACAGGAAAATATTGCACTTAAGAAGAGAAAACAAAGCATTTTTAAAATAATTTATTGTAGAAAAAAGAAAATTTTAGAGAATGCCTATGTTGTGAGCTCAATAAATTTAATTAGATAAAAATGTTAGCAAATAAAAGATGGAAATAAGATAAAAAGACAAAATTAGATGAATAGGGAGCTTTTTGATATGCAAATTGTAGTGAAAATGTTCCAAACAATACAGTAAAATACTGCAAAGAAAAATGGATCTTTATCATACTTAGTAAAGATCAGAATTGACATTATAGAAATAAGTCTGTAATATAAAAAAATAAGTCTGAGAAATCACCTTAAAATATGAAGGTTAGAAAATGATTAAAAATAATAATAATAGTTGGTTCCTATTTTCTCCTGGAGAAAAATGGACCACAATGGAGTATAAATGACAATGAAATAAAATACACTGAATTCTGAAATTCTGGCCTCAGTATTTTCACAAAATAAAAATGCTTGCTTATTGCATTAAAAAGTCTAAAGCAGTAAAAGTAAACTCAAATGCCTGTAGGAGTTATGCAAGAATACAAATCTGTGAATCATTGCAGACGAAAGACAGTCAAGACTGAGGATTGTGGCAAACAGAGCACAGGCTCTATCTAATAGCCTCCAAAAATCAAAATTTAAAACTAATGTGTAAGTCAAAAAGCATGTGCGTTCTCTGCATCGGGCTTCCTGTCTGCCAATTGGTAACCTCTGGACAAAAACTTAACAACTCTTATTTTAAATCCCTTTATCTCTTTCTTATTCATATATATGAATATATACACATGCATAATGTGTATAACCCCACCTACTTCTCAAATGGTGTGATTTAATCAATTAATTTCAAAAAACATACACATGTATAATAAAGCTTCCAAAATATGATTTGAAAACAAAAGGCATGCAATGTAACAAGCGATGGCAACATCTTGAAACTGCAGTAGTGGACAGCACTGAAGCGTAGACTTGAGCTTCCTGGCAGGCTTTTTTAACTGGCCTTTAGTTTTAGAATCCTAGAGGCAAAGTCTGAAAAGACGTGTGGAATCTAATCAGATAGCACTTCACACTTTATCAGTTGGGGTTTGGCCAAAAAAGAAGAATGTGAAAAGAACGAAGAAAGAGTTTGACTCTAAACAAATTAGCTGTATCCAATTAAGTGGTAAAATAAAAGGGTGGGAATTGCAGACCTAAATATACAGAAAAGATAGTAACGATAGTACTACTAAACACTGAATGATTGCATTGGTTGGTTGGTTCCAAAACCACTTATTTGAAGTGAGTGGACTTTAAATTCTCAGTGGCACAGAGACTGTCTAACAGGCTCAGTGATCCCTGACCTCTAACACTCTGACCCATTGACCATGAAATTTAAAGTTAAGATTTTGACAGGGACCAGGTGTGGTGGCTCATGCCTATAATCCTAGCACTTTGGGAGGTCTAGGAGGGAGGACTGCTTGAGGCCAGGAGTTCAAGACCAGCCTGGGCAACATAGCCAGACCCCATCTTACAAAAATGTTTTAAATTAGCTGGGCGTGGTGACACATGCCTGTAGTCCCAGCTACTTGGGAAGCTAAGGCAGCAGGATTACGTGAGCCCAGGATTTTGAGGCTACAGTAAGCTATGATCATGCCACTGTACCCCCAGCCTGGGTGACAGAGTGAGACCCTGTCTCTAAAACAAAGAAAAAGAAAAAAAGATTTTGACAGAAACAGAATAAAAACTTTTTACATTAAATTTTCCAGTGGATCTTAAAATATAAGCCATCTAAGTTGTTGATTAAAAGGGAAACATCATTGATTTTAGGTACCTTTCTGGGGAGTGTCAACCTCAGCATGCTGATAGGAAAATTTAAGTCTGACTAGTACTCTGGCCCACATGGAAAGACAAGATATGGCTCCTTTCATCTTTCCTGGCCTCCAGTGGGTGTCGTAGTTACATCCTGAACATCATTCCTTAACATCGAAGTTTGGGGCAGCATCAGACATTGTGCTGCTTCACTCGGTGTCTAATCAGAACCTGGCAAGAGCCTGAAACTTACGCACACTCACTGAAATTTTTGAAATGTCATAGAGAGCCATGAGTGAGTGACCATGGTCACAGTTTGCAAGCCCTCCTCCGAAATGTTAGTCAGAGGCTCTCTATTACGTATTTTAGACTCTGTTAATCAAAACTGACCCTACATGGAAATCACAAAATCTGCTAAACAAATCCACTGAAATAAATAAAGATATATGGTGATCTTAATGAGTTTTAATGAAGTCCTTATACTTACTTGAGAAGTAGAAGAGAAATAAACAAGGTGGTATGTTCAGAATTTCCTTCCAGAAAAATGAACTCATTAGTCAATGTCAACAGAGCTCAGTCTCAAGTAAATAAAATCTGGAGTCTTGACAGCTACAGATGGTGACTGTTGTGTTGGAAAGACCAAGACGACAATTTGTCATTAACTAAGAAATGATTAGTAATGCCTAGAAAAACATAAAACAATAGTATAAATCTGTAAGCCCCAGAATCCAAAGTGTGGGGTTTGGTAGATGCTGAGGGCTCAAGTTCAGCTGAATCTTCAAACTTTTGTAACTGTTACATCTCCAACCACAGCCAAATTCCCTTGATTTAGCACTGCTATCATTTCTGTTTTTTCTGGAACCATAATTCACTGAACCGAGGCCATAGCCACTGGAGCTAAAGCTGTCAAACCTAAAACTATAGCCTAAAGAACAGTCAATAACCTGCAGAGTTGAAATGGCTAGGCCCATAAGCATCCCCACAGAGAAAACCCAAGATGGAGAGCCAATGGGAGAATGGTGCCGTAAAACCCAGAATAGAAGTTCCCAGAAGATGAGGTCTGGCACGTTGTACCAGGAGCTGTAGATGAGATTTATTGAGCAAGGAGTTTGCCAGAGCCAGATGTCTCTTCTCACAGGCAGAGGAAGGCATGGCTTCACCTAGGGCCATTCTTTCTCAACGTCCACATCTGTTTATTTGGAAGATTCTTCTGCTTAAAGACAGGAAAATACATACACAAGGAGGGTTTATATGAATACACAGCATGTTAGAATTCCAATCGCTGACAAAATTAGGAATGCCCCTTCAAAAGGCAATGTGTAGAGTGACTGGAAGAGGCGTGGAGGGCTTTTTGGGGTGATCACGCTCTAATTTCTAGATTGGGGACCAGTTATGTGGGTATGCGTACTTTGTGAAAATTTATTGCGTTGCCGTAACTATGTGTACTTTTTTTGCTGTCATGTTATATTTCAATGAAATTTGTATTTAAAAAGTCAACAGGTACAAAATTGCAATTCATTCCTCACTGGAGAAATTTTGGTGGATCAAGTGCTTTCTTATTCATTAACTTCTATTAGCATGTATTTAATACGTTTGACATATATCTCCCTGTGCTTAAGTCTTCCCACATCTCTAATGGTTTCGAATTAACATCTAGCTGCAACATGTGGCAAAATGACTCCTGATTGCGTATGTATTATGTCTATAAAAGCCAGATACCACAAAGCATTGCACAAAAAATAAATAATACATCATGGTGATTGAGAGTTTGGGCTCTGGAGACAGACTGGGTTGAACCTTAGCCTCTCACTACTATGCTATGTGAGTTTGAGCCAGTTCTTTATCCTCTTTGCAATTTTTATTTGCAGAGTAGCAATAATATAATAGTGTTACTTCCTAGGGTAAGGTTGTTGTGAGGGTTAAATTTGTTAATCCATAAAAGCCCTTAGAACAGTGCCAGCTCATGGTAAATTTTAAATAAGCACCAGCTCTCATCACTACTATCAGTATTATTAGCATAAGCAGTGTGTTAGTGAGTTTTATACATATATGAGTTACAACATACACATATATGTTATTTTTTCATTTCTGTAACAGAGGTTAAATAATTGTGACTTCAAAAGGCAGAAGTTTATTTTTCTCTCATGTAACACACAGAGGTAGGCAAGGTTTGTAGAACCTACTTCTACAATCCTCAAGACATAGATTCCGTGTGGGAGACTTAGTCAGCTGCTCCTAACTTTTGCCACATCTCAGCAGACAAGAAAGTTGCAAGAGGAACGCATACTCAACCCTTTTCAGAATTAAAGCCAGAGTAGATAGCACTTCTGCTCACTCCTCACAGGTCAGTACTTAATTTCATGGCCACGTCTGGCAACAAGGAAAACTAGCAAATGCATTCTTCAGCTGGGCAGCCATGTGCCAGCTAAACCTCTACTGCTATGGAAAAAGTAGAGACTGGATATTGATAAACAACCAGAAGTTCCCAACACAGTGCTGTCTGCTACACACTCCTCAGAAGACCTAGATACTAGATGTAACATATTAATGTATATCCTTTCCCTTCTGAGAGTTCACTAAAATGGTAGTAAAAGAATAAAACAAATATTGATCCACAATAATGGATTGCAACAAGGGATCTAAAATAATGAAGAAAAACTGCTTAGCGGCCATCAGAGAACAAAATGTTCCAACAAATTTCTAGAATATGGCATAGTTGATGGAGAAGAGAGGAAGAATATTAAAGTTCATAACAAGACTGAAAAGGAGTAGAAAATAGGATTTTTGCTTTATATTAAAAGTCATCCGGTATTATTTAATTGTTTAACTTGCATGTTTTAACCAGACTGACATTTTTAATTATTTTTAAAATTCTGATTATCATATTTTAATGTTAGCCCAAGATCAAGAGAAGATACAGAAAGGATTGTTACATTACTGAATTTTATAAGCCTCATATATTTATGAATTTAATATATGACAAATGTGGAATCATTGATCAGTTAAGAAAGGGAGGGTATTACTGAATAACTGGTTAA
>NW_012151285.1:3647441-3650052 GCF_000956105.1 Propithecus coquereli | reverse complement strand
ACCTCCTGATAACCTCCATCTTTCCAGGGAGAAGATCCACAATGCTTTCTTTCTGTCCTCCTTTGGAAGCTAGCTTTCTCCAATACTTTGCATAATTTAGCTGCACTTTATTTTCCCCTCCTGTTGTATCTTAAAATGCAATGATATATGTAAATAAATGTTGAAAAATTACAAACCTGAAGTTAAACTAGCGTAATGTCTTATTCTTGAGGCATGTGAATAAAAACCCTACACTTTACTCCAGTTAGGGATTTGACGCGGCTTTAGTGTGGCTGATGGAGGAAAAGATCTACTTGGGCAGTGTCTCCCTCACCTGTTCATGGACCTCTCTTCCCTAATCCCCCACTCCTCACTAAGAACAGGATAAAACCTGAAATATTGTTATCAGGACCATCATCTCTGATGGCCAGAAACCATTCTTTACCTCCCTGGCCATTTAAATGAGGTAAAGGCAACATTCCATATTAAAGTTATGACAATAAGAAAAAAAACGTGGTTTCTTAGGCACGTTGCCTCACTACCTCTACCTTGGGAAAGAGATTGAAAAAAAAAACTGGGGACAAGTTTGTAAAGTAGCAAAGGGTAGGTAAGTAAGATCATGAATCTTTACTGTAAATTTATAAGATTATACTGAATCAGCAAGATCTAGAATTTGGGGATAGTAAATAAACAAATGAATCTTGAACATATGTTCAACCCAATGGAAAAAACCCAAACTGGACACAGAGGAATTTAATCTCTTGGAGCTTTGTAAATGGGCCTGAGTTGTGAATGATGTGGTGGCTTGTTGCTGTAATTCTATTCTGTGCCCCTTAATGCCACTAGAGAGGAACAAACCCACCAGGGGGATCAGGACAGGTAAAAGGAAGAGGCTCTAACTGACTTTGCAATGTGTTTGAGCTCACAGTGTGTATCTCATGAATCACTAGTGTGCCAAACTAATGCAATTTTGTACTATCCCAATAGATACTCAGTGTCAAATTTGGGCTTTTCATCTGTTCTGAGCCCAGAGATAATTTTGTGAGTGTTAACAGTATTATTTTTTCTATTGATTAAGTTGCTAAGCCATAATGATTTTAAATGGTTTCCATTTTACAGTTAAATGTAGTTCTATTTTACAAATTACATTTTCAAATGAGAAAATTTCTCCCCAGTTCCTAAAGTTGTAAAAAGTAGTTAAATAATTCAACTCTTTTGGCAGGAAGTTAAATAGTTCTACTTCTTTATGTGGGATGTAGTTATAGTTGAAATAACAATTAAATTAAAAGAACCAAATGCTACTTTTCATAGGTTTCCTTTGCAATTTGCCTATTTAATTGATTCATTTTAAGTGCTATCCTTTCAGCTGTTTCAAGATTGCACATGCAGTTTAACCTTAGATGTAATGCTTTCAAAATAAATCAGACTGGGGAGCTGGGCACAGCTCACACTTGTGATCCTAGCACTTTGGGAGACCAAGGCAGGAAGATTGCTTGAGGCCCAGGGATTCAAGACCAACCTGAGCAAGAGCAAGACCCCATCTCTACAAAAAATAGAAAAATTAGTTGGGCACGGTGGCATGTGTCTGTAGTCCCAGCTACTTGGAAGACTGAGGCAGGAGGATCACTTGAGCCTGGAAATTTGAGATTGCAGTGAGCTATGATGACACCACTGCACTCTACCCTGGGAGACAGAGAAAGACCATGTCTCAAAAAAATAAATAAATAAAATAAAATAAATCAGATTGGAATGACCAAGGAAGATGTAGTAGGTTAATAGCAACCTCAAAAATATATATCGAAGTCCTAACCCCCTGCACCCATGAATGTGGCCATATTTAGAAATAGGGTCTTTGCAGATGTAATGAAGGATTTTGAGATGAGATCATTCTGGATTTAGGATGAGCCCTAAATCCAATGACAAGTATCCTTATAAGAGACAGAAAAAGAAAAGACACAGACACAAAAGACAAGGCCATGTGAAGACAGGGACAGAGATTGGAGTTATGCATCCAGAGCCCATCTAAAGTCTCTAGAAGCTGAAAGAGGCAAGGAAGGATTTTCCTTCTGAGGGAGTGTGGCCCTGTCTACACTCTGATATCAGAATTCTGGCCGCCACAACTGTGAGAGAACAAATCTCTATTGTCTTAAGCCATCCAGTCTATAGTCATTTGTTACAGCAGCCCCAAGAAACTAATACTGAGGGCATCGTGGAAATATAACACCTCAATGCCACTTAGAAGAATGGGAGGAAATTCAGCAGGAAAAGGAACTAGAAAAGATATTTAGGTTTGAAAACCCAAGGCATTCAGAGATAAATTTCTGTTTTGAATGAAGTATCCTGTTCACCCAAGCAAGTGGTCAAGTATAGACTGGAAAAATAATTGTGGTCGAGGACGGCAATGATCGCCAGCCTAAGAAAAATAGACTTTGTTAACCAATAACAGTACTTTGTCTATGTGTTTTGTTTCAGAGTTTACAAAGGCTCTTCACATATTATTTCATTTAAATCCCACAGCAAACTTATGAATTAGGCAGCAAGGGTTTTATTGCATATATTTTATAGGTAGAAATAGATTCACCTCTAGTTGTTAAGTAACCTGCTCAAGGTTGCACAGCACATAAGTGGCTCT
>NW_012151285.1:3635341-3646808 GCF_000956105.1 Propithecus coquereli | reverse complement strand
ATATATGTTATTTTTTACCCCAAATCCAATGTTCTGTCCAATGCACCTTCATGATTTTAGTAAATGATAAGGACATAAAAGGTCTGATTATGAGATCACAATGGCACAATAAGAATATTAATTTGGATAAGAGGTTATAATTAGGGAGCCCTCATAACCAGCGTTTTTATAATGGTCAGGTATGAAATACTAAGAGTCTAGGTAAAGGTGATGTCAATGCAGGTAGATAAGTGGCACATGAGGGAAGTATTGATGAGAAAGTGTCAACATATTTTAAACAGTGTGCACTTCCAAATTTTGTTATATTTCCTTAAATCCTTCTCTACTTTGAATTTTATTTAACATTAATTGTATTCATGTATACTGAAATATATATGCTTCTTTCTGCTTATCCTTTTAGCATAATTTTCTAGGCAACTTGGTATATCTTTTTTTCACAAAAGAAGTAGCAACAATTGCTAACCTTAACTTTGTATCAGATAGGATGCAAAGTTAGCCTATGCGAAATCTAACAAAAAAATTCTAGAATCAAAATTAGTAAGACACACACACACACACACACACACACACATTTGGATCAATCATTTAAACATATTGTACTTACATGAGCTCAGATAAAATACCTTGATGACATAAACCACGTGCGTTGAAAGAGACTATAAGAAACTCTTATTGGCCCAACACAGTAAGGAAGCACATAGGCTAAGACTAAACTCTGAAATTTGAAAAATCTACTTTCTTCTTATACAATGACTATTTAAAGCACTTAGATTGGATACCCCTTAAAAGCTAAAAAAAAAAAAAAAAAAGATAGCTAATATACAAAGCCACAATTTAACAAAAATTATCCATGTCAAGTGGGATATGTATACCTTAATGCATGACTTTAGAAACTGTGTTTAACTGGACTCTTGTCCTTCAAGGTATTCTAGAGGGAAAAAAAATGTTTAGGATACTTTCCAAATTATATTCTACACTTAAGAGATTTACAATGTATATCAGCATATTAAGACTGACATAGAACCTACAAGAAAAAACTAGCTTAACTTTTATGCACCCAGCATTTTTCAAATTTATTTCACCTGGAATTTTTTTGAGGTTGGAAAAAGAGAAGGAAGTAACTATTTCTTTTTGATAATCCATGGAACTAGAGCTCCATATGTTACTGTTCTAACAAGTTTAGTCAACACGCCCTCTGTGGAATAACCATTTTTCTTTGTACAAGCGGTAGTCATTAGGTGCATTACATGAAACAATTCAAATAAATGACAATACGTGCCAACCTTGCCAACTGAACTGGAGTCATTAATTTTATTAAGAAATATAAAATTATGCGCATAAACTAAAAAAGCAAAAATATGAAAAGAGAAGAGAAAAAAATTCTGATTTAAAAAAACATTTGGAAAAATAGTTTTATCTTTCAGTATTATGCAAACTATGTTCTGGGTGATTATCATCTGGATTCTTAGCACTGAAGCACAAAAATACATGAAACAATACTGCAGAAGTATAGACTTCAAGGTACAGGCAAAGAAGATTGTGAGGATTCAGGATCTACCTGCAAACTCTTCCATAGCTGCTGATTTCAGAAGAACGTGTCATAGCCAGTAGACACAACTATAGCATAGTCTCTGGTCCATAACTTCAGAGCCAAAACAATAGACCTCAGGAGTTGCATTAAGGGAAGAGGATCCCAATGATGAATCAGAATGGAAGACACTGACACTATGCCCTATGTCACAGTTCGTACAGCAAAACTGCAAAACAAAGGTTCCATGCAAGTTACGGGTCCCTTAAGAGCCCAAGAGCAAGTTCCCAGAGCAAGATAAGATATGAAGGGAAGAACAAAGTCCTAGAGTTTGATGTCACCTTCTGCCTGGGGACCCCTATATCCTTTACCTCATTAAAAAAGTGTGTTCCTGCCTAAAGACCTTTCTTCTCAACATGCGTACTAATTGACTAAAAAATCACTTTCTCTAACTTTAAGTAGCAATATTTCCTAACTCATAAGAAAGTTACTTATTTTGCAGAAGAATTAAAGCATTTCCAACAAATTATAGGAAATATATACTATATTTTCAAAGAGTGGGTAGTGCTAAGCTATTAGACTCACACACCTTTGATGTTTCTGAAGGGACTACTCTTTATGCAACGGCTTTATTAGTTTGTTCCGTGTGTGAGTCATTGCCAAGCCACTTTCAACCTAACACTTCATAGTGTCCACAGTATCCCAAACACATCAGTGATTTGTGAGGAAAATCATGTAAATTTTTTTCTAGATACAGCAAGTGATCAATAGAAATATATAGAACGTGGTCATGACACAGTCTCCACATAAATTTCAGTGTGTTTAATCAAATCTATCTCTTTACCCACAGAAAAATGCATGTTGGAAGAGCACAGCAGACGCACCTGAAGGTCCAGTTGCCACTTGATCATATCTGCCTCGATGTTCTGCCGATGCCTTAAATGCAGTAAGCTCCAAACAAAAATCATTACCTGTAGCCCACCTCATTTATCCTTTGACTGTGTTGCCCCTCTTGGTGACAGACATCACTATCCACCCAGTCTTCCGGGATAGAAATTCCAAAGCCATCTCTGAGGACCAGTTTTTTCAGAGCTCACCTCCAGCATCCAGCATCACTGGTGTCTCTGATTATCAGATAAAGAGAACTCTTAAAACCTTCCCAGGTTGCTTTATTATTTATACTAAAAAAAAAAAAAACCTAAACTCATCACAAGGCATTCAAAATACCCAACATAGAGATTCTTGATTGACACTTTGTCTTCCTTCCTTAACATTCACCCACAATAATATTTTTAGAGCCACACTGACTGCAGAGCACGGTAAGCATTGTTGGAGTCACGCTGGACCTCACTGTTTTCTGAACACACTGTGAGCTTTCGTGCCTCCACAGTTTGGGGCTTATTGTTTGATCTACGGGAAGCTACCCTCCTTTTTCTCCCCTCACCCTAGCCCACCCAACATCGCTATTTCTCCCTTCACCTTACTGGGTCTTGTGATCTCATCTATTTTTTAAGAACCAGGTCAAATTATCTTCCTCAGAAAACCCTCCCATCAGTCTCCACCCCAGAGCAAAATTGACCTACTAGCTCTATAGATCCACCGCACTTTAAATCTGCTTCTCTTTTATGGTACGTATTTCATGTTAACTGGTTATTTATATATCTGCTTCCCTACTGTATTAGAAACTTCATGAAAGAGAGACATTGTCCAATTACGATCAGATGTTCAACGAATAGTTGTTGGGTGAATGAGTAATTAACTGAATAATTGGATTAAACTGTAAAGTTATTCTAGTGACCCCTGATTTTAAATGTGTAAATTACATCTCCGAGTTACTGGAAACTCCCTTTTCAGTATGTGTCCTGAGGTTACTTTATGCATTTCTTCTCAGGGAGATATGCAAATTTAGGGGATAAAATGAGAAAATAAAGCCATCAAATAAGAAATAAAAGAAGGAAAGGAGTAGGAGGAGGATCTAATCATAATTCTAAACCATCAATTTTCCCCATGACCCTGAGGAGACCAGTCAGCAGCTTTGAAAAATCACTCAATTGATAGATTCTGCTCAGAAATAAGTTCTCTGGGGAAAAAAAGAGCCAGAAAACTAGTCTAAAATGCCAAAGGTTTTTGGCGTTTTGCAATTGGTTTATTTGGCATTTGAATGTCGCATCTCATTTTGAAAGGCCCAAACTACCCATCAGAACATCATACAGCTCAGTCAGCTGCATTTGCTCGTAAATGTATTTTGCATTTTCAATTACACATGGATATGGGCGGCCTCGAAGAGTATCACTGAGAGCCACTCATATAAAACACGGCCTCGACATGTTAATTTAACAGCACATATGGAACACTGGAGCTTGGCAGACTTAACTTCGAATCAGAGAAGAATTTGATCAGCCAGCCTGTCTGACCCTTCGTATTACAGAATGTAGATAATAAAATAATTTAATGATCCATCAAGATTATGCTGCACTGGCTCTTGTGCAAGTCATATAGATATTTCCATTTTTATGCTTAAGATCTATGTGACTGTCTTGGTCTTCTCACCCTTATCTCACATTAGAAAAAGAGTAGAATCTGTTTTGTAGGCTGGTTTCTTTGAGACACCTGGCACTACACTGTTCCCCCAGGCTTTTCCAAAATGCCTTTCACAGAATGATAGTCTCACTAGATGCTCCCAGATGAAAGGGTTCCATAGTTCTGAAATATATATATGTATATATAGATACACACACATATGTGTATATATAGACACATATGTATATATATTAATATGCATGTATATGTAGATATACAGGCATATGGTATGTGTATACCAATTGCAAATACACACACACACACACACACACACACACACTAAAATAGCACGTCCCTCTAACAGAGATTCATAGCACATAGTAACAATATTAAAAGTCTGAGAGGACTAAGGAAACAAATCTTATTAAATTAACTGAATCTGAATTGCTCAAACATATGCCCTACCACACCCTTTTGTCTCTCCCACTGTTAATGTCATATCGAACAAGATGTTGGCAGAATTTTCTAGAAAAAATACAGGACCCCAGTTACATTTGAAGTTCAGATAAGCAATAAAAGTTTTTTAGTATAAGTATGTCCCAAATGGGATACGCCTACACTAAAAAAAGGATTCAGTAAAACCAAAGCCGGCACTAGTGAGAATTTGACAACAGCAGAAGGATGGAAAGATCTTGTGAAGATGTCCTGAGGTGGTCAAGAGAACAAGCGCTGGATTGTGAGATAGGAGGTATAATAGTAGAATCGTCAACTGGAACAGCCTACGAGTTTTCAGGGGCCTATTTGCCTGCCGG
Source organism: Propithecus coquereli (assembly GCF_000956105.1). Taxonomy (NCBI): domain Eukaryota; kingdom Metazoa; phylum Chordata; class Mammalia; order Primates; family Indriidae; genus Propithecus; species Propithecus coquereli. Next base: position 3,641,948 of record NW_012151285.1, on the reverse strand, counting down.
CTGAGCCTTGTCCCTGAGGACTGCAGGGGTCATGTCAAACAGGACAGGGCAGACATCTGAAGGAGTAGGCCAGACCCATGTGATTAGACAGCCTGCTAAGTCCTAAAAGTGGCTCCCTAAGTATATCCTGCCATATCTAGCAAATACAAATATAAGACTCCCAGTGACATTTGAATTTTAGACATACAGAAAAATAGTTTTTTGCTAAATAAAACAGGTGCAGAGGCCCTTGTCAAAGAGTAGAATCTAACAAGAGATATAGCACACATGGTACCAATGGCCAATCCACTTATGTAACAACTCACCAGGACATGGGAATGAATATGGAGCCACAACATCTCAATAGTGTTGCCTGCATATTTATATTAAAAGCTCTCGATTGGAAGTCATGTAGCAGTTCCATCACTGACCATGTTTTATTGGACAAAAGAGTCAGTTCCTCTTTATTTCCTCATCCATTAAATGAGAGGACTATGTAAATTAACTCTAAAGTGGCTTCCAGCACAAATATCTTACAAAAAATATTGTAGTTACATAATAATAAAAATAGGGGACATACCTGTATAATTTCAGATGATATTATGTGGTTTATGAATACTAGAAGGAAATATAATAATTGCATGCCTTAGTTTCATTTGTGGAGCTGCTGCCTAGTCAATTCCTATTTTATTTCAAGTGAGAAATACCTAAATTATTCCCAATTACTATAGCCGTTACCAGAATTATCTCCTTTTAAATGAGAGCTAATTATTTACATCTCAATTTTTGTCTAGAAGTATTTTCCCTAAGATTTAAAAAATAATGCCTCCTGGAAAGATAGTTCCTTAAGCATCGTACGAAATTCCTGAATATGTTAGAATTCATTCTCAAACGAATTCTTTCCTCTATGTTCTGTTTCCTAAAACAAGGTTTCTTTGATGGGCAGATGGAAATAGAAACCTAGTTCAGATTCACCCAACACTTTTAGAGTGTTGTATAGAGTACTCCGTAACATACAGTACTGTAGGCGGATTTTTATGTCTTGATATTTCATTCTTACAGCCACATTAGGAAGGATGGCAGACACAGGCTAGCTGTTTGCCAAACCTATTTCCTCTTCTTTTTTTGCCCACATCTCAACCACATGAACCAAACTCCTTCCACGTAAGCACAGCCACGTGACTGGAAACTTGGCAGTGAGATGTGAGCAGAAGCCAGGGGGGCCACTTGCAAGGTGGCTCTCAAAAACCTCCCATGTGTAATTCCCTTTGCCCTTCTGCAGCCACCCTGGCAGTGTGTGTCGAAGCTAGCAGAGGAGTAAGATAGAAAGTGCCTATGTCCCCAAATTGCCTTTTGAACAAGAGCTACCCACTAATCAGAACACCCATCCAAGACTTGACACGAGCAGAAAATTTCCATTGTGTGAAGCCACGGAGACTACGCTATTTATCTTTTTTTTGTTGTTATTATTGTAACAACTTGGTGCATTAGCTTTATATATATATAGGTTCACAAAATTGTAACAATGTAGTAGAGTCAGTTTTATTTATTGCATATTTTCCCTTAACAGCAAGAGCATTTCCAGATCCTTAGTATGGTTTTACCAGCTGCATGTGTATAGAAATTGTCATGGTTTAACCACTCTCCTACTGGCAAATGTTTATGTTTTTTCCAATTTTTGATATAATAAAAAGCATACAATAAAATACCTCAAGATAACTAATTATGTACATTTATGATTAGTTCCTATGAATTAAGTTCATAGGAATAGAATTAATGAGACAAGTACATAAACTGTCTCTCTCACACAAGTGGTAGCAATGCCTAGAATCCAAAGTACAGGTTCTTTCTATTACTAGAACTTTACACAACATATCTTTTATATTAATGTGCCTCACCTTAGCTAATACTTGATGTTAGCATTATCATTCTCCTTTTATACAGGAGGGGACAGGCTGAGAGATCAAATTTAACTTACTGTCAATGTGGTAGAACTGAATTCAATACCAGATCCTCTGACACCAAGTCCAGTGACTTCTCTAAAACAATGTTGTCCCTCTTCCAAAATTTCTGATTTCCAGAAGAATTTTACATGTATATACTTGGCAGATCATTTGCAGGCTTTTCTTTAAAAAGAAACATTTTTCAAAGTCATTCCAGAATCATATGCAGAGATAAGGGAAGAGTCAATGAGTTAATATCTTGGCAACAGCTAACAAAGAGATTGAGGTTTTTTCCTCATTTTAATCAAATCAATTTGAAAACAAATGCAACCTTAATCCCAAGATTTATCATTGTAACTTTTGTCCATGGGGTAAGTTTTAGGGTAAAGTTGTTTCACTTTCTAATTAGTTTTATTTCCGTATTTCTTCACTTACTGTGGAAAAGGAAAGACGCACAGATTATTCAATCTATTAAGTCATCCAGTTTGTGCTACTTTGTAATGGCAGTCCCAGCAAACTAAACCAGATAGATCTGACAGTGCTGAGCAGAGAGGCTAAGGCAGAACAGAGACACTGAGGTCAGCTAGGGGCTTATGATAGCACCCTGTAAAACAACATAGCACCCTATGTATAAGGCTTATTAGAGCACCCTATAAGGCAATGGCTGCCCACAGTAGGTAGGGATAGAAGAAATGCTAAAAGAATTGTTATTGTTGAAAAAAAACAAAACAAAAGGAAGAATAGCTCTTGGGGTTTAATTAAATATGTGAAGTTAGGGGAGAAGAGGAGAAAAACTGATTAACAGGATTTCAATTCTAGATGATTTGGAAGATGGTGGCACCGCTAACCAAGAGGCAAAAATTTTGATGAGAGGTTTTAGCAAAAGAATATTTCATTTTAGTGAAACAGTCTTCTCTGCCATTATGCAACTGATGTGTTCCTAAGAATACTTATGTTATCATTTTTAAAAAAGTATGTTTAATGGAGGGAAAATGTGGTTTAGGGGCTAGAGTTTCAGACCCAAAATTATAATGAAATTATAATGTCTTTTTTTAATGAAGAAATTTTAATAGCAAACTTTTTCTGGTAGTAAGTATATAGCTATGAAATCTACACATCACTAGATAAATCCTGTCCTGATATTCTGTTCTTGATCAAGAGTAATCACTTGTCTTTCTTACAGATACCAGGACTATCATTAATATAATTCTTACATATTCTCATCACCTTATCATCTAGTTTTATAATAAGGCACAGAACAACTTACACAAAGCAATTGTGTCTGCTTATAGTAGTTTTTTACCTGTGCTAATAGGTACTGTTTCCCAATCATAATTGTTGTATAATATGAAGTGTACAATACAAATCATGTCTAATTCATAGAATAGATTATATCATAATCAATTTCAGTTTTCAAAATTTCTTCGAATGGTGTTATAGGACATCTCTATTGGGCTGTGTCTCCATGTGCCAACTCTTCATTCCTGCCATTAGACAAAATCTCAATACATCCCCTTGAATCTTACCATCTTTAGGTTTGTCAGAATTAAAGTCCAGAAGTAGGTTATATTTTCAGCTTTCGCTGTAGTTTTATTATAAGCAAGCATTGTATAAGGAAAATGGTAGAATATCCACCATTTACAGAGAGCTTGCATGATGTAGCACCTTGGCACACATTTATATGCACTGGAGTGGAAAGGTAAACCATTTGGAAGTAAAGGTGGAGCCCTAAGGAGAACATATAGAAGAAAATGGTGAAGAACCAGTGGATTTGCTCTATATAACCCAACTATGAGCTTCATGAAAGCAGGAATAATAATAGCTTTGTTTGCTGCTGCATAACCAGCACTTAGCACAGAAGCTGAAACGTTAGAGGTACTAATTAGGGAAGAGAGGAAAGGAAGGAAGGAAGGAAGGAGGGAAGGAGGGAGAAATTTGGTTTTGAGCTGAAGAAGATAATGTCCTGGAGACAATGGCCAAGAGACTTCAGTGTGGGACAATGAAAAGTTTTGGAAATTGATAGCAGCATGATATTGTGAATGTACTTAATACCACTGAATTGTATGTACACTTAAAAATAGTTTGAATGGGCAGGATGCAGCAACACATGCCTGTAATCCTAACACTTTGGGAGGCTGAGGCTGGAGGAGTGCTTAAGGCCAGAAGTTCGAAACCAGCCTGAGCAAGAGGCTGTCTCTACAAAAAACAGAAAAATTAGCCAAGCATGGTAACGCGTGCCTGTAGTCCCAGCTACTCAGGTGACTGAGGCAGGAGGATCACTTGAGCCCAGGAGTTTAAAGTTGCAGCGAGATATGATGATGCCACTGCACTCTAGCCCAGGTAAATGAGTGAGACCCTGCCGAAAGAAAGGAAGGAAGGAAGGAAGGAAGGAAGGAAGGAAGGAAGGAAGGAAGGAAAGAATTAAAATGGTAACTTTCATGTTATATATATTTTACCACAATAAAAAAATTTCAAATCAAATTTAAGTTGTTTTCATCACTGGAGTGTAAATGTTCTCTGTGTCCCCAAACTTTCAACAAAGTCTGTTAGACACGCAAGTGCCTTGTATGAGTAGATCTTAGTGAAAATCAAGGAAAGGAAGTCATGTTAAATGTTTGAATCACTGTAGTCTGAATAGAAACAGACCATATAATAGGAAGAAAATCCATAAAATGAACATGATTCTTCTAAAGTAGAAGCTCAGAGCCAGAAAAGATAAGAAAAAAGTTAGACATTTTCTCCCAACCTTTGACTGTCAGATTCCTCAGTGATATTTGGAGCAGCCAGGACTTCCACCAAACCGGGAAATGAGGTAGAGATCATTTCATTTCAATAGTAAATGCCAGGATGGTGCAGCTGATACCTGGGTATTATCTCAGTTTATTCCTGAAAACAGAGGCCTAAGATACTATCATTACCTCCGGTTCATACACAGATGAGCTGAGTAAGACTTAGAAATGTTAACGACCTCCATCCAAGTAGCAGACCCAGAAAAAGTTATACTCCTTCCCTGCAGCTATGAGATACAGGATACAAATTGCATTTCTAGGCCCCAAATGAAGAAGAGAAAGAAATCATCAATGCCCTATCTTTTAAAACACCGTTCTCAAAGATAAACTTGGAAACTTTATAATTTATTATGTAATAAGACAAAGAATAGAAAGAACTTTCAAAGTTCAAGTACAAACAGAATAGCTCTAATAGCAAAAAGGATGATTCCCCAAACGGATATGAAGGAAAGGAAATAGCTTGGCAAGATAGCTACAGCATTCTTGAATGTTCACACTATCACAATACATAGCCCAAGCAAAAGCTTATTCATATCCAACCATAAAGTCTATGTTATTATATATTATTAATACAGAAACTTTATCTATTAGATCCGATTAGTCATCTAAACAAAGGAAAGGGAAGGAATCTTTGTCCTTATGTTTTTTATTAAAACCTAGAAAGCTGAAGAGTAAAAAACAAAAACTTTTTTTAATAAAAAACCATCAACCTCTGAAAAACTCTTGAATTTTCAAAATCATATGTGAAGTGACTGAAATAAATAATAAATGACAGTCATGTAAACAAAAGCTCTGAAAGGGCCTCATGGAGTTCCCTCAGTGACTCGTATTTGAAAATAAACCAGAGCATTTCTGAAAGCCAGGGTATTTCTTTCAAAAAGAGAGAGCCTGGAACTAATCTAGAGGAAAAAGCATGTCTTGCTTTGACGAGATATTCCTGTGAGCCATGCATACGAGCGTGATGTACTGAGGGATCCCAAGACTAGAGTCAACAATAGGAAAAATTACAGGTATTCCATCTATGCAGAAATCATTGATACACTTTGCCTCTGAAACACCATCAGTGAAATAAGAAAACCATTTTGCATTGACAACAGAGACCAATGATCAGATTTTCCACGAGGCACCAACACCTCCCGTTAGGAGAAAAGGCACCCATTTCTCATGGCACATGCACTTCATGTGTCTCCATTTTCTGCAATAATCATCTGCTTCTGTTTCTCCTTGAGCAACTCTGAAAATAAAATGGAGATGTCTTTCTGGACATAACAGATGATAAGGGCAAAAGCAAACCAATCGGTAGCCAGTCTTCACTTAATAAAAAAAGGCAAAAGGAGTTACCACGTCAACCCCCCACCCAGATGGTTTGTTTTATTTAGTACACGGGTTCCAGGGGAGAGAAGCCAAGAAATAAGGCTCTGTGTATGAAAATAACCAACATATTTTTAAGCTTCTTTTTAAGTCCCTCCTGCCCAGATTTACTAAAACACAGAGCTTTAATTAAACACAGAGCTCTGAGTCTACCAATCAATTGGTATCCGCAATAGCGGAAGTCTGCCAATCTGCTACAGCAGGTGAGGGGAGTATAAAGCTGGAACCTTTTTTTCAGATGAATCTTGGGTCCTGGAAACCAACTTCCTTCCTTTCTCCTTCTCCCTTCATCCCAGCTGATCATGGAGGGACCTTCGGCAAAGGTTTCCACTGTGGTCCTCTGGTTAAGACTGAAACTCTACCTGATCCTGCTGCCCCATTCACTGTACAACTCTCCAATGTACCTGGTTCCCCAGGTAACTTTACTTTTTCCTGCATGGAAGTTATTCCATGAGCCCCTGAAAATTGGGAAAAATATAGAGGACAAGTCACTCCAAGAAATCTCACAGCCCGTACTTCACCACA
>NW_012151285.1:3623447-3634651 GCF_000956105.1 Propithecus coquereli | reverse complement strand
GGAGGGGGGAGGAGGGAGGAGGGGACGGGTATTTGCATACACAAAGAGTGCAAAGCACACCACCCGAAGGATGGACATATTTGAAATTCGGACTTAGGGGAGGAGGGGGGGGCAAGAGCAACATACGTTACCTAAACATCTGTACCCCCATAATATGCTGAAATAAAAAAAAAAATTTAAAAAATAAAAAAAAATAATCCCTCGCGTGGTCATGCAGCACAATGACTAAGCCCATACTCTAGGCTCAGAAAAGAAAATCAGTCCCTGCTCAGCAAAGGATGATTCGTAGACAGCAAAACCCTTGCAAATAAAGAACTCTGTTGAGACATACATTTGCTTGCAATGCCAACGAATACAGATTTATTGAGAAATACATAGTGAGACAAGGTCCCTTTTACAGAGACACAAAAGCAGAAGCCAGGAGATACGGCAGCAGCAAGGTCAAAACATGTCAAAAGCATGAGAGACTGGGGCATGGGTAGTAAAGCTTCTGGAAAGATCCAGAGGCATACACAGCACCCTTAAAATAAGCTTGGTGCTGGCCAGAAAAGCTTTAGAGTGCCAAAGGCAGTGAATGCATGGCTAGGAGCCAGCAATCAGGCAGTCAGCATAGAGGTCAGCAATGAAGAGTTCTTCGGAGGCAGGCAGCATGCTGGAAGACCCTGGAAGCACAGCTGGCAGGTGATGGAGTCTTGATTCTCTCACTGGCTCGTACACACTTAGCAGGTTCTTCGGCAGCTGGACACACAGGACGGCTGGTACGTCCTGGAGACCCCACAGGCAGGTTGGCAGACAGTAGTGACTCCTCCCGCTGGTTGGCAGACAGTAGAGACTCCTCCCACTGGTTGGCACACAGTAGAGATGCCTGCCAGGGGCCGACAGCCACTGGTGACAAAGTTGATTGGCCGGGTGTAGGTAGTCGAACAGGGATTGGAGACACAGGTGGTTTGTCGAGAGCAAGTCACCTGGCACGGGCTGGAGACGCAAGGGGTTCGCTGGTAACAGGTTGGCTGGCAAACAGTGGGCTCACAAGACTCCTGACAGTGATTCAGGAGCCAAGAGCCAGTTTGGAAGGAACTGGGCAAATAGATGCCACTCAGGCAGTCAGCTTCCGTGGTTGAAGCTGTGGCAACTGGAGCCACTGGGACAGTGCAGCGTCCACCCACTGGCCTGGAAGAGCAATTTCTTGTGGAGCAGTTGAAGGACATGATGTCGGACAGAGGGCTGCAGGTACCTTGCTGAAGTTCCCGTCTGAATGGTGAATGCCACTTCAGGCTCCTGAGCTTTTATATATCCTTGCTGGTGGGCAGGGCTCTCTCCCCAATCTCCCTGGCTTCTTTGGCATAGACCAGCTTGCCTTAGAACATCTTGTGAATCTACAGATTAATTGTCTCTTGAGAAGCCTTCACCCTCATAAAGAAAGTTTAGTAGTTTGGTAGCTAAATCATAAGTCTTTAGTACTGTACTTAGTCTATTAAGAAGGTTGCTTGACAGCTTCAAAGCCATTGGTCATACCAGCCCACACTTCGTCCCTCCTTCATCTTGCTTGCACACGATGAGTGTCAATCTGACTATAACACCAAACATGCCACCATCCTATCATCACACACTCTCCCCTCCCAGCCAGGACTAATTATAAGCCCACACCCTGTTTGGTTTGTCATTGGACTTAATGCATCTTAAACAGAACTTAACCAGTCACTCTTCCATAGCTAACGGAAATATGCTTCAAGATGACAAGTGACAACACCTGCTAGAAAAAGGGACGCAAAGACTCGTCTCCAGAATCCAAGCTGGCTCTCAAAATTAATCAACCAATGAAACAAGATGCCCAGGGAAGGTCATAGTGCAGTGGGACCCACCCTTTATGTTCAAGCAACGAAGCAAACTAGAAGCTAATTAAGTGCAACTGCATTTATTTAGCCAATTTCTAAATAAGTTGGACAAGCTTTATTCCTAAAATTTTTCATTTAATAGCAATGGATAATAGTGACTTCTGGGCCTCATTAATATGCCAGTAGAACAGGATGAGTTAATTGTTTTAAATGATTATGATGTTAATTTGAAAGGATACAGTGTCTTTTTCCAAATTTTCTCGATATATTCGAAAGATATTTATTCTCACGCACATATTTATACACAGGGTGCATTTTCAATCACGGGCAAACTAAAAGCCCTTCAAGGTTGTTGTCTCCATTAGGGATAAGGGGAGAGGAAGGTGGGAGGAAGCAGGCGCTTAATCAATGTTTGGTAATGAATGGATGCGTGAAGAGGGTGCTGTAATATTTAATTATTCCTTTTATGCTTGGGGAAACTAGGATATCATTCTCCTTTGTTTTATCTCACTGCTGTATAATCAGTTCCGAACACCAAAATGACTGCTCCTTTTGGCCCACCTGTACATGGATGAATCAATGGCTTCGACTCTGGCAAAATAAGTCACTTCAGCATCACTTTAAGTGTTTGGTGGTATTTCTACCTCGTAGGAGCTGACTCATTCTGTAAGCTGGCTTACATGGGGGAGCGCAGGGGGACAACAAGGGACTTATGTATATTTGAGGGCTACGGGCAGGCTGTGTTTTAAATATCCACAAAGCAAACAGCTTTACATCAGAACTCATCAGAATTCCCCTTACAAAAGTGTCATTCATCTAATTGGAAGCTGATGACACGCCCGAACAGGAGGATGCTGTGCTGTGGGCTGTCTTATAATTCCCAGGGATCAGGCCTCAATGTCTTAACTCTCCCTTGGTGACTCACAGTGTGTTCTCAGGAATGGGGTGAAATTAACGAGATGACTACTTTCCGCAGAGTTGTGGCTATGCTCTTCCCACCACAGAGGATGTCCCAGTTGGTGTTTGAAGGCCAGAGTCCCTGGTCATAGGGCCTGGCTTGCTTGCTTTAAAATGAACGTTTGGTTTACGGGCTTCTCCCAGCCGTGGGTTCACAGGAAGGGTACTTAAGCATGTGAATGCCCAAAACATGAAGTCGGTGGTAGAGTCACACAGCAGAATCTTTCAGGGCCCACTGCCGCATTCCTGAAATGGTAGAGATTTTTGTAAGTTATTACTTTGTCTTGATTCCCCTTTTCCACTGAAAGTTGGAAGTTACAAATAAAAGGATCCTAGAAAATACCTTCCATCAGCTTCAGGAGGAAAGGGAATGAATGGATTTTGAGCATACGTCTCTCTTCCAGGCATTGAGTTAAAGCTCCCACAGGCACCATCTCGCTGAGTCCTCACGGCAGCTCTGTGGAGCAGGTGACCCGTCACGTGAAGAAGCTGGAATGCAGGGATTGAGTAGCTTGCCAGGGTCATGTAGTTTACGTTCAACTAAGTTAACATTCAAATAAAACAAAGCCTGCAAGCCACCAACTCACACTGGGGCTATTAAAATGTGATGAGATGCCTTCATTCAAGTGGAAATAAGAATTTATTTTTCAAAAAGCCAATCAATTAATGCTTCATTGATAACATTATGTGGGACATAGTCTTCGTTTCTCTTCGAGGTTCATCACTTGATTAACAACGAAAATAAATAAAATATTCAGTTGCAAGCACTGCTGTCCTTACACTTCATATGTTTTGTTTATTCTGTATACAATTTAGCAATTTTTACTTCATTAGAATAAGGTGCAAGGTCACTACAAACAAAGAAAAAAGAACAGAGAACCATCGATAGCTTAAAGCTACAATTTGAAGTTACAATTATTTATAAATTTGTAAATTGTGCATACAACTAATTTTCAGAGAACAGCAGATACATGAATTGATTTTGCAGTCTTAACCATTTTCCAGAGAGCCTGCCATTGTGTAGGTGTTAAATAGAAGATCCCTTATATTGAATTACTGAAAGAAACTATTGATTTGGCTTCTGTTGTGGTTACAAGCAGACTATTTCTAAAATCTTATATTAAAATGATTTCATAGTTTGAGAAAAATCAGTTCACATCTCTGCCATTCTCTGAAAATACACTACCCAGTGCAGAGTTAGGCAAGCAACTCAATGCTGTCATACATTCTATCTTCAGAAGGAAGCATTTCAACTTTTTATTTGGATTCACTGTCAGTTGCAAAAGCGAAGAAATGTGCACCAACACAAATGTGAAGCTTGATGAAATTCTACCCAATTCTCACTTGACAGTGTTGTTAAATGAAATTAATAAATTATTCTTTCATTGGAATGAAAGAAAATGTGAGAAAAAATTATCCAGCCAATTGCTATCCCTTCGTAGTTATGAGCAACATGAAACTTCAACTCAGCAAAAAGGTTTGTGAAGATTATTCTCATGTCTGCAGAGCGTGAAGTGAGGGGGAGTGTGATGAGAGCTGATGAGGAGAGATCAAAGGAATATCACCCATTGTCTTCATCCCTGATGGATAATTTGCTCTCGTTTCTAGAGAACAATCTAAGCCTTATACAATAATTATCACAGACTGGAAATGAGCGATTCTTTCACTCAAAACTAAATCACAGCAATCACTTACAAGGCCAAGCATTAAAGAGTAAAATGAGTTATGCATGTGAGGGAAACTGAAGGTTTGATATGCAGAAAGGATATTTTTCATTGCAAAGTTGGTAATAACGTTGACCAACACCAGTTCAGAGAAAACCACTTAGCCTCATCACATGGAGGAATAGCAAACTTGCAAAAAAATTAATAAATATAAAATGAAATGTTGTCATTCTGCACTTTTTCAGGATGATCACCCTCTCAAATTGAAGCTATTCATTGTCTCTTAAGACATATAAAAAGGAAATTACAAGTTTAAGTACAGAACATAATGCTTGTTTAAAAATTAAATACATTTTGGCCGAGTTGTTCTGCTTTTTTTTTTTTTCCAACTTCACACTGACCTCTGGGTTGAATCTTCAGAATCTTTATTAACCAAGACATTATAAACCCCTGAAGCCTAGGTGATTTGCACCACAAAACTGAAATGAGATTCATTTTCCAAACTCTTTTCAAAAAGCATCAATCATAAGAAGGGTTGAATCATTTGGCTGGAAGGAACTCTAGAGCAGGAAGCAGAGGTGAAAGAAACAAGCAAAGACCAGCAAAATAGTTGCTGCTTTTAGAACTTGAAAAATAGCAATCACCAGCTACACGACTTGTATAAAAATAAACCCTCAGAGGATAGTGTCAAGGTTGAAAAATTCTAAATTGAACCATTTTCTCTCTTGATGCCTGTTTTCAAATTCATGTAATTTTTCATGTGTGCCCTCATTGGGGTTCAAAATCAGGGTGCTGTCAAGAAAGGTGAGTAAAATCCCAAATGTTTTTGTCACAACAAACTCTCATGTGGCAAAGCCCATGTGTAGCTGGCATGTGCTCCAGTCCTGGCCTTCCAAGTAAAAAGAGGTAGTCCCACTTGTGACCAGACATGAATAATGTTTGCATATCGGGCCTAAAAGCGAAGGTACCAAGTCACTCAAAATCTGTCATTCTTTCCTGATTCAGAATTATTCGTGGCCTCTAGGTATTCAGTAAGGTAAGAATACTAGAAGCTCTGTACGAAACTGGAAAAGTAGTTAGATAGGTCTTTTCTTAGCCTCACCTAGATGACCTGTGCTTATACCTCTTTCACACAACTTTTCTTAGTCTGATCTGCCTGTCCAGGGGACTAGGAATTAGGCCAGCAGTATCTCGGGTTGCTACCAGAGCTGGATTTTAAATTCCTCTTGTACAATGCTCTCATTCAATTGATGAGAAACCAAGTCCCAAAGAGGGACCATCTTTGCCAAGTGCTTCAGATATTTTTGTCCATTACTTCAGATTGTCTCATCCCGTTTCTTACTGCAGCCTCTTTGCACAAGCTTAAGCCAGTTTCATGGTGGTACAACCAAAACATGCTTCCTTCACACTGGGGCCACGCACGACTTCTTGCTGCCTGTGCTGGGTCTTCCCTGGTGCCCTGGCAAGTGAAGTCCATGCTAATTTGCTTGGCACTCCTGTATGTACCACCCAGAAGTGGGGCCACGTGTGGGCAACAGAGAATGCAAACCAAGGGACCAATCCTCTCACATTTTGTCCTCCAGGTAGACAGTACTGAAACTCATTTCAGAAAGTCCCCCGGGATCATGCACGTGCTTCTCACAATGGTGGCTGACTTGAGAACACTTTCTTGGGTGACTTTCCATACTCCTCTGCTTCAAATGAGTTAATAAGATGAGTTGAGCTGCATTCCCTGGAATAAAATTCCCAAACGAACTGTCTCAAGTTTCGCTTTTGGGGGAACTTGGATTGAGACACCAGGTTCCAAATACTTTCCATTAGAAAGAATGAGAGATAATAGGCAGCCTTCTAATTCCTAGCTGAGAGCCCCTAAAACAATGTGCCTCTGTCCGTGCAATCCTAGAAAAGAGCATGTACACAAACTGAGCACCAAACAAGCAATGCTTAGATTTTTAAAGCCATTTCTGAAATGACCACATTAAAAACTACAAAAGTCCTGAAATGCAGCTAGATTCCAGACAGATTTTAAAATTTATTTCAAGCACTGTGGCTCACACTGTGTTTTTTCCTGAACATAGGCCGTCCCTAACAGTGACATCCCAGCACTAAAGGGTTGGAAGACTTTATTATCATCAGCTTGGTGTCACTGTTGTTTTCCAGAATGAAAGGATGCTTTTTTCTAAGGCAAGATGTGCACCAACTGTGGAATGGGAAAAAATTTTAGGTGGTAAATGGACATACTCTTTTTAGTTTTAATAGTCATGCATTTATTTTTAAATGTACTAATAAAATAGGGCTAGGTTATCCAAGCCATAATTTCATGGACATTATTACATAAAATAAGGCTTAAGCAAGTTTTTTAAAAGTGAATTACTATAAATAAATATAATAAAAGTATAGTATAAATAAAAATTAAAAGTATATAATATTTGTAATGTTGAGGTTGATATTAAAATATGGCAAAAATTGTCAAGATAAAAACCATAGTGGTAGGCTTTATAAATATTTAAGTGAGTTAATAAGATGGGTTTGCAGATATTTAAGCAATAAATATTTTAAGTGGCTTGGTAAATATTTTTCAAACTCACTTTAATTCAGAGAAAATGATCATTTCACAACCCCTACTATCTCTCTCTCATACACACACACACACACACACACACACACTACAGCACTCTTCTCCCTCTTCTGCTTATCAATTACTTTGCAACAAATTATCCCAAAATTTGGTAGCATATAACATAGCCATTTATTATGCCCACGGATTCTGTGGCTCAGGAATTAGGACAAGCACAGCAGGGCAATTTGTCTCTGCTCCAGCATGCGTGGGGAGGCTGTGATCATCAAGCCTCCCTCCCTCACACGCCTGGCAGTTGCTGCTTGCTGTTCCCAGGGATACCTATGTGTGGCCTCTCCATGTGGCCAGAACTTCTCCAACATTATGGCAGTTTCCAAGACTGAGAATCCCGATAGGATTAGTCCTAAACTATATCACTTTTTCTAACCTAGGAATTCTTGCAACAGCACTTTCACCACAGATGATGCACCAAGGCTCACAAAGGCCCATCCAGATCCAAGGGAAGTGAAAGAGACTCCACTTCTTGATAGTAGAGTGGCGAATTCTGGACAAGGACAAGGGACTGACAATATTGTTTTGGCTATGAAGTTTAAATTATTTTCCAGGATACCAGGACTGGAAATCCCTAAGATGGGCTTCACTGACTCCCAGAGAATCTGACTTTCATCTCCCACATTACTGGAAATGTACAGCTCATATATAGGGACACTGTGAAGGGGAGTCTGACAGGAATTAGAGGTACCAACAGGATGGTCTCAACTGTTTCTTTGACTTTGGGTACCAGCCACTTACACGAAGGCCTACACCCTAGATGCAAGGAATCACGTTGCAGAAGACGATCCTCAGTTCTCCCAGGGATCTTCAGCCACTCAATAACAATCTTTTCTCCTGGTTTGATTTCTCAATTAAACACTCTGAAGCTCCAGAATCTATGGAGAATATGTGTGTTCGTGGCCTCCCACATCAGGTGAAGTAGTGAGGCACATGGAAACTCCCAGAAGTTAATTGAAACTATAGGAACTTCACCAATCTTTATGGGTCAGCTTTTTGAAGACTATGCACTCAGGTATTTTGGATAAAATTGTTTTGCAATTTATTGTGCATTGAAAATCCTGAAGGTGGAATTACTATTGGAAGAATAAGATACCACTAGTAATGCCAAGAATAGTGAATTGTTCCCAACTTCTAGACTGACTTCCATTTTCTGTAACCATTTTACATTCTAAGAGTTGGCTTCTCGGATATCTCTTGCTGTTACTAAATTTCTATTATTTAGAGTGAAGGTCAAACTGAATGCAAATATCTTTTGTGTTTCAAGATAATGTGTCTTTCCCTGCATACTACTTAGTCACAGGTATAAAAGGTCACAACCCAAGGAAGAGAACATTGCTCATTCCTTGCTTTTCTGACCACAGTTATCTTGAAATTGAACTATGAAGTGAACCTGAAACCAGAAATTATTTTGGCTAAATAACAAAAGAACTAAAGGTTGATAAAATAACCCTTCAGGAGAATAATCAACTGAGACTGATACCCAATTTCATCTTTCACTTCATTCCTTAACTTCAGTATCCTTTTCCCCTACTGATATCAAAACAACCATTAACTTTTCTTTCCTTGCCTGGAAAACCACTGTGAGCTCCATGGTAACTTTCGGTTCTTACAAAAATATCTAAGGTGTTTAAAAAAAACTGAACACAAGAGAAAAACTAAAAAAATAACTAAGAAGAGCTTAAAGGAATGATTGATTTGCAGTATGAAGAATTACGTATTATATATAAGAATAATGGTTATCCCAAATTTAGCACTGCCCCAGAATTTGGAGCTATAATTCAGAAGTTAAACATGGTAATAGAACTTAATAAGAATCAATATAAAATGAAAGCAATACAATAAGTGAAATGTGGTGGACACCTTCGGAAATAATCAACTTTTGAAGAGATGGCTTCTTAAATGGGTTGTTTTCAGACTAGGTTGTTTCCCACACCTCAACACCCAGGCAAAACATATTATTACTAGAAAACCTGTGGTCCAACTAATGGAAACACATCTAGGGTAATGATATCTTTGCAGAAAGGTAGAAGCCTGCAGGGCATCCAATTGGCCAAGCACATGTTCTTATTCTCCACTAGGCAAATATACCTGTTTCAAACATAACAAGCATGTCATTCCAATCATCCAATCCTCGAACTAGACCCTTCAAATTTAATAGAATTCTGATACCCCTTTGGTTTTCCAATTGGCCTTGCCTACTAGACATAAAACACCCTCAGCACTCAGCATAAGTATGCCAATCTGATTCCAGTGTGAATTACATTTGCACCCTAGTTCCCACTTCGGTCTTTCTAAAACTTGGCTAACTTGACTTAGTTCTCCAGAGCCTCCTAATCCTGGGTAAACTGACACAACTGAAAGGCTCAGCAGCCCTCTAGAGGAGAAGCCCTTGGTCCTGTGGTGACCCCTCCCCGTACCAAAATGCAGACACCAGGCTCAGTCTGGGAAGCCGATTCATCTCCCTCAGTGCTCAAACTATTTCTCTTGCTGCCTTTAGAGGTACACATTTCACTGATAGACCATTTTCTCATATCATTTAATGAAGCCCTCCTTCTCCAGGTACTTTTAGAAAATAGAATTCTCTGTTTTAAGTTGAATGGTTTAAGTATAGCAGAGGTTGGACTGACTACATGACCTCTATGAAAAATGGCTTCCAGTTTTTTAATTGCACATTACTGCATATCTAAATAGTACACTGTGTCAGTTGAAATTAAGTTTTACATCTCCCACCGTGTTTTCTACTGTTGGATATTTTATATATCTTCCTCTTTAGTTATCTATATTACATAGTAGAAGCCACCAAAAATTGCCCTAGTAGTAGTCCAACAACCTCCCACTTATATACAAACTTAAATGCTAAATTCAAAGATCAATTTACCAAATTATTTGCCATGGTGAGTTGCCAGGAAAAAAAATATTGCAATTTCAGACTCATTTAAGCTAAGGCACAATTTAAATAATTCATCAGAACAACTATCGCTCCTTGCAAAACAGCTCTTCAAATGGCTCTCCATTTATCTGCCTCATTTATGAATTCCTCTTCCTTCTTAAGGCATCACATTCAAGGGGCATGTCAAAAGTTCCACAAGTTCCTTCCCCAGCTTTCCCACTGACTCATTGCCTGACCTTAGGCTGCACATTGAAACTCCGTGGGTCTGTTTCACGACCATCTGTAAAACAGGGATAATGGGATCTGCCTCACCACGGAGCTGCAAGAACTGGGTTAGAGTTTGCAAAAGGCTTTGTGATTCATACATAAAAGGCACTACAAGAAAGCAAACTGTCATTGAGCATTACTGTTTTCATCCCAATTATTTTAAACTAAGAAGAGATGAATATTCTAAGCTTCCAAAAGATCTTAAAGCAGCATGACGGTCTAGAGAATTTCCGAAGCTAAGGCAGGTGATTGCTGATCTAAGTTTTTTTTTTTTCCCCCTAGGAACTGGAAATGTCATTCACAAATAAATGCAGGGAAAGGCAAAACTGAGGAGACATGAAATAAATACTTGGCTCTGGGATTTGGCAATAAGAGACTTTCTACTTTCAAATTACTCGCTGGAATCCAGCCAAAGAGAATTGTAGATGAAAAATCTTCCCATCTCCAGCCACCCACCCAAATCTGGTGTTGACCTAACACTTACTAAAGTTAGAGCTGAGGGGCAAGTAGATTAAGGGCTAACCCTGTTAAGTTTGTTCTTATACTAGAGGACGTTAAAGCTGAAAAGCTAAATTTTAAATTGTACAAAGAGATGGTGAGACATCTATGCTGTGCCTTAAATTTCTTACAAGCACCTTAGGAAGAGGCTCTGGGGAAAGACATTATAGTAGTCACCCCTTATTCTCAAGGGATACATTCCAAGACCCCCAGTGGATGTCTGAAACCACAGATAGTACTGAATCCTATATACACTGTTTTTTTCTGTACACATATACCCATGATAAAGTTTAATTTTTAAATTAGGCACAGTAAGAGATTGACAACAATAATTAATAGTAAAATATAACAATTATAATGATACTATAATAAAAGTTATGTGAATGTGGTCTCCCCCCTCACAAAGTATCTTAGTGTACTGTACTCACCTATATTTGGACCATGCTTGACTAGGGGAAGTG
>NW_012151285.1:3618035-3620092 GCF_000956105.1 Propithecus coquereli | reverse complement strand
CGCCACCCCCACCTCCGGCTTCTCCTTGGTCAGAACTGATACATCCTCCTGAGCTCCAGACCTCCCATTTTGGTTGCTAGTCCTGGTTTATGAGTGGGTTCTTCTCCTAGGAATTTGTTGTTTGGGATCCTAATTTTGATTTAGAGGTGCATTCTAAAGGGTCTTTTCCATTGCCTCTTCCTCCCAAAATTCATCGCAATTGGCTTTATTGCACGTTTGCAAAAGAAGAAACTGAACTGTCTTGTTTGTAGACAAATGAGATACTGAGTTTCTCAGCTATGAAGAGAAAGGGCATTTTACTCCTCCCAGCTGAAAGGCACCCCTGGGTGAATGGGGGTCTGAGTGGGAGTTGCCTGGGGTGATTCCCAGCAGTGAGAGTGGCCCTACAGGGAACCCCCCAACAAAATTAATTAATAGAAGACTCATCCAGGAAACTCATATAAGAGCTGATCACCCAGCATTTTGAGCCCTCGCTGAGGTACTAGAGGAACTGAGGCATGTAAGAGGGTGGGAACGACTCAGTGGTGAGACACTGTGGAGCTGCCACCCACAATCAGCACGCTCTGATCCACTACACTAAGCCCTAGACTGCAGTTTGGTTGCTTTTAAAGAAAAATGGGAAACAAATCTTTTAAAAATGTGGAAAGATAAGGAGAAGGACTCCCTTCGGGCACCCCAGTTTGTTTATGGTGCCTCTACTTGCAAGTATTTGTGTAAATGGAAAGGTTCAAAGGCATAACAGTCTTCTAGGATTCCAGCTGGTTATAGCCAATTCTTGTGCCCCAGTTTTTACTAAAGACCAAATTACATCAAGGAAAATTCAGAGCTCAAATGGTCAGCCTCCCACTGTAGACTTAAAATGTCCACTTTCTCAAGCTATCCCTTGTCTTTTCTGGCTACTCTAAAACCTGCTAACTTTTTCTATTGATGTTGAGATAAAGTCATTGTTTATTGTATCTCCAGTTGAAAGGCTACCTGGAGATCTTGCAGCCAGTTCTGGCTAAAACATAAACATTGAAAACTCATTTTAAACTCAAGAAAAAAAGCAGTAAAAGAGGTTTTTTAAAAAAAATCAAACTGCCATAAAAACTGCTTTACCCAAAACTTTGATCCACAGACATAATTAGGTTACCTATCAGGGCAACTAAAGTTTAGCCATGTGAACAAGTTCCAGTTTTGTCAGAAGAAATTTGGATTGAATTGTCTTTTACAAACCGGTGAGTTGTGTTGCTATCTCATGGCTAGAGTTCTAGGGTAAAATCTATTCAAACATCATGTGTGGGTGTGTGTGTGTGTGAGTATATATATTTAGATATGTTTTGTGTATGTCCATGTATTATATGTTTGTGCTGACATGGTTCCAGACTGGCTTATACATCAGGGACTGTTCGTAAATTAATTAAACGAACCCAAATGGTTCATGTGAATTTAGTAATCTTTGGCAAATTAGCTGGGTTATTAAAAAAAAAAGTAGTATTACTGGTAAAGTAAGAGCAAAAATGTTTTCAAATTGTTGCCATACATTTTTTGCCTGGGTTTTACTGGACATTTTTATGTTCTTAAAGTGTCAGGGTTTGACCCAAAGGTTATAAAACTATAAACCAAGCCAAAGCCAAAATAATCTGTGTTTGTATGATTTTTGATAAGTAAGGTAAACTTAATATTGTTGGTCTAATGATAATAGCTAAATCTCCTAAGTTATCAACAAAAATACCTATGTGTTTAACTTTAAATTTCTTAATTAGGTAAAAATGTAGATGTGCCTAAACAAAAAGTAAGTGTCAGCAAATCAGAATAAATAAAATACCAAGTAAACAGAGCACAAAAACAGAAACTTATGGTCAAGGGTTTATGAAAATATTTTGGTTTTTGTCTTTTAATCCTACTGCAGATACAGTTTCTTCCACTGATTTCAATGTCTGTGAAAAGGTACACATAAAACATGTTTCTAATTCACTCTTTCTATCATCTGACATTAACAGTACTGTTAGGGATTTAAAGCTCTCCTAGAAATTGTAGTTACAAGAACTTAAACTTGAAGCTTTAGTTTTCCCTTG
>NW_012151285.1:3614717-3617985 GCF_000956105.1 Propithecus coquereli | reverse complement strand
CATTATGCTCATTTTCATCTTTAAATTACAACCATACAGGGAAGGAGTAAATTTTTTCCATTATCATTTGGTGGATTTCCATATTAAAAAGCCTCTTGGGCACCCTTAGCACTGAAAATATCATAATAATAATTTAAATGATTAACATTCATCCCCTTCCAATTAAGAGAGTGTTACAACTGCAGCGATCCAAAGGTGAATTTGATGTCTTGGCTATAATATAAATGGTGGGACTAGAAATTAGCAACAAGAAAGAAATGTTTTTTTAAAAAAAGCAACTACTACAATGATTTAAAAATATATAATAATAACCTTTGAAACTAAGGATGACCAATAGACTCAGGGTAACCAAGGGACTTCTGGAGAAACCCTAAAAATTTCAAGCTTCAAAACAGCCTTGCCAGATTTCCATTATAAAAATCCCAATCAGCCAGGTAATTTGTGTAATTTAGATGAAGCAAGCAAAAACCATTGGCTGTATAAATTATCTCGTAGTTTACTGTGAAGATTACAGATGAAAAGTAGGCACTTCACTTAACCAGCTGTGACCTTGGGAAAAGCATTAAGACCCCTAAGCTCCTCTTCTTGTCTATAAATCGAAATAATAATGGCACCTACCATACAGAGCTCGTGTGCGGTCTACATAAAGCAACATCCAGGACATTTAGATGTTCAATCCATAATGATTCTCCACTCCTCTGTCACTTTCATTTAATGTAAGACTTTGTAGGTTTCTGATTTTTCCCAAGTAAAAATTTCAATTTGTTTAAAATTGTGGTAAATTCCTGTGAAGGAGCACAGGAAATTTCACCCCAAAATATGACTGCTGAAATCATTTGAAACATAATACCTGTCTCTCAGGTTAATTTACAAGTCAATCTGTTCTCCCATCTATTCCTCCTCCATAGCAACTGTTTATGGCCCCTAAACAGAATTATCCATACTCCTCGTTGCCCCTCCCCTCCAAAAAAAAAGATATAAAAATATCTGAACTTCATTGGGATATTGGGTAACCACTCTGTCATTCTCCTCATGTGCATGGTAAACAAACCTTTCTCTTATTAATCTGCCTTACCTGTGAGTTGATCTTTCAGTGAACTTTCAGGGGAAAGGGTAAGTTTCCCCTCACCCCTACAATAGTTTTTCAGTGCATGCAATTAATGAAATACAGAGTCCAAATATCTTGTAATAGTTAGTAGTTACAGCTTTATACTTTTAGATCATAAGTAGGGCTCATAATTCTAACACAAATCCTCAAATTTTGTACTAGCTATAATCAAAGTGCATTTGATCTCTTGATAGCCTTTATAGCTAGGGCCAAAATCAGCCCATTAAGCTGTCACTGCTCACCATGGTAACAGGGGTAAAGTGGTCCTCCTAGGCTTTAGGACCTACTGTTCTCAAAGAGGATTGTTGAAGGGGTGGATAATACTTGACTCTGGGTTTTCCATATTTGTCTGAAGTAATGCTAATGACAGTGGACAGCAAACAAAAAAATGCTCTTAGGATATATTGATAGAGCTCATTGGGAGGCAACCTAAAGCAGCTTAAGGCAAATGCAAACATTTTTTGAAGACTTGTCTTCCATCTTAATCTAGTGGTAGAACCATTGTCATTCTAATAGCCAGTAGCTGATTTTTCTTGATGAAAGAATCATTGCTAACTGTCTTATTTAGGAAACTGCTTTGGTAAGTTCCTTGGGGTAAATGAGACTCTTTAGATCACTGTTGTCAGCAGAAGCCCAGGTCACAAAGAGACACCTGGTCTGCTGGGCCACCAGGACAACAGGAATTACAGGGGAACAAACAGGAGGGTGTCAAGAAATAGGAGACAGAAACAACAGAGGGCACAGGTGGGGGAGAAAAAAATGAGCCCATCCCATATTTTAAGTCTAAGACATCTCACTGGGGAGGGCCAGAAAAAAATTCCTCCAAGGGTGGCTGTATGAAAGAAATTTCAAGAACAGGGGTATCTGTTTCCCAGTGCGAAGTTGTACAAGGTATTGCTATATATTAATATTTATCCATTCTCTCCTTTCCCCTGATAATGTTAGGTAAATAGCAAGGGATTCCAGGTCTCCTAGGGACAAAAGTGGGTGCTGTTTCCTTGGTGCAATTGCTCCACCTGGGAAGAAGGGCAAGAGTGGGCCCCAGGTTTCCATCTTGGTCCTGGCCC
This sequence comes from Propithecus coquereli, assembly GCF_000956105.1. Taxonomy (NCBI): domain Eukaryota; kingdom Metazoa; phylum Chordata; class Mammalia; order Primates; family Indriidae; genus Propithecus; species Propithecus coquereli. The sequence continues at coordinate 3,615,810 of NW_012151285.1, read as the reverse complement.
ACCCTGAGCTACTGCCTATCCTGGGGGAGAAGGGAACACCCTACAGATCTGCCAATCAGAACTTAGCACACCAGGTGCAAAGGGATACAGAGGACTCTCTAGCCCATGGGCCAAGCAGCAGAGGTACCATAGAGTCCAGAAATTGACCTAGAAAAATCCACATATATAGTAATGCAACTCCCAAGTGTCCAATCAAAGTGGTTCCACGGTGATGTCTGAGCCACTAGGGAGGTCCCAATCCAAGCACTATAAAACAAGACGCAGACCATAACCAATTCCTTTTTTGGCCCCTTCCTTTTGCTCTCCCTTTGTTGCGACAGTGGGTCCAGACATCATCTGTGGCATATGTATCATGCTCTGTAAACCTGTATCTTGCCCTTGCCCTATAATCCTATCTTTCTCTCCTCAGTCAATCTCATTTTCGTGCCTGCCTTACTTTGGTGCATCTGGTCATTCTTTGGCCATGAGCGTGTCAAGAACCAATATTTCAGACTGAAACCTAGCAATATCAGTGGGGATGCTCCACACTAGTGAGGTGTGTGTGTTTGTGTGTGCATGTGTGCATGTGTTGTGTGAACTAAAATGAAATCTTAAGGTTCTCCCCAGTTGACTGAATGGGTCCCCTCTTGACTGGAGGGATACCCTAAAACTGAGTTGCTGACCATGAGAAGGGAGGTCAAACATGCCTCATCATGCCCCCCCCTCCCTTCTTGGAGATATCCTTTGTAACATGTTAACAGGTTTAAGACTATGCAAGATGAACCTGCAGATCCTCAATTTACATAACAAATCATTTAGCTTGGGTGTATGTCTGGTGGCTTTTCTCTGGTTAACAGACTTCCTTAACTTAAAACATTCCAAGCCTTTAGACAAAGCTTCATTTCTTTAACCAACTACAAATCAAAGAATCTTTAAACCCACCTATAACCTATAAGCCCCCTCCCACCCCATGCCCCACCCACCCCCCACTTGAAATGTCACACCTTTTTGATCCATTTCCATATATTGATTTTTGACTTTACGTGTAATTCCTGTCTCCCTGAAATGTATAAAACCAAGTTGTTCCAACTACTGCAAGTCCACTTGCTCAAGG
>NW_012151285.1:3590602-3607237 GCF_000956105.1 Propithecus coquereli | reverse complement strand
ATCTCATAAAAGCACAGAGCTGCAAATAAACCAGAAGTTCATCAACATTAGAAAAGATAAATAAGCTATATGAATAGACAATGAAATCCTATAAACTGCAGAGGTCTCCATCCCTTTTTGGCACCAGGATCTGGTTTCATGGAAGACAATTTTTCCACTGACGGGCGGGGGCAGAGCTCAGACCGTGATGCATGCCCAGTTCCTAACAGGCCACGGATTGGTCCTGGGCCACGCCTGAGGGTTGGGGACCACAGTATAAAGTAATAAAATCAAACAAATTAGGCCACATCGACAACATGGATGACCCAAATTGTTGAGCAAAAAAAGCAACATACAAAATAATACATACATGCAGAGTTTAATCCTATTTATATAATGTTTAAAAGCAGGCAAAAGTAAACCACATTGTTTAGGCAGCAAAACGATTTTATTTAAATGCAAGGAAAGTTAGGGTGACGCTCATGTCTAAGGAGAAGGAATAGGTTTATAATTAGGAAGGAACAAAGCAGGCTGCTGGGGGGCTGGTATGGGACCTTTCTTCACCTTAGTGGTAGTTACACTGGTGTTTATAATTAAGCACCAAACCCTCGGCATCCATTGTGTGCATGATTCTGTGTGGAACACCATATCTCACAATGAAATAATCTCACACCTCTCTGTAATTTAAAAAAATTTTAATGTCAGAAAATATATATCTATTTATTCTCCTCCATGTAACTTGAAGACATTTCTAGTTTTACAACATACTCCCAACCTCCCACTTGATGTTTTTGTTAGCATTCTATTTTTTTTAATTTTTCATCGCCTTTCAGTAACTACTTATGACCTAGTCAATTGATTTTACAACGACAATCACAAGAATCATTTAGATTTAATTATAGTTCTATTCCATATTCCCCATTCGTCATTTTCTCTTAAAAATAATCCCATTCTAAAGTTGGAGTTGTCTTTCTAATTTCTTGCAGCTTAAGAAGAGTACATTATTTCTATCTCCATGACTAGAGGGAAAAATAAATAAATAAATAGTACATTATTAGTGGTATACTTTTTTAGCCAATTACTATCTGAAAATGTACTTTCAATTGTATTCTCATGTGAATGAAAACCCAATTCAGTATAAAATTTTAAAGGCAAACATATTTTTTCCTCAAAATTCTGAAAGTCTTGATTCATTTTTTTCTTGCAGTTAATGTTCAGGGGAAGACTCTGAGTCTGAGGTTGTTCAAAACACCACACTCCTTATACTCCTTCCGTCACATCTCCAGGATTTATGAACCATATCATTGTCATCAATTTCATTTCATTATCCTCTTCATACAAATTCTGGAAAAGCTCCTCATCCGCATTATGATTCATTATATTATAGAAAAGCTTTTCCATTTTAATCCTTCATTTGCAGATTTTAGTCTTTCTCATGCAGATTTTTTTTTTTTTTTGAGACAGAGTGTCACTCTGTTGCCCCAGCTAGAGTGCTGTGGTGTCAGCTCACAGCAACCTCAAACTCCTGGGCTCACACGATCCTCCTGCCTCAGCCTCCCAAGTAGCTGGGACTACAGGCATGCGCCACCATGCCCGGCTAATTTTTCTATATATTTTCAGTTGTCTAGCTAATTTGTTTCTATTTTTTTAGTAGAGACAGGGTCTCGCTCTTGCTCAGACTGGTCTTGAACTCCTGAGCTCAAACTATTCACCCGTCAGGGCTTCCCAGAGGGCTAGGATTACAGGCATGAACCACTGCGCCCGGCCTCTCATGCGCAGATTTTCAATCAACTATTACATTTTAGTTCCCGTTCTTCTCCTACCTCATCCAACTCACTTTGAATTCTCTCTCTCTCTCTCTCTCTCCCTCTCTCTTTCTCTCTCTCTCTCTCTTCTCCCTCCCTCTCTCTCTTCTCCCTCCCTCTCTCTCTCAGCTGGCTTCCTTTTTAATCTGTTTCTTGCTTTATTTCTCATGTTTCTGCTCCATACTTTCTGGATCTTTATTAAAAGTACAAAGATTAAATTTAGTCTTTTTCTTATAAAAAATATTTTAGAATTTTAGAACATCTGCATCTTCCTCCTTTCAAGCATGAGAACATTTTCTTCAGCACCATATTGCAGCGTTCTGTTGTGGTTACATCCGTATCTGATGAGGATGGCTATGTTCTTTGGATCCCTGCCACGGACTTTTACATTTTTCTTAAAATTTTCTTTTTAGACCTTAAGCAGAAAGCTTAGTTGATCTGAATTACATGTGTATGTGGCTGTTTCAGAACCTGAAGAAGAGGAGGAAAGAGCTTTATCTGGTGATTCACTCTCCTGCAGATCAGCTTTCAGCCTTCCCGCCCTACCCCCTTCAGCTCATCCATAACGCCAGGTTCATGGCAAACTTTGCCCAATCTGCTTTCCCAGAGTGCTGCTTAGCACACACGTGGAAAAAACCAAAGATGTCTAGAAGACATCTTGCCTCGCTGGCAGCTTTCTGTTTGATGTGAATCCTACATGAACTCCACAGTCTCCTAACACAGTGCTTTCGCATGCTGGTGATCCACATCTAGGAACAAGTAGTCCCCGCACGGGCTTCATTCACCTTCTCTAGGGAAGGCAATGGCGGTAGGGCTCATCCCCCCAAATTAGTTGCCATTGGAACTGTTCTGAAAGTATCAGTCAGCCCCGTATCCTTCTTGCCTTGTTGCATTGAATATAAAAGAAAGTAATTAATGTTCCCAGTTTTTTAACAGTACATTTTAAATAATTTCCAGTGACAGTGTCTGCTTCTTGATATTTTTATATTTCTCCCATTATTCCCATGAAGATCCAAGGGAGAAGTGTTATATTGTACAAATTATCACAGTCTTTATAGTCTGGACATCAGAATCTTAATATTTGTCAACCAAGAAATGAGCTAGAAATTTCAAAATTTTCCAAGTGGGTCAGTCCTGAAGAAAAAAAAAACCGTAGTGAGAGGGAAGGAGAGAGAACGCCTTGAAGAATTTCACTCTTGGCAAGTCTCAAATATTACATCTGTCATTTTGGTGAGCCATCTTATTTGGTCTGCTTTTAACTCAATTTTCAGGTGAGTCACCTCAAAACCTCAAACTGCAAAATGGTCCAGTTGCAGCAGGGAGCAATGAAGCTCTCCAGAATCTTGTGAAATAAGATGATTTGTGAGCAGAACTCCCAAATAATATTTCTCAGAGTTATTTTAAGCTTTTGCTTTTCCTCTCTCCCTGATAACTTTAACTCATATGAGGACATGAAACTTTAGAGTGCTCATCTAGAAAAAACATATTAAGTTTGGTATTATTATTAGATAAGAATCCCCTTATAGAAATGCATTGATACTGTATTCTATATTACACTGTAAAAATATCAAAATGGAATTAAATGTCTTTCTTACAGTCAGAAATCTTAAAATATATATGGTCTGAGGGTCCCCATGATCCACTAAGCAAGTTGAAATCATTATTTAGTAACTAGAAAAATATAAAATTCCTTGAGGGTGAGAAATATTCCCTGGTGGCTTTCTCTTCCCATTAAGTGACCACATGTCTGACCAGTCAATGAAGAATAGAGCACATGAACACAAGAAAGAACAACCACTTTTCAACGTCTGCATGCCCCTAGGCTGACAAGTTGATCTATGGCAAAAGAGAGGCAACTGCTGCCACCAAGCTACAGCATGACTCTATGCCCACTCTCAGCTGCAGAAGAGAGGGGACAATTGTCAAAGAAAAAATTATTTAATGACACTTGTTAAAGCACGGGGATTTTGCAGTGGAGGAGAGAGAATGGGCTTAATTCTAAATACAGCACAGGCAAGTAGGAATTTATAGCCATAGATCAGGAGTGGGGTCAGTGGACGGGAAGTTACTAAGAGAAAACGGCAGGGGTATGGGGATTCTGGCTAAAACAACCTAACAAAATTCTTGCTGAAGACAGGCCGAGGTGATCGGACATCACCTAAGGGATGGTGGAGGATGAGGAGCCTGATCAGATATGAAGATATGGAGAATGATCAGATATGGCCAGGTGGCGGGGGTGGGGGGGGGGCGTACCTTGCTAAACTGACTTAGCAAAGTTCTTTGCTAAAACTGGATTTTACAAAGAAATGCACAGATGGGCCTAGGAGAAGGTTTAGGAGCCTGACTAAAGTTTGGTCAAGCAAAGAATCTTTGTCACAACTTAAACCCCTCTGTCTTATTCTCCTATACTTCTAAGCAATTAACCTTCAAACATCTTGAAGGTCCCTTCTGGCCAGCTCTGACAATTTGAGAAGCAAAATGAATGAGTCTGTAAAGTGTTACATCACCAATTTAATCATAAAACTAGATGTTGACAATACCACCCTCTATCAGTTATCTACAATAACGCTCTGTAACAAACCACCCCAAAACTCAGTGGCTTAAAGTCATAAGCATTTCACTTACTCAGTGGTGTGTGGGTTGCTGATTTAGGCTGGGTGCAGCTGAGCAGTTCTTTTACCTTATCTGGGCTCACTCTCAAGTCTGGGGGTGGCTGGTTGTTGGCTAATCAGCCTAGGCTGGGGTTTCTAGGAAAACAAAAACTCAGTTCTGCTCCACATACCTCATCTTAAAGGCCAGCCAGGCATGTTCTCATGGAAATTACTGAACAGCAGGAGATTGAGCAAAAATATGCAAGCACTTGTTCAGGCCTCTGCTTGGCTCACACTTGCTGACATGCCATTATACAAGGTAAATCATATGCTCGGCCCAAAGTCAAAGTTAGAATGCTCAGCCCAGGGGGCCCTGAAGAATTTAATTACAAGGCAAAGGGAGTGGGTACAGGGAGGGGTGTAGAATGGAAGCCGTTAGTGTAATCAATCAATCTACCACATATCTTTAATGCCAGTTTGTCTACTGTTTGAGCCAGGGCCATCCTGATTGGGCAGGTTACTTTAACAAACCTAACAAAGATTTAGAGCTCCAAAATCTCGAACTACCCACTCAAGTGAAAATATTAATAACTAGCCAACTAGCTCCAAAACAGTTGAAATTGAGCCACTGAAAAATTATGATTAACAATAGATGAATTTAATTACTTAATATGTAAACAAAATTAGTTCATATCCCAGTAACATATGATGAGACTATGTGGTAAATCCACCTTTGTTCTAATCTGATGCAATGCAAGATTATTCTCTAACAAGACAGGAAGTCCTGGAGAAAGATTGGAGTAAAATCATTATCGTGCCTCAAGGCAGGCATACATAGGTTAAATGCAAGCAGCAAAATGAAGTTCTCTTAAGTAACAACATGAAAGCAATCCTTTAAGAGTGCAAGACAAAAGTCATCAGTATTCCAAACAATAATATGCAAAATACAGATTGAAAATCGAAGATGTATTTCTTCAAAGTAGTCATCAAATATATCCCCCATTCATTTAAGATATGTGTACTGAGGCCTGTCGTGGTTAGATCTGCACTGGGTGCTTTAAAGGAAAATTCTATCCCTAGTTGGAAGCAGAATGTTCAGGTATGTGTTCTTAGTTATTGCATGAATTTGTGTGAGATTCACTTTTTTGCTGAAAAGCTGAATATGATCCAAGTATCTCGGGTTAAGTCAATTTCGGGGTTAGAGTTTGGAGTACGTTTTCCACTTCCATATGCTGAGATAGGAACCCCAGATTGTCTGGGATGGTATAAATGTTTCCACAGTAGGAAGTGATACAATAAGTCAAATTCTTAACATTAATGCTTTTGTAATAAATTCAGTAATAACCTTTCTTGATCATTGGCACCATCTATATATATTTTGTAAACTTAATCTATTACTAATCAGATGATTTGGATATTTCATTTGATGAAATTCTGGTTGGTAGGGCCACATCGCTTAGAAATAGTTAAATGAAACGATTTGTGAATGGATTTTTCCTGACTCTGTGATCGAAGTCCTGGTAATGATAGTTACTTCCAACCAAAAGGACTTTGAATAAAACAATTCTTCTATCAAAGCAGCAGAATTATACCCCATTCCTGACTCAATTCTTTTCTGGCTGGATATCTGTGAAGTTTCTTTTCTCTTTCATGATCTACTTTGTTTCTATCTCTAGGACAAGATAGAACTCTTTCTCTTAAGAAACTACTGCTCTACCGATGTTAACTCTTATTTCACTTTTTTTTTTTTTGAGACTAAAATATGGAAGCAGATCACACAGTACAGGGTAGTAAGAGTCCAGGCAGGCACCTTTTATCCAATTTCCCTTGTAATCAGCACATGGGTTGTTTCAAAAGCTGGTTGTGCTGAGACACTTTCAGAGGCCAGAGAATACAGCAAAGTCTCCTCATGCACAGAGAATTCTATGCCACGCTGGGAACATAAAGTCTTTTCAAGACTCTGCAAGTATCTTTTTTTTACACAGCTGAGACATCCCCAGCCTTCCCTCAGTTTTCAGTCCTAGTTGTCATACAGAGTGAACAAAATTATGAAAGTAGCTCTTTACAAAAGAAAGGTCTAGTTCTCCCAAAATCTAACATTAGTGTGATTTTAGTAGGCATTCAAATAAAAGATAGGGAACCTTCATTAATAGAATTTTATTAAAAAGTATTGGGAAATAAAAAGGCAAATTTACGTCTTTCTACTCTTGAATAAAGAAAATTTTACTAATGGCTAAAATGTACCATAATAATTAAAATAGTAATTTTTTTCCATACTTTCCTCCCATTGCCAGGCACCCCTGAAAGTGATTTGGAATTGTTATTTCTGCATCCTGTCCAGCCTTTCCCTCCTTTAACCTCTTCTGTCTTATAACATTGCTGAAATTGATCTCTGGAAGGTCACCAATGACTGCTTTACATTTTTACCTTATTTTATTTTATTGTAACAGATAAACAGAAAATCACATAAAACAGAAACAAACCAATAAATTATCACAATATAGTTTTAAAAAATTAACTACCTCCAGGACAAGAAATAGAACATTGTCAGCATCTCAAAACCATTCCCTCATGTCCTCTCCCCATCACTAAGCCCTTCCTCCTCCCAGAAAATCTCTACCTTTATGTCTAACAGTGGAATTTCATTTTCCCTGTTTTTATACTGTTTACGAATGGACTCATGTACCTGCCTTATTATGGAATTGTGTCTGGCTTATTCCTTCAACATTTTGATGGTGAGATTCATCCATGCCGTTGCATGCCTCAGTAATTCATTCATTTTCATTGTTACACGGTATCTGTATTGTATGAAAATTGCACAATTTATCTTACTGCTATTGATGGACATTTAGATTTTTTCCAGTATTCGGCTATAATAAATAATGTTGCTATGAACATTCTTATACAGTCTGTTAGTGCACATGTACATACAAGCCTGTTGGGTGGTTGAAAGTAAAATCACAAGACCGTAAGTGCGCACATATATTAATATATGTACGCTGACAGGTAATTAGCAATTGTACGGATTCCTACTTCCCCCATCAGTATGAGCAGATTTCTGTAGCCCCATATCTTCTTCTGCATTTGGTATTGTCACTCATTGTAACTTCAGCTATTTGGGAGTACACATTGTACCTCATAGTGGCTTTAATTTGCAATTTCTGATTAGTAAAGCACTTTTCCATGTTTATGGCCATTTGGATATATTCTTTTTTGTGAAATGCCTGTTCGACTCCCTTGCCAATTTTTTTATATTAAGCTATATTTTCCTTATTGATCGGTGGTGGTTTTGTATACAATATAGACACTAGCCCTTTGTTAGTTACTTGTCATGCAAATGTCTTCTGCTGTTCAGTGGCTTTTTTTTTTTTTACTTTCTTAATGAAATACCTTAATTTTGGCGTTGTCCTATCTATTGACATTTCCTTTATGTTTGGTTCATACGGGGGTCATGTTTGTGAAATCTTTCTTTACATGGAGTTGATAAAGATATTCTATCATCTTCTATACATTTTATGTTTCTACCTTTCACATTTTGATAGAGTATCTACCTGGAATTTATTTTTTTATGTATTATGTGAAGTAGAAGTAAAGCACAATTTTTCTCCCTAAGGATATCCACTTGCCCCAGAACACTTACAGAAAAGATTCTTCTCTGGCCTCTGTCCTGAAGTGTCATCTTTGATAGAAATAAATTGTTCTGTTCCTAGAAAATCCATTCTATCTCTTAGTCTAGTTTTCTTTGTGCCAATATCATCTCTGAATTAGTACAGCTTTACAGTAGGTTTTGATATCTGATCGTATAAGTCCTCCCACTTTCTTTTACTTTAAGAATGTGTTGGCTATGCTTGGCCCTTTGCATTTTTACATATATCATTTTGTGGGGAAATGAATATCTTTACAATATTGAGACATCAAATCCATAACATCGTATAGCCATCCATTTATTTTTTTAAATTTCTCTCAATATTATTTTTTAGTTTTCTATGTTAAGATCTTACACGTTTCACTAGATTTATTCTTAAGTGTTTTATATTTTATTTTAATATACATAAAAATGTACATAAAATTTTTAAATTTTATTTTCTATTTGTTGCTAGCATACAGCTGTTATACTTTTGATTTTATATTATATAGAGTCCTAATACTCAATAAATTTGCTAATGTTGCTTATTCTTATTTATTCATGGATTTATTTTTAATTTTCTTTGTACACAATCATATCATCTGTGCTATCATAGCTTTATTTCTTTCTTTCTAATTCTAAAGAGTTTTGTTCTTATTATTACCTTTTGGCAGACAGAGACTCCAATGAAATGATGACCAGAAATGACAATAGCAGGCGTCCTTGTTTCAAACGCTAATCTTTCAAAATTTCACCACTAAATATAATGTTTGCTGAAGTCTTCTTGTAGATATTATTGACCTGGTTAATGAAATTCTCTTACATTTTTCCTATGCTATGTGGTTAATGTACTATTATAAATGGATGTTAAGTTTTACCTGCTTTTTCTACATCTATATGGAGGATCAAATGATTTTTCCCCTTTAATGTCTCTTTATGCTATATTTATGTTCAAATGTTTAATCAACCTTGCATTTCTGCAATGATTTTACTTTTTATTGAATTGTGATTTATGTAAAATAAAATTCATTTTATGTATACATTTTGTGAAATTTGATAATTGCTTACAGTCATGGAAACACCACCACAGTCAAAATACAAAATAAATCTATCACCCAAAAAGTTTCCTCAAACTCTTTTGCAGTCAATCACCTCCTCAGACAAGTGGCTTCAGGCAACTACTAATCTGCCTTCTATCACTATAGTCATGTCTTTCCTAGAGTTTAAAGTGAATGAAATCATAGATTATGTAGTCTGTTGTGTTTGAATTTTTCACTTAACATAATATTTTTGAGATCCATCCATGTCTTTGCATGCATTGATACTTTGCTACTTTTTACTTCTGAATAGTATTCCATAGTATAGACATACCACAATTTTTTATTCATTTACCAGTTGATGGCCACTTGAGTTATTTCCATTTTTTGCAGTCTATGAATAATACTGGCATGAACATTCTTGTAAAGATATTATATGCACATATGTTTCATTTCTCTTGGATAAATAACTAGTAATGAGATTGCTGGGTTCTATGTTAGGTGTATGTTTTTTACCTGTCTAAGATATCGCTGTACTATTTCCCAGTTTTGCATTCCCACTAGCAATATTGTCCCCCATCCTCACCAAAACTTGGTATGGCCAGTCTCTTTAATGTCAGCCATTCTAATAATGTGTGATAATATCTCATCTGGGGTTTCATTTTGCATTTTTTTGATAACTCATGATATTAAGCATTTTTTTCAAATGTTTATTAGCTAGTCAGATATTTTCATTTGTGAACTATCTATCCAAACCTCTTGTACATTTCAAATGAGATTTTATTATTATTGAGCTGTAAAATTTGTTATATGTTCTAGATACAAACCCTATGTCAGATACGTGTTTTAGAAATATTTTCAAAAAGTTGAGATAGACACATTGATACTTACATCATTGAATTTTAAAACTTTGTTTTATCTAGTATGTATATTTAAATCTCTAAAGTATCCTTTAAATATTAATACATCTTTCTTTGCATCTCACTGTTTGATATACAGTATTTTTACTATCATTCATTTCAAAATATGTTCTATTTTCCTTTATGACATCTTTTCTGACTCATCAGTCATTTGGAAGTATATTCATTTCCAAAAACAGGGATTTTCTGGTTAATTTATTTTAATTGACAAATAATACTTGTATGTATTTATGAGTTACAATGTGATGTTTTGATATATGCATACATATGGAATGATTAAATCAAGCTAATTAACATACACATCATCTCACTTTTTTGTCATACAAACATTGAAAATCTGCTCTCTTAGCAGTTTCGAAATATACTTTACATTATTATTATTAACTATAGTTACCCTGCTGTGCAGTAGATCTCAAAAACTAATTCCTTTTAACTGAAATAGTATACCCTCTGATTAACATCTCCTTGTTCCCCACTAGCCCTCCTCCAGCCTTTGGTAACCACCGTTCTATTCTCTACTTCTATAAGATCGACTTTTTTAGATTTCCCACATAAATGAAGTCATGCAGAATTTGTCTTTCATGAGTGGCTTATTTTATTTAGCATAATGTCCTCTAGGCTCATCCATGTTGCTGCAGATGATAAAATTTCCTTCTTTTTTAAGATTGAATAGTATTCCATCATGTATATATACCGTATTTTCTTCATCCATTCATCTGTTTTTGAACACTAGGTTGATTCTATTCGAGTTAGCTTTTTGTTACTGATTTGCAGTTCTATTCCTCTTCACTCAGCAAAATCTTCCATATGATTTCAATCCTTAGAAATTTGGAGGGGACTTGCTTTATGGCCTTGCATGTGGTCAATTTATGTAAATATTCCATGTGTGCTTGAAAACAATGTATATTTTACAGTTGATGAGTACAGTTTCTGTGTTTCTTGTTAGGTAGTAGTTATTCATGTTTTATTTGAAAAACAAATCTATTTCTCTGTCTGCTTGCCCAATCATCTTTTGAAAGAAGCATTTTAAAATTCTCCATTATGATTAGAAATTTTTTTACTTCTGCTAATTTTTGCTTTATATACATCTATGTTATTAGGTATAAGTAAACATAGAATTTTTACCTTCTTGGTGAATTGAATATTTTATTGTTTTGAACACTCCATCTGTATTTTATTTGTATTTTTTGGCCTAAAATGGATGTTGTCTGGTATGTAAATATACATACAAGCTTTCTTTTGGTTAGAGTTTGCATACTATTTCTTCTCTCATCTGCTTTTACTTTTAACCTTATGTTTTTGATGCATCTCTTGTAAACTGTTAATTTTTTTATCCCATTTGACAAATTGTGTTCTAATTGGAGAACTTAGTTCATTTACAGTTAATATAATTAGTGATATATTTGGATTTGCATTTATTGTCACACTCAGTCCCTTCTATTTGTCTCACCTGTTCTCCATTGTTTTTCTCTTCTTTCTCCTTTTGGATAAAGTATTTTTATTATTCTTTCTACTTTTTTCTCACTGTTAAGTTAGTAGTAATTCTTGGCCTTACTATTCTTTGTTGGTTTCTCTAAAGATTACATGGTTCATCCTTGAGTTATCAAAATCTAATGTTCCCTGGTACTTTTTCTCTCTTCCAGAGCAATGCAAAGAATTAGAACATTTTAATTTCATTCATTCCCCTTCCCCTTATATGGTATTGTCATATTTTCTCATAAGGCTTTGCTATTTTTTTTTTACATAGTCATTGTTCATTTAAATCTGTTCATATGTTTCTTATGTTTCTTATTCTTTATTCCTTACTGTATCTCAAATTTTGAGCCTAAATAATGTTTCTTCTGTCTTTGGTGTAGATTACAGGTGATGAATTCTTCCAGTTTTTACTTATCTAAAAATGCTGTTTATCTATTTTTCGAAATTATTTTCACCGGGCACAGAATTTGCAGAAGCAGTTATTTATTACGAGTACTATGAGCACTCTGAAGATAACATTTCATTACTGGCTAGCTTTCATTGTTTCTATTCTGCAGTCGGCTTGTCACTCTAACAGTTATGCCTTTGGAAGTAGTTTGGCTTTTTCTCCTCTGGATGCTTTCATTATTTTTTCTTCGTTTTTGGTTTTGAGATGTTTTGTTACAACAAGCCTAGGTTTGTTTGTTTGTTTGTGATTCTCATGCTCAGGATCTGTAGAAATGATTGAAAATGTGACAGTGTTTTTTGCTAACTTTAAAAAATTCTCAGATTCCATCTCATCATATGTTGCTTCTGGCTCATTATTATCTCTCTTCTACGCTCCAGGGATGCAAACCTGGAGCATTTTTTCCACTGTTGTTTACATTCTCTGCTCTATTTCCTAATTTTAACTCTTCATATTTCACTTTGTATTTTGCAGTTGTAGGCTTTCCATGTGGTTCATTTTTACAGTGACCACTTTTTTAGCCAAAATTTTCAATGTTATATTTTATTTCCTGAAACATATTAAGCATAGTTATTTTAAAGTTGAGATAATGATAACATCACTATTTATAGACACTGCGGGTTTTTTCTTTGGTCATTTCTTTTGATTTTAATCTATGTTGTCTTGTCACCTGTTTATTTTATGTTGAATGTCAGACATTGCTAATTTGAAAATTGGAGAAATAATGGCATAAACTGTAGAAATAATGAGTCTTGTGTTATCTTCCTATATCCAAGGTTACTAACAATCTAGAATTGCCTTGAATTCAATTTCAGGAATTAAGATAATTCAACATGTGGTGTCAGTCCTTGCACAGACCGGTCTGTTTCTAATTTACCCTGATAAACCCATGATGTAACCTTTTAGACTCTCAACTTAAAATGAGAAGTTTTACTATGTCCCAACAGTAGCTTCTAGACTTCAGGTTTTTTTCTCACAAGCCACAAAAGACTTTAAAAATGTCTGTCCAGCTATCTTAGTTTCTCAATTCTCTTTTCCAGATTTGGCGGATGCCTCTACGTAAAAAACAGCCTTCAATGCCAGGCTTACATCTCTCAGTGAGTCAATCCGATTGCAGCTCTAATAACTTTAAGCAGATAAACCTTTTCTTAAAAGCATTTATCCAGATTTTCTAGTTGTTCTTAGAGGTTTAATCCAAATTACTTTAGTTCATCAGTGCTGGAGAACAATTACTTGTTTACTTTAAAATCTAGTTCTTTTCTGAATCCTCACTCTAACTCTCTGAAGCATTCAGGTCTGTTGCTTAATTTCTTACTTAAGAATTTTGTTTTCATTTTCATTACATTATATATTACTGATTTTTAAAATTTTCTTATTGCTCTATATTCTTTATCTTCCTATACATGTCCTATATTCCCTCTACACTATTTTCCAGGATTTTGCTTACCCTTTACACACATTCTTTCATGTGGGTGTCCGTCAGGATAAATATCCCCTTTACACACACTTCTTCAATAAATGAATCTACTTCTACAAATGCAGCTACGTGGAAGATTTCTACATCTCCATTTCCAGTTCTAGGATATCATTTATGCTTACACCTTGTATTTTTAACTACCTAGAAGACATCTCCATTTAGACATCTGGTCACCACCTCTCACTAAGCAGACCTGTTACCTCCCTTCCCAACCAATGTTTCATCCCAGCTAAACTATTTTGAAGGGTCCAGGCCACTGGGGAGGGACATAAAGAGCAGAAACAGATCCAAATGCCAAAAGAGCCACATTAAACCAGTAGATGACTTCTGGATTCATGCAATTTTTAAAAAGAGGAGTAAAGATGATCCCAGATTTTCTTGACTGGAAGATGGAAAAGTGCTGTCATTTGATATAAATTAGATGACTGGAAAGAAAGCTGTTTTAGGAGAAAGGCACTGTGCTTGTCTTCTTATACTCATCTTCCTACCCCCACCCTAACCCCTCACCACCACCTCCATTATAAGTCTATTCCGAATATCTTTAAAATAACAATAATGCTTTCATATTATTTCTTCTAAAACACATTTCTCACATCACTCCAAATATTAAGAATCCAGAGTGTCTCCTGTTACCTTCTGTAGCAATTCCAATTGTCTCTGTCTAATTTTCAAGGCCATACATAATCTGTAATCACTCTCCCTAGCCATTGTTCCCCATGATGCAACCTCTACTCTAATCACAACTTTCTTCAAAATACTTCATCTTTCCCACTTTCAATCTGTTCTTTGTGTTGATCTCAAGTATGAAAGATTTCTCTCTTCCCCCTATGCTTTGATTAGTCTTAATTATTCTTCAGGGTCTAGTTCAAGCCTCACCTCTGCCATGAAGCCCTCTGTGACTACATCAGCTCATGCCACTTGCAGTATTCTCCCAAAAACCTATTGCCACTTCCAGTTTCCAGTCCAGCACATAAGAAGCTAGGAAGGCACCAACCCATCTTAACAAGTAAAATGCTGAAGAAACTGAAAAATTAACAACTCTTCTTAGGTCCATCAGGAGATATGAGGTCACAGGGCAAACCAAAGCTCCCAAATTGGAGGACAGACAGGAGGAAGCAGAGAATCACAACTTCCTGGAGCAGAAACCCATGAGCAGAAGCTCTGGACAAGTAGAAAAATCCAAACTCTAGTTGATGAATTGCTAGAGGCTCAGTGTGGACAAGTCTGAGCGTTAAAAACTTGGTGGGGGCAGGTACAAGGGAGGGTCATGCATAAGGGACCCTCACACTTTTGTGAGTTTCACCTCTAGGAGCTCTCCTAGGTTCTCACAGTGAAGATTAGAGAAAGTTTTTTAGATATGCTGTTCTCTATTTTCAGTGTTTTCTTGTTTGCTTTTCAGTTTTGGAGGTTTCTATTGACATATTCTCAAGCTCATAGATTCTTTTCTCAGCAGTGTCTAGTTTACTAATAAGCCATCAAAAGCATTCTTCATTTTTTTATGTACTTTTTTATCTCTAGCATTCCTTTCTGATTGCTCAGAATTTCCATCTCTCTGCTTGTATTACCCATCTGTTCTTCCATGTTGTCTATTTTTTTCATTAGTGCCCCTAACATATTAATCTTAGTTGTTTAAAATTTGACATCCCTACTGTGTCTTTTTGACTGTTTCTCTGCTTACTCTGTCTCTTTAAACTGTGGTTTTTGCCTTTTAGTATGCCTGTAATTTTTTTGTTGAAAGGCAGACATTATATACTGGGTAAAAGGACTGCCATAAACAGGCCTTCAATAATGTAATGGTAAGTTGGTGGGGGGTCGGGGAGGGCAGGGAAGCATTCAATAGTGCCTGAGCCTCTGGGCTGTGGAAACTTTCAACAGCCACATGTGGGGCTGGCATAGCAGGTTTTAACCTAGAGGACTCCCAGATATGAGCTAGTCCTCCTCACCTGCCAATTCTCCCCATATAAATTTAGTTGGGTAGATGACAGCACCAAGAATCTAGGGACAGAACTGGAAAGAGGAGAAAGCAGGGGGAGGGAGAGATGGGGAGAGATAGCCTTAGTCTTGGGTAATTATTAATAGATAATCAAACTTCTGCTTAAAGATATTTAAACCGGAAGCCAGTTGAAACTACCTAGAGAATCAGCCAATCCATTACTGAGCCCAACTCCTGATTTGATTGAATACTTCCATTCCTTACCCTAGCTGCCTAAAATATGAAGGGCAACCCTTTTCTGGGTTCACAAATATCTAATTCTGTTTCTACCACCTTTTCATATACTATACAATTAAATATTATGAGATGGGTAAAGAAGTAAGAAAATATGACCCGTAATTAAGACAAAAATGGTGACTAGATGGAGACCCAAAGATGACCCAGATGTTGGAATAACTTTTAAAACACCATTTTAACTTATATTAAATTTTAACTGTGTTAAATAATTTAGAGGAACAATGAGGACTTTCAGTTTGAAAAAGGACCCAGTGGAAATTTATTAGGTGCACTTTACAGAAGACTAGACAGAGCAAAAGAACAGGTCAGTAAATTCAAAAGCAGGTCAATAGAATTTTTGCAGACTGAATCGCAAGAGAAAAAAGTATCAAAACCAGTCAAAACAAACAGAAAATCATAGATACAAGGAGAAAATATGAGATTATCTTATTTTATGTAATTGGTGTTACAAAACAGAGAGAAAATGAGAGAAACTTTAAAAGAGATAATGACCAAGAATTTTCTAAAATTTATGAAAGTTGAACTCACAGATTCAAGAATGCAACAATCCTTAAAGATAACTTTTTTAAATAAAATTAAAAACTGGACACATTATAGTCAAACTGCTGAAAAGCAAAAATTAAATAGGCAATCTTAAAAGCATCCAGATAAAAAGACTCATTCTAGTCCCAGAAACTATAATAAGAATGATCACTAACTTCTCATCAGGAAAAAGAAGGAAAATACAAGATAGTGGAATGATATCTTTAAAGTGCTAAAGTAAATCTATAGCCAGCAAAAAAATTTTTTAAATGAAGGTAAAATAAAGATGTTTTCATAGCGATCAAAGCTCAGAAAACTAACCGCTACAAGAAACAGTAAAGGACTTGGTCACAGTAAAGGAAGGATGGAAGACGACAGCTGTTTTCTCTGACCCTCACTCCTCATCATGATAGTCTTACTAAGGAGTAGAGGCAGGAAAAGGGACTTAATTCCAAGGAGCAACAAGTGCAGGTTAAAATGGTAATTGGAAGCAAAGGCATTTCATCTACTTGGAATTCATTTGCCTTC
>NW_012151285.1:3581060-3590552 GCF_000956105.1 Propithecus coquereli | reverse complement strand
TTTCATTGTTTCTATTCTGCAGTCGGCTTGTCACTCTAACAGTTATCCCTTTGGAAGTAGTTTGGCT
The DNA here is from genome assembly GCF_000956105.1 of Propithecus coquereli. Classification (NCBI taxonomy): domain Eukaryota; kingdom Metazoa; phylum Chordata; class Mammalia; order Primates; family Indriidae; genus Propithecus; species Propithecus coquereli. Next base: position 3,590,485 of record NW_012151285.1, on the reverse strand, counting down.
TTTTCTCCTCTGGATGCTTTCATTATTTTTTCTTCGTTTTTGGTTTTGAGATGTTTTGTTACAACAAGCCTAGGTTTGTTTGTTTGTTTGTGATTCTCATGCTCAGGATCTGTAGAAATGATTGAAAATGTGACAGTGTTTTTTGCTAACTTTAAAAAATTCTCAGATTCCATCTCATCATATGTTGCTTCTGGCTCATTATTATCTCTCTTCTACGCTCCAGGGATGCAAACCTGGAGCATTTTTTCCACTGTTGTTTACATTCTCTGCTCTATTTCCTAATTTTAACTCTTCATATTTCACTTTGTATTTTGCAGTTGTAGGCTTTCCATGTGGTTCATTTTTACAGTGACCACTTTTTTAGCCAAAATTTTCAATGTTATATTTTATTTCCTGAAACATATTAAGCATAGTTATTTTAAAGTTGAGATAATGATAACATCACTATTTATAGACACTGCGGGTTTTTTCTTTGGTCATTTCTTTTGATTTTAATCTATGTTGTCTTGTCACCTGTTTATTTTATGTTGAATGTCAGACATTGCTAATTTGAAAATTGGAGAAATAATGGCATAAACTGTAGAAATAATGAGTCTTGTGTTATCTTCCTATATCCAAGGTTACTAACAATCTAGAATTGCCTTGAATTCAATTTCAGGAATTAAGATAATTCAACATGTGGTGTCAGTCCTTGCACAGACCGGTCTGTTTCTAATTTACCCTGATAAACCCATGATGTAACCTTTTAGACTCTCAACTTAAAATGAGAAGTTTTACTATGTCCCAACAGTAGCTTCTAGACTTCAGGTTTTTTTCTCACAAGCCACAAAAGACTTTAAAAATGTCTGTCCAGCTATCTTAGTTTCTCAATTCTCTTTTCCAGATTTGGCGGATGCCTCTACGTAAAAAACAGCCTTCAATGCCAGGCTTACATCTCTCAGTGAGTCAATCCGATTGCAGCTCTAATAACTTTAAGCAGATAAACCTTTTCTTAAAAGCATTTATCCAGATTTTCTAGTTGTTCTTAGAGGTTTAATCCAAATTACTTTAGTTCATCAGTGCTGGAGAACAATTACTTGTTTACTTTAAAATCTAGTTCTTTTCTGAATCCTCACTCTAACTCTCTGAAGCATTCAGGTCTGTTGCTTAATTTCTTACTTAAGAATTTTGTTTTCATTTTCATTACATTATATATTACTGATTTTTAAAATTTTCTTATTGCTCTATATTCTTTATCTTCCTATACATGTCCTATATTCCCTCTACACTATTTTCCAGGATTTTGCTTACCCTTTACACACATTCTTTCATGTGGGTGTCCGTCAGGATAAATATCCCCTTTACACACACTTCTTCAATAAATGAATCTACTTCTACAAATGCAGCTACGTGGAAGATTTCTACATCTCCATTTCCAGTTCTAGGATATCATTTATGCTTACACCTTGTATTTTTAACTACCTAGAAGACATCTCCATTTAGACATCTGGTCACCACCTCTCACTAAGCAGACCTGTTACCTCCCTTCCCAACCAATGTTTCATCCCAGCTAAACTATTTTGAAGGGTCCAGGCCACTGGGGAGGGACATAAAGAGCAGAAACAGATCCAAATGCCAAAAGAGCCACATTAAACCAGTAGATGACTTCTGGATTCATGCAATTTTTAAAAAGAGGAGTAAAGATGATCCCAGATTTTCTTGACTGGAAGATGGAAAAGTGCTGTCATTTGATATAAATTAGATGACTGGAAAGAAAGCTGTTTTAGGAGAAAGGCACTGTGCTTGTCTTCTTATACTCATCTTCCTACCCCCACCCTAACCCCTCACCACCACCTCCATTATAAGTCTATTCCGAATATCTTTAAAATAACAATAATGCTTTCATATTATTTCTTCTAAAACACATTTCTCACATCACTCCAAATATTAAGAATCCAGAGTGTCTCCTGTTACCTTCTGTAGCAATTCCAATTGTCTCTGTCTAATTTTCAAGGCCATACATAATCTGTAATCACTCTCCCTAGCCATTGTTCCCCATGATGCAACCTCTACTCTAATCACAACTTTCTTCAAAATACTTCATCTTTCCCACTTTCAATCTGTTCTTTGTGTTGATCTCAAGTATGAAAGATTTCTCTCTTCCCCCTATGCTTTGATTAGTCTTAATTATTCTTCAGGGTCTAGTTCAAGCCTCACCTCTGCCATGAAGCCCTCTGTGACTACATCAGCTCATGCCACTTGCAGTATTCTCCCAAAAACCTATTGCCACTTCCAGTTTCCAGTCCAGCACATAAGAAGCTAGGAAGGCACCAACCCATCTTAACAAGTAAAATGCTGAAGAAACTGAAAAATTAACAACTCTTCTTAGGTCCATCAGGAGATATGAGGTCACAGGGCAAACCAAAGCTCCCAAATTGGAGGACAGACAGGAGGAAGCAGAGAATCACAACTTCCTGGAGCAGAAACCCATGAGCAGAAGCTCTGGACAAGTAGAAAAATCCAAACTCTAGTTGATGAATTGCTAGAGGCTCAGTGTGGACAAGTCTGAGCGTTAAAAACTTGGTGGGGGCAGGTACAAGGGAGGGTCATGCATAAGGGACCCTCACACTTTTGTGAGTTTCACCTCTAGGAGCTCTCCTAGGTTCTCACAGTGAAGATTAGAGAAAGTTTTTTAGATATGCTGTTCTCTATTTTCAGTGTTTTCTTGTTTGCTTTTCAGTTTTGGAGGTTTCTATTGACATATTCTCAAGCTCATAGATTCTTTTCTCAGCAGTGTCTAGTTTACTAATAAGCCATCAAAAGCATTCTTCATTTTTTTATGTACTTTTTTATCTCTAGCATTCCTTTCTGATTGCTCAGAATTTCCATCTCTCTGCTTGTATTACCCATCTGTTCTTCCATGTTGTCTATTTTTTTCATTAGTGCCCCTAACATATTAATCTTAGTTGTTTAAAATTTGACATCCCTACTGTGTCTTTTTGACTGTTTCTCTGCTTACTCTGTCTCTTTAAACTGTGGTTTTTGCCTTTTAGTATGCCTGTAATTTTTTTGTTGAAAGGCAGACATTATATACTGGGTAAAAGGACTGCCATAAACAGGCCTTCAATAATGTAATGGTAAGTTGGTGGGGGGTCGGGGAGGGCAGGGAAGCATTCAATAGTGCCTGAGCCTCTGGGCTGTGGAAACTTTCAACAGCCACATGTGGGGCTGGCATAGCAGGTTTTAACCTAGAGGACTCCCAGATATGAGCTAGTCCTCCTCACCTGCCAATTCTCCCCATATAAATTTAGTTGGGTAGATGACAGCACCAAGAATCTAGGGACAGAACTGGAAAGAGGAGAAAGCAGGGGGAGGGAGAGATGGGGAGAGATAGCCTTAGTCTTGGGTAATTATTAATAGATAATCAAACTTCTGCTTAAAGATATTTAAACCGGAAGCCAGTTGAAACTACCTAGAGAATCAGCCAATCCATTACTGAGCCCAACTCCTGATTTGATTGAATACTTCCATTCCTTACCCTAGCTGCCTAAAATATGAAGGGCAACCCTTTTCTGGGTTCACAAATATCTAATTCTGTTTCTACCACCTTTTCATATACTATACAATTAAATATTATGAGATGGGTAAAGAAGTAAGAAAATATGACCCGTAATTAAGACAAAAATGGTGACTAGATGGAGACCCAAAGATGACCCAGATGTTGGAATAACTTTTAAAACACCATTTTAACTTATATTAAATTTTAACTGTGTTAAATAATTTAGAGGAACAATGAGGACTTTCAGTTTGAAAAAGGACCCAGTGGAAATTTATTAGGTGCACTTTACAGAAGACTAGACAGAGCAAAAGAACAGGTCAGTAAATTCAAAAGCAGGTCAATAGAATTTTTGCAGACTGAATCGCAAGAGAAAAAAGTATCAAAACCAGTCAAAACAAACAGAAAATCATAGATACAAGGAGAAAATATGAGATTATCTTATTTTATGTAATTGGTGTTACAAAACAGAGAGAAAATGAGAGAAACTTTAAAAGAGATAATGACCAAGAATTTTCTAAAATTTATGAAAGTTGAACTCACAGATTCAAGAATGCAACAATCCTTAAAGATAACTTTTTTAAATAAAATTAAAAACTGGACACATTATAGTCAAACTGCTGAAAAGCAAAAATTAAATAGGCAATCTTAAAAGCATCCAGATAAAAAGACTCATTCTAGTCCCAGAAACTATAATAAGAATGATCACTAACTTCTCATCAGGAAAAAGAAGGAAAATACAAGATAGTGGAATGATATCTTTAAAGTGCTAAAGTAAATCTATAGCCAGCAAAAAAATTTTTTAAATGAAGGTAAAATAAAGATGTTTTCATAGCGATCAAAGCTCAGAAAACTAACCGCTACAAGAAACAGTAAAGGACTTGGTCACAGTAAAGGAAGGATGGAAGACGACAGCTGTTTTCTCTGACCCTCACTCCTCATCATGATAGTCTTACTAAGGAGTAGAGGCAGGAAAAGGGACTTAATTCCAAGGAGCAACAAGTGCAGGTTAAAATGGTAATTGGAAGCAAAGGCACTTCATCTACTTGGAATTCATTTGCCTTCAAGGAATGGCAGCAACAGAGAAACTATCAAAGCTGAGAAGTGGGTGGTATATACAGAAAGCCTGTATGAGCCCACAGGGCCCATCATTGTGACAAGCTGAACCCAGTGATTGGGCTGATTTGGAAGCAGAGGGCCTCCCCTCCCCCAAAGGAATAGGGAAATTTTAGGGAAATTAGTTCCCAGTTGAGTGGTTTCAATAGTAGAGAAAGGAAATGCCAAAAGACAAAAATTGTGTTATCTTGGAGGCAAATTTATTATTTTCAGAAAAGTTAATCCTTTACCTGGAAAACACAGGGATTATATTGAAAAATAATTAGACATATGACAGGGAAGATGATTGTGCTTAAGTGAAAATGCCAAAATCAAGTGTTTTCTCATAAGCCAAAAATAAGCGATTAGACAAACATTCACAAATAGCATATTAATAAATTTAATGTGACATGTAAGAAGCATATATAACATAGCAGTTAGGGGCATTCACTTTACACCTGTGCCTTAAAAATAAATAAATAAGGTAAAGATATTCTCTCCCAATTTATTTATAAATTTAATGCAATTCTCATAAAAATTGCAACTTAAATAAAGACAGGAGTAAGGAAAGCAGCATGGCATAAAACTATGAAGTCAAACGATAGACTAGAATCAGAAAACAGATGCCAGGTGTGAACTAACATAAAATCTTAAGCCCCCAGCTGACTGAATGGACCCCCTCTTGGCTAAGGGGACCCCAGAAAAGCATTAAATTTGGGCTGCCGGCCAAGAGGAGAAGGGAGGTCAGATACTCCTCGCCACGCCCCCTCCTTTTTGGAGTTATTCTTTGTAACAATAAGATACTAAATCATTAAGAGCCTAAAGCCATGCAAGACAAAGCTTAAACCACACACACCTGCAGGCCATCAACGTACTTAGCAGATAACTTGAGCTTCAATAAATGTTGGGTGGCTTATCTCTGACTGACAGACATTCTTATCTTAAAACATGCCAAGCCTTCAGACAAAGCTTCATTTCTTTGACCAATTATAAATCAAAGAATATTTAAACCCACCTATAACCTGTAAGCACCCCCTCCTTTAGAGATGTCCCGCCTTTTCGGGCCAAACCAATGTATGTCTTCCACATATTGACTTATGATTTTACATGTAATTCCTGTCTCCCTCCATGAATGTATAAACCATACTATAACCCGCTGGCTATCACAAGCACATTTTCTCAGAATCTCTTGAAAACATGTGCTTCAGGCCATGGGTCATATACATTCAGCTCAGAATAAACCTCTTTAAATTATTTTACAGAGTTTGGGAATTTTTTCTGTTTATACAGGATATATGATAGTTTAGGAAATGATTAAAAGGTCAGTCCAAATAGTGGAGAAAGGATGGACTATTTCCAAAAAAAAAATAGTGTCAATTTGAGTAAAAATCCATTTGGAACATTTCTTAACACATAAATCTGGCAGGCTCAAAATTTTAAATTTTATTAAAAAAATAAAACTTATTATAGTAGGCTGCTTAATATTCAATCTTAGGAGTGCTTGGCAATAGAAGCCTCTTAATAAATGATTTCTGAATGACTGATTGAAAATTGAACTGTTCTTAGGGGCTCTATTTCTTCCCTACAAGAGCTGGAAAATGAGCATTTATGAGGAAATTGTAAGTTCATGTTCTAGTTTGGAGCAATTGAGTTTAAGGTGTATATTGTACCCTTTTTATTTCCCCTATAGCACCTAATACATTTGGGATCTACAAACTAACATTTCAATAAATACAGTATTGATTGGCTCAACGTAAATACTACGGTTTTTCTAGAAGACAAGGAAAAATCACTTGTAAAAGCTTTCCATTTAAAAGACTTGTACTATTTGTCAAAATTTTCATCTATTTTCAACATTGTTTCATTTCAAACTAAATTTAGAGTACCAAAGCATATGACTTTTACATTAGAAAGCATAAGAAGGATATAAAAGTTTTCTATATTCCTTCAAAATGCCTGTTTTGAAAGGCTTCTGTGCATATAAGCTATTGGAACTTGTCATCATTTCAACTATTTCCTATAAACATGAGAATCAGTAAGATTTAGAGCATTGCTCACATCACATAACATGTTTTAGTAAATACTCAAAATGGACTTCTTTGTCATAAAGAGCCTAACAGCTAAATTATAGTACTAGATCACAATTTCGCAGGAGTATCTCAGCTGTCTTGAAGACGAGGCAGATACACAGGACTCCCCAGCTTACCTTCTGGATGGTTTTATTTTAACTTACAATCCAGAAGACTAGTGATTACATCTAGTAATTCTGGTTTTAGATTCTAAAATATCACCATAACAAGAGTCTTTCTGTTAGATAGATAGCGAAGGATTCCAAGTCTCCTAGAGACGAAAGTGGGTGCTGCTGCGATTCGCTCCCCAAATGGGCTTTCTGAGAGGCTCATGGGAGATCTGCATGTGCAGTAAGACTCAGGTCATGCAGCTCCCAACTATCCAGTCAAAGTGGTTCCATGGTGATGTCTGAGCCACGAGGGAGGTCCGAATCCGGGCACTATAAAACAAGACACAGACCATAACCAGGCCCTTCCTTTGGCTCTCCCTTTGCTGCAACAAACCGTCCAGTTATCATTTTTGGTGAATGTATCATACTCTCTAAACCTGTATCTTGCTCTTGCCCTGTAATCCTATCCTTCTCTCCTCAATAAACCTCATTTTCATGCTTGATTTATTTTGGTGCGTCTGGTCATTCATTGGCCATGAACGCGTCAAGAACCGACATTTTCAGACTCAAACCTGACATTTCTATATTTGGGATACCATTATTCTGCCCCATTGAAAGGAGAGAGAATGGAGTGGCCAGGAATGGCCAAAAATATCTGGAACGATATTTGTTCTACATATCTCTCTTATACATGTCAAAAAGTAGAGACTCATTTGAGTTAACATTCTTACCCTATAAAATGTTGAGAGAAAGAATCATAACGTTTAGTCATATAACAATCTAATACATAGCTGAGATCTGCAAAAGGAGAGAAATTTTATAGTGTATTGGAGAGAGGCCAGGAATGAAAGAAGAGAGGACCATTTGGCAGCATAGAACAGTTTCAGAGAAGGCTGGTGTAGCAAGAGGGTGGTAACTGTGAATTAAAATAAAATCTCAAGCCACACAGCTGACTGAATGGACCCCCTTTTGGCCCAGAGGGACCAGAGGACCTCAGAAAAACCCTAAAGCTGAATTACTGGCCATGAGAAGGGAGGTCAGACATGCCTCATCCTGACTCCCTCCCTTTTGGAGTTACTTTTTGTAAAAATAAAATACAAAATCATTAACAGGCCTAAGGCCATGTAAGACAAAGGTTAAACCACACCTGCAGGTCATCAATTTACTTAACAGATCACTTGAGTCTCAGTATATGTTCAGTGTATGTCTAGTGGCTTATCTCTGATTAACATATACCAAGACTTAACTTAAAATATTCCAAGCCTTCATACAAAGCTTCATTTCTTTAACCAATTACAAATCAAAGAATTTTTAAACCCACCTATAACCTGTAAGTCCCTGCTTGGGGATGTCCTGACTTTTCAGGCTAGACCAATGTTCACCTTCTATGTATTGCTTTATGAATTTATGTGTAATTCCTGTCTCCCTAAAATGTGTAAAACCAAACCGTAACCCAACCCAGTAAGAACACTTGCTCAAGACTTCTTGGGTGAGGCTCTCTGGGCCACAGTTACACATATTCAACTCACAATAAACCTCTTTAAATTATTTTACAGTTTAGGTTCTTTTCTGTTGACATGTTACAATGAAAAACTATCAATAGGAGATCTCTGTGAATCCATGATTAGGACTAAAAAGTTGCTGGGAGGCAGGGGATGGTAGAAGAAAAGTAGCTGAAGAAACTGTAGAGGAGGTGCAGTGGCTGTCCAAAGTCCATTCCAAATCTTTGTGTTTTGCAGCAACAAAGTTGTCGAGGGGGAGGGGAGGATTGACATCAGCTTCAGAGGTGAATTCTAAGTATTTTAAAGCAATTGTTCTCAAACTGAGGTCCTAGACCAGTACTATTTGCCTTACCTAAAAGTGGTTAGAAATGCAAATTATTGCCTGGTCCCACCCTAGCCTTTCTGAATCAGAGACTCCGGAGGTGGAGTCAAGCCCACCATGTTTCAATAAGCCTCCAGGTGACTCTGATACTCTCAAACCTGAGAAACAATGGTTTAAGCACATCATGGTAATCCAATCCCTTCAGAAGTGAAACAGTTCAGGTCACGCACCACACAGAGTTTCCCAGCAAAAAATTTCAGTTCAGGACTGACTGCCTGGTCTAAGCTGACCTCGCCTGACTGAATAGAAGATTTCTCTCTGTGTCCCCTCTAGAAATGAATAGTTTACCATTTAGCCACAGTGGCCTCAGCAAGAGAAGGAATAAATCTTAGAAGGATGCTGGCTTAGTCTGTTTGGGGCTGCTATAACAGAATATCTGAGATTGAGTAATTTATGATGAAGAGAGGTTTATTTCTTACAGCTCTGGATGCTGGGAAGTCCAAGTCGCATCTGGTGAGGGCCTTTGTGCTGCCTCATCTCATGGCAGAAGGTGAAAGGGCAAGAGAGAACGTGTACACAAGAGAGAAAGGAAGGGGGCTGAACTCATGCTTTTATCAGAGACTCACTCCTGCAGTGACTATTAATAAACCAGTCCTGGGATCCACACCTTTCATCTCTCACAAAAATCAACTCACGCTGGGTAACAGACTTAAACCTAAGATGTGAAACGATTAGAATTCTAGAAGAAAATGTTGGAAAAACTCTTACAGACATTGGCCTAGGCAAAGAATT
>NW_012151285.1:3567499-3580165 GCF_000956105.1 Propithecus coquereli | reverse complement strand
GGGGCAAGGGCAATGTAACCTAAACATCTGTACCCCCATAATATGCAGAAATAAAAAAAGAAAAAAAATAAAATAAATAAGCCACTCCTGCGAAAACAGCAATTATCAATTCATAAAGGAACTGCTGTTATGACCTAATCACCTCTTGAAGGCCCTACCTATCCACATTGTTGCACTGGGGATCTACTTTCCAACACAAGAACTTCGGGGGACACATTCAATCCATACCAGATGCCTGTTCTTCAAATGGAAGAGGACAGAGAGAACCATATGTTCAGTGACATTATGAACCACAGGGTCAACCAACCTAAAGCCTGCCCTACCCATGAATTCTTCATAGCTGAGCAAGTAAACCTCCTCGTTGTTTAAGCCCTCGTAGGACAGATTTTCTGGAATGTTTCCTCACTGATGGAGGTTGCAAATTTCACCACTTTGCAAGTGTCACTGCTTCTACCAAGGAGTCTGGTGTCAGCAACCTGAAGTCAAATGCCCAGCATGCAAGTGAAAACAACAGCATTGTGGGAAAATAGAATTCTAAGTAAAATGGCAGGTGTGAAATTTAATGAGACAGCCCCAAATGTACAACAACCAATAGGAATAGGTATAATTCATAGTCAAGCTTCCACATTTCTAACTACAGAGTTTGCAACAGATTTTGTAAAACTACACACACACACACATATTTCCTTCATAGAGTAGAAAATCCAGGATAAGAATATAGAAGGAAAACTAAAGGCAACTTTTAGTTACTATTCCCCTCTACTTTCTTTCATGAAATGAGGTAAAATAGGCTGAATGGCCTGTGATAGAGTAACCAACTGTCCCCGCTCCCCGAGGACTGAGGGGTTTTCTAGAACATGTGCTGAAACAGTGGCAGGCATACCAGGATAGTTGGTCACTTTACTCTGTGGACAAGTCTTGGACAAGAATCTAAATCGAGTAGAGTGAAAATTTACTCTTCACTATATTTAAGGAGAGCCAGGCGATATGAAAATAAGAATCATGTAGTACTAACACCCAGTTACATCCTTCCCCGTATTAAGTGTTGACATCACTTGCATGACTGTATCTAAATTAGCTTTCTTGGTTGGACTTGCCTGGTGCAGCCTCTCAGGGAGCTCTCAGGTGGAAAATTGAGAATACTTTCAACTTCCTTTAATTCATCTTTTTGGAACCATTTGAAATTCTCATTTTTCCCTGTGTATTAGGTTAAATTCTATTCACATGAGAGCTCTTAGAAAAGAGTCTCACCCCCCAAAATTGTGCAGTTGAAAACTGAACCTCACTTCTCAAAGTATAAAAAAAAACCATGCAAATAGATTAAGTAGACTGGACATATATCCTGTTTCTATCCCAGGTATTCTCCCCTTCCAACAACACATATGATGTTCAGAGATCACTAAATAAAATTTGAATGTTCTCCTTAGACCGGATAATGATATACAAAATAGCGTTAGAACTCATTCATTACAAAATAGTATAGTAAATCAGACGCAGCATTGGAATGACATGTATTTACCCAAATTCCAGAGAAATGTTTACTCGCTCCATGCCTAAAGCAACAGGGGAAAATTAATAGAAATATTATGTAAAAATAAAATATGAAACACTAGATTTATTTTGTCTCAAAATTAAAATACACACCAAAATAAATATTATGGCATTTAATTTTATCAGCATTAAGAAAACAATTTAGTTTAAAAACACTAATAGGAAGGAAAGAGGATTATTGTGTTATTTGTACATAAAGAGCCAAATATTTACTTTCATGCTTCTGAGTCTTTTAACCTTCTCACCTGTTAGCAGATACACAATGCCCTGAAATTTGCTTTTGGTGTTACTAGAGAATATCCATTGTATAGAACTGCAAACACGGCTGCTGGTTTTGACATTTAAGGAGCAGGTGGTCTGTCTTGAAATGCCCCAGCATTCTGTAACCTGGCGTCTTGGGTCCCATACCCGGACAAAAGGGGGAAAAGAGTAGGTTAAATTTCCTGATCTCTGAAGTTTTCCAAAGGGAAAACTTACGTGCATCCCCAGTTGGTGATTGGGGATGGAGGAAAAAAGAGGGACAGTGAAGCTCTGGGGAGGATTAAGACAGCTCCTGTGACAGCTGCCCACAGGGCACTATGCTGGCCAAAAGCAGGATGACGACCAATCACCCTGGAGAATTAGGTGGCTGCAGCAGGGCTGCCAGATCTTGGTTGAGAAATAACACTTCTTCAGTCCTAGAGGTAAGAGCTGAAATTGGCCAACTGTCCTTCCTTCCACTTTTAGGAGAATCCAGCTTATAAAAACAAAGCAACGTACTTGATTAATACAATAGGTCTCTTCTCTAATACTCTTGCTACACAGAACAAGAATGTTTAAGCACACCAAACTAAGCTTCCTCACTGAAGCACAAATGTTATCTAACTGATAAACTCAGGGTACAAACCTTAAGGATGTCATTGTATTTGACAAGACTGTGTATTATTTTAGAGCTAATGAGCACTCTTCCCAGGACCAATGCATATATGTCATTCATTGTCCTTTGCAATTGCACAGCTAATATTTGTTAGCATACAATGTGACAGGCACTGTTTTATTTTTAATTTTTAATTTTTTATTTCAGAATATTACAGGGATATAAACGCTTTGGTTACATAAATTGCCTTTGCACCACCTGAGTCAGAGCTACAAGTGTGCCCATTCCCCAGAGAGCACACACCACACCTGCTAGGTGTGAATTTACCCATCCCCTCCTCCCCCTCCCACCTGCCCAACATCTGATGAACGTTACTTCCATATGTGCACGTAAGTTTTGATCAATTAGTACCAATCTAATGGTGAGTACATGTGGTGTTTGTTTTTCCATTCTTGTGATACTTCACTTAGAAGGCTGGGCTCCAACTCCATCCAGGGTAAGACAAGAGGTAGTTCACCATTTTTTTTAATGGTTGAGTAGTACTCCATGGTATACCTATACCATATTTTATTAATCCACTCATGTATTGATGGGCACTTGGGTTGTTTCCACATCTTTGCAATTGTGAATTTTGCTGCTATAAACATTTGAGTGCAGGTGTCTTTTTCATAGAATGTCTTCTTCTCCGTAGGGTAAATATCCAGTAATGGGATTGCTGGATCAAATGGTAGTTCTACTTTTAGTTCTTTGAGGCATCTCCCTACTACTTTCCATAGAGGTTGTACTAGTTTGCAGGCCCACCAGCAGTGTATGAGTGTTCCTATGTCTCTGCATCCACACCAACATTTATTGTTTTGGAACTTTTTGATAAAAGCCATTCTCACCGGAGTTAAGTGATATCTCATTATAGTTTTGATTTGCATTTCCCTGATGATTAGAGATGTTGAGCATTTTTTCATATGTTTGTTGGCCATTAATCTATCAAGCACTGTTTTGACTAATTTAAGCCTCAGAACAATGAAATGAGGTCTGGGTACTATAATTGCTATCCTTTAACAAATAAGAAACCAAAGGTACACAGATATTAGATAAGTTGCCCAAAGTTACCACTCTAGTGAGTGGCAGAGCTGGATTCAACCCAAGCAGTTTGGCTTGGGTATCCACACTCCTAAACCACTATAACACACTGTTTTCCTGGTGAGAAACAACTCAGTCTTGCTCAAAGCTAATCACAAACACACTCAGCTTTTAGAAAATGGTGTAAGATTTTCCTTACACTTCTAATTGGTTGCTTCTCAATCTGTCAGAGCTAAAGCTACCTTGGATGGGCACCAAAAAGCCCTGGGTCAAATTTTCCTCTTCGTTTTCCCCATGGCTCCCCCAGCACTGTGCTCCGGCTGCCCTTGGTAGCTGAGGCTCAGCCGATTGTTTACACCTCATTCCAAGCCCAGGGGTGCTAATTTGACTCCCTGTGCTGGGGGTATGGAGATAAGCCTCACCTTCTTCAGAGTGAAGCATTTGCAGAACAAATAAACCTCAATCTTGCTTCTGTTAATTGCCATGGCATGAGTTTGAAAAGTTGGGCGTGTGAAAACACTCTCCCACCACGTGCCAGTGAAGAGAAAGGAAATGGGAAGGAAGAAATAAAGAAACCCAACCTGTAAACACGCAAAGCTGTACTCACAATTTCAACAGATGCTGAGTCTCCTTGAACCCCTGCTTTAGGGCAATACTGTGTTAAAGACAACTTTTTAATGAAAGAAATGTTTGCTTATTCTTGAGAAGAAATCACCTGTTTGGCAACAGCTGCAGGGGAAAAGCAGCAGACTAATTTGTTCAACTGTATTTCAGAAATGCCTCCCAAGAGAAGATCTGTGGACCTGGCATCTGACAAGGAGGCACTGAGTATGTCCCTCTGCATGGGCCTTAGCAAGCAAAGAAATCAAATAGATCCCTAAGAAACCTCTTTGCTGTCTGCCTGGTCTGAACCAGGCTGGGAGACACTGGCCTATATGCCTGTGCTTAATTATTAGCTCTTCCTTTTCTAGTCTGTTGCTCTGATATCTTGATTAGCCAAATCCTTTCTGTTGTTCTTGGTTTTCTCATTTATAAAATGAAGGTTTCAGTCCAATGATCCTTAAGAGTCCTTAAGGCTCTATGATCATATACTGTTGGCTGTGCTGTTGGGAGAACTAATGAGATGAACGTAAAAGACTCCTTGGGGTTGGTCCTTGGAATAGATAATCCTCAGACTAAACCTCAACCTGCAGGAGTGACAAACCCCAGCCAATAGGAAACTCCACAAAAACAATCCCCAGCTTTTGTCTGTATTCCCTTGAATGCACTGGGCAAGATGGCAAGTGTCCTGTTAAAACAAAGCACCTCACTGCTGTCAACAAGCAAGCTTTGTTTGCCCTTTAGTACAAATAAGAACCAGAAGTTAAACAGATGCCAGGGCCTGGCACAACACTCAGGGTGCTCAGTTTCCAGGGACTGAGTGTTCCTGCCACCCTCCTAACCTCAATCTGACCCATTTAACATTGTCCTCCTTGTCTGCAAAAATAAACAAGTAGTTGTGTCCTTACAGAAAAATGTGCTAGTTCACATAGCACCAGGGCCTGGGCTAGGATGAAACAAACAGGTGACTAGGACACAAAATTTAAGGAGGTAAGGTCATGTAAGCTCTGGCCCTGCCCTTGTGGGACCCTGACAGTGAGCAAGAGCCACCTTAAATTCTGCACTCTGGGCGCCTAACTCTCCAGATCCTGCAAGTGCAGATTCCACACCTGCAAGATCTTGCCTCCTTAAATTTTGTGCCCTAGGCACTTTGCTTGTCTCATCCTGGGCCAAGCCCTGGTGCTCTGTGAACTAGTACATTTTTCTCTACAGACACAAGTGCTTGTTTATTTTTGCAGACAAGGAAGGCAACATTAATTGTATCTGGTTAAGTCTAGGAGGGTGGCAGGAACACTCAGTGCCTGGAAGCTAAGCACCCTCAGTGTTCTGCCAGGGCCTGGCCTCTGCTTCCTTCCTGCTTCTTATTTGTTCTGAAGGCCAAGAAAACTCACCTAGTCCCAGCCCTGCATGGTGCACTGGGTGCATTTACTCAGCATGAATCTGTGGACTTGAACTTCCTCACCCATCTTCACCTTTTATTCCTCTTGATCATCATTTCAATCAGCTGGTCAAGGAAATTTAAAAAATAAATGGGGCTCGACCCAAATTCATTTGTCCAAACCCTAAAATAGTGATTCTTTCATTTTAATGTGCACAAAAATCACTAGCAGGATGTCCTAAAAATGCATATTCCACCTACATTACTGTGCTGGGGCTGCCATAACAAAGTACCACAGACTGGGTGTCTCAAACAACAGAAATTTATTTTCTTACAGTTCTGGAGAATATAAATGCAAGATCCAGGTGTAGGCAGGGTGGTTCCTTCTGAGGCCTCTCTTCTTGGCTTGAGGATGGTTGTCTTCTTCCTGTCTTCATGAGATCTTTCCATGCATCTGTATTCTAATTGACTCTTTTAGGACACCAGTTATACTGAATTAGGGCTCACCCTAATGGTCTCATTTTAACTTAATCACCTTTTGAAGGTCCTATGTCCAAGTATAGTCACATACTGAGATAGTGGGAATGAGGGCTTCATCATATGAATTTGGAGGGGACACAATTCAGCCCACATTGTCACCTCACTCCACTCCCAACATTTTGCTCCAGTAAATCTGAGATGGGGCCAAAGATCTCATATGGATTCCTTTCTTTTTCCCCACAAGCACCCCCTGTGATTCTGACAACACAAAATACAGTTTGAAAGGAACTCTAGGCTTATTTCCCTGAATTCCCTTAGGGAACATTCCTCATTTCCCTTCCTACTTCTTGTTTCCATGTGTCTCCCCTGCTTAGTTTCTCCACCCATCCACACATTTGGGGTTTTTGTCCTCTTCCTTATAGTTTCAATCAATATCAAATGTCTTTAACCACGTCTCTGAAGGTGGTACACAGGAGCTAATGAAACTAAATTCATCAAGAGAAAAAACATAATTTGTCTTTGAGTTTGTATCTCTGTGGCTGAGAAGCAGAATCAGAGTAAATAAAACTTGGACAAAATGAGAGAAACCAAGTTCCCAATATGTCTTTAGGACCAGCCTTCTTTCTCCCAATATAGGAGATGCTGTAGATATCTTATAGAAAAGTTACTAGCAAGATTCCTGAGAGATCAGAAATCTCCACGGGATTAAGTACAGTCCCTGGCTTGGAGCCCTCCAGACAATGCTGGTCACTAAGGAGTCCCACAGGAACACCTAAGGAACACCAAGTACTTGGCTCCAGCTCCCAGTCAGCTAAACCAATGGCAGGGCACCACCAGCAAGGAAACCCACACCAGTTCCAGCCAGATGCCTTCCCTCAGCTTCAAGGCACACTGCAGGAATTCCAAGAGAACACCTTTCCAAAAGACTCCACAGATCCTGTGCTTCCAGTTTGGCTGCAAACTGCTAGAACAGCACTTTTTCCAGCTGGCAGTAAGCCAAAGTCAAAAGCAAAATACCCAACCCAATGATAAATTTTCCCCTTGAAATTTTTGAACAGAAGTCGTCTGTGAACTAATCAGAATCCAAAAGGCACTTTTCAGTTTGGCTTTTAATAACACAATTGCATCTAGAGACACTATATTTCCTTTCCTCTCAATCAGACTTATCTCCTCACCCCACAGCATTCCACCCACAACACAGTTTACTCCGCAAAAGCATTTTATATGAAATTCCAAAAATGTAGATATAAGAATCATTTATGATTTCGGACTTTGTTTCGATCAGATTTTTTAAAAAATGTTTACAGTGTTTTGATAAGCAAAATCAGAAGCAAAACCAAAAACAAGCCAAAAACGATTTCTGATTTAGAAACATGAGATATTAAGATGTGGCATGTGATGAAATTTAGTGTATGTATCAAGAGGTTTTCTCAAAGAGATTTATTTTCTCAAATCAATCAATGTCTGTTTGAGATAAGGACAGAAAGAGCATTTCAAGGATGTCCTCAAGGCTTCATTGAAAAAGACCCAAGGACTCCAATTTATGAGAAGCCATTGACAGAGTTGGCTCAATTGGAAAAGTAATCTCCTTCAAGGATACCAATATTTTATGAACTCAAGACAATGGCAAAAGACAAAATGTAACTTCGGTAGAAGCAACATGATCATGAACCAACTAATAACCCAAGGTTACCCTTTTTGCCAGAAAATATGTGTCCAATTTATAATTTGCCAATCCCAAAATTGTCTCATCAGTCATCTATAATTGCATATGCAGCCAGGGAACTAGTCTGAAAAATAGTTATGGGCTTTTCTCCTTTTTCTTTTCCCTTTCTGCCTTTGAAGGGGATGTGGGGCTGTGATGACCAGCACAGCAGCACCCATGTGGAAACCATCAAGAGATATGCATGGTCAGCAAGATGGCTGACTAGAGGTGCCTAAAACCAGTTCCCCTCACAAAACAGGACCAAAACAATAAATAAACAACTATATGTCAACTACAGTGAGTAAAGGAGAGTGCTAGAGTACAGCAAAGGAGTTGAGGACCCCTGTGAAGCACAAAAACTCAGGATAGCAGCATGAAGAGGAGAATGAAGCACCCTGCCTCTGCCACCCCATCTCCTCAGTCAGGATTGGCTCGAACCAGGAGGAACTTCTTTTTATAAGAAAAAGGCAAGTAGGAGGCTCCCAGCAACCCCTATTACACCTGCAGTCTTTGCTGCTAGAGAATCCTGCAGTCATCACAAGTCCTGAGCCTAGTTTAGGGAGATGCCTGGAGTTCACATGGCTGCATTGCTTCAGACAAGGAGCCCATGTTGTGTCCCCTCAATCCCTGTGACCCAAGCTTCTATGGCATGACACCATCTTGAAATTGTAGCTACTGCTAGAGTGCACACAGAGGACTGGTAACCACTGCATCTCTCCATTCCTGAGGCTCCACTGTCATTCTACCATGTTCAACAAGAGGCAGCAGTATCACAACCCTTGCTACTCAGGGCCTTGGCCCAACGAGACATCTGTGACCTCAATGTCCAAGCCCACATGGCACCCTCTCCCCAAAGTAACACGTGGTCCTGCACAGCCAAGGAGAAGCCAAGCCTGAGCTGGCAGACCCATAACACACACCCCTTTGTTTGGAACCAGTTCAGTGCCCTGCGTCCAGCAAGGCCACCCCTAAGTCAGTGGACTCACTACATGTACCCCCTTGGCTTGGGAATCAGTCCAATTCCCCACCCCCAGCAAAGCCACCATAAATACCCCCTCAGCTTAAGAAACAGCTCAATGCCCTGCCCCTTATGAGGCTGCTCCAAGCTGGTAGACTCACCACACAGACCCCTTTGCTTTAGAACCAGCCCAGTTATCCACCCCCAGCAAACCCATGCCGCCACCACCACAAACTCCTGCAACCCAGGCCACTGAAGAACTTGCAGATCTCTAATGCTGATTACAGCTGAAAAAACTGCACAGAGATTACAGTACTGCATCCATCAGAAACCAAAGCCAACACACTATACCCAGTCAATAACTTAGGATGCATCAAAAGGAAAAGTATTTCCCTATGAAAGCTGCTCCATAAAATTGGAAAAAGGTAACTGTTCCACCAAATGTGTAGATATTAATGCAGGAACAGGAGAAACATGAAAAAGCAAAGAAACATGACATCACTGAAGGTACTCAATAATTCTCTAGTAACAAACCCCAAAGAAAAGGAAATTTATAAAATACCTGAAAAGCACTTTAAAATAATGATCTTAAGGAAACTCAGTGAGATACAAGAGAATACAGATAGACAATTCAGTAAAATTAGAAAAACAATTCATCATCTGAATGAGAAATTCAACAAAGTGATATTTAAAAAGAACCAAATAGAATTCTTGGAGCTGAAGAGGTCAATTAATGAAATCAAAAACACAATTGAGAGCTTTGACAATAGACCAGATCAAGCAGAAGAAAGAATTTTTGAACTTGAATACAGGTCTTTTAAAATAACCCTGTAAGAAGAAAAAAAAGGAAAAAAGAATTAAAACAAAAGAAAGAAAGCCCACAAGACTTATGAGAGCCATTAAGGGAACAAATTTTTGCATTCTGAAAGGTCAGAGGAAAAACAGATGGAGAAACTACAGCAAGTTTATTTAATGAAATAATAGCTGCAAACTTCCCAAATCTTTGAAAAGATTTGGGAAGTTCAGATCCAGGAAGTTCAAAAGTCTCCAAATAGATTCAACTGAAAAAGGTCCTGTCTGAGGCACATTATAATCAAAAGTCAAAGACAAAGAGAGAATACTAAAAGCAGCAAGAGAAAAACATAAAGTTTCATACAAGGGAATCTCCATTAGACTGTGAGCAGACTTCTCAGCAGAAAGCTTGCAGGCCAGGAGAGAATGGGATAATATATACAAAGTGCTGAAAGAAACAAACTGCTAGCCAAGAATGCTGGACTCAGAAAGCTATCGTTTAGAAATGAAAAAGAAAAAAGTCTTTCCCAGACAAGCAAAAGATGAGGGAATTCATTACCACTAGATTGATCTTACAAGAAATGTTTAATGAAGTGTTTCGACTGAAACTGAAAGGATGATAATTACTATTGTGAAAGTATATGATAGTATAAAACTCTCTGGTAGAGGCAAATTCATAATTAAATTCAGAATACTACTGTACTGTAATGGTGGTATGTTAAACTTTCAAATCTCTAGTATAAAAGTTAAAAGTCAAAGTGGAAAAATAACTATAACTACAATAAGTTAAACATACAATATAAAAAGATGTAAATTAAGGCAACAAAGATATAAATTGTAGGACGAGGGTTGTGTGTGTGTGTGTGTGTGTGTGTGTATATATATATATATATATATATATATATATACACACAACCAAAGCTAAGTTGTTATCAGCTTAAAATAGTCAATTTTAACTATAAGATTCTTTATGCTAGCCCCAGGGTAACCACAAAGAAAAAAAATTACAGAATATACACAAATGAGAAAGAGAAAGGAATCAAAGCTTAGCGCTAGAGAAAACCACAAAACCACAAATGTACACAATAAGGAAGTTAGAAAGGAGCAAAAGATCTACCAAACAACCAGAAACAAATGAATGAAATGGCAGGTAAGTCCTATCAATAACCAATATCAATAATAACCCTGAATGTAAATGGATCAAATTCTCCAATTAAAAGATATACAGTGATGAAAAGAATTAAAAAAAATTAAGACTCAACTATATGCTGCCTACAAGGAAAACTTCACCTGTAAGGATGCACATAGACTGAAAGTGAAGGGTTGGAAAAAGATATTCCATATGAATGGAAACCAAAGCAAGCAGGAGTATCTATACTTATAACAGATAAAATAGACTTTGAGTCAAAAACTGTAAAAAGATACAAAGAAGATCATTACATAATGACAGTAAGATAAATTCAGAGGAGAATATAACAATTGTAGAAATGTATACATCCAACACTGGAGCAACCAAATATATAAAGCAAATATTATTAGATCTAAAGGGAGAGACAGACATTAATACATAAGAGGAGGGAACTTCAACACCCAACTTTCAGTAATAAATAGATAATCCAGACAGAAAGTCAACAAAGAAAATTGGATTCAAACTGCACTCTAGACCAGATGGACTGAACAAATATTTACACAACATTCAAATTTTTCTTAATGGCATATGAAACATTCTCCAGGATAGATTATATGCTAGGCCACAAAACAAGTCTTAATAAATTTAAGAGGATAGAGATCATGTCAAGTATCTTTTCTGGCCACAATGGTATAAAATTAGAAATCAATGACAAGAGAAACTTCAAAAACTTTACAAATACATAGAAATTATGCTCCTGAATAAACAATGAATCAATAAAAAAATTAAAAGGAAAATTTAAAAATTTCTTGAGACAAAAATTGAAAACAACATACCAAAACCTATAGGGTAAAGAAAAGCAGTTCTAAGAGGGAAATTTTATAACAATAAATGCTTACATCAAAAAAGAATAAAGATCTCAGATAAGCAACGTAATGTACCTCAAAGAACTAGAAAAACAGGAACAAGCTAAACTCAAAATTAGTAGTAGGAAGAACATAATAAAGATCATAGACGAAATAAATAAAATAGAGACTGAAAAAACAGTACACAAGGTCAATAAAATGAAGAGTTGGTTTTTTGAAAAAAAATAAATAATATTAACAAACTCTTAGCTGTACTAACTAAAAAAAGAGAGAAGATTCAAATTAATAAAATCAGAGGTGAAAAACAACCACATTACAACTGATACCATAGAAATACAAAGGATCATAAGAAACCATTATGAATAATTATATACCAACAAATTGGATAACCTAGATGAAATGAATATATTCCTGGACATATACAACCTAACAAGATTGAATTATGAAGAAACAGAAAATATAAACAGATCAACAATTATAGAAATTGAATCAGCAATAAAAAGTCTTCCATCAAAGAAAAGCCCAGGACGTGATGGCTTCACAGATGAATTCTACCAAACATTTAAAGAAGACCTAATACCAATTCTTCTCAAACTCTTCCAAAAAATATTGAAGAGAAGGGAATATTTCCAAACTAATTTTAGGAGGCCAGCATTACTCTGATACCAAAACCAGACGAGGACATGACAGCAACAACAAAAAGAAACTACAGGCCTATATTTCTGATGAACACAGATGCAAAAATCCTCAACAATCTACTAGCAAATCAAATTCAACAACATATGAAAAAAAATCATTTATTATGATCAAGTGGGATTTATCCCAGAGATGCAAGGGTTATTCAGCATACATAAATCAATAAACACATTAACAGAAAGAAGGACAAAACCCATATGATCATTTCAATAGATATAGAAAAAGCATTTGACAAAATTCAGCATTCCTTCATGATAAAACCTCTCAAGAAATTAGATATAGAAGGTATATACCTCAACACAATAAAGTCCTTATATGGCAAACTCACAGATAACATCATGCTAAATAGGGAAAAGTTGAAAGCTTTTTCTCTGAGACCTGGAACAAGACAAGGATGGATGCCCATTTTCCCCACTTTATTTAACATAGTACTGGAAGCTCTAGCCACGGCAATCAGGATAGACAAGGAATAAAAGACAATACAAATTGTAAAGGAGAAAATCAAATTGTCTCTGTTTGCAGACATCATGATCTTACAGATAGAAAACCCTAAAGATTCCACCAAAAAAAAAAAAACC
>NW_012151285.1:3545935-3566349 GCF_000956105.1 Propithecus coquereli | reverse complement strand
TCTGGAAGCAGAATGTATGCAAAAATTAAATAAATAAATACTCGAAACTATAAAACTACTAGAAGAAAACAGAGGGGAAATGCTTCATGACATTTGACTAGGCAAGGATATTTTTAGATAAGACCTCAAAAGCACATGCAATAGATAAATAGAATTACATCAAGCTAAAAAGCTTCTTGCACAGCAAAGGAAACAATCAACAAAGTGAGGAGACCACCTACAGAATGGGAGAACATATTTGCAAACAATCCATCTGACAAGGGATTAATAACCAGAATATATAAGGAACTCAAACAACTCAAACAATCCAATTTAAAAACTGGCAAAAGAACTGAAGAGACATTTCTCAAAAGAAGACGTACAAATAGCCAACAGGTATATGAAATAATGTTCCAACATCACTAATCATCAGGGAAATGCAAATCAAAACCACAAAGAGGAAGAAAAAAACCACAATGAGATACCATCTCACCCAGTTAAAATAGCTATTGTCAAAAAGATAAAAGATAAAACGTGTTGGGGAGGGAGTGAAGAAAAGGAAACACCTACACACTGTCACTGGGAATATAAATTAACATAGCCATATGGAAAGCAATATGAAGGTATTTTAAAAAATTAAAAATAGAACTGCCATAGGATCCAGCAATCCCACGGGAAGAAAATCGGTATATCAGAGACATATCTGCACTCCCATGTTTGTTACAGCACTATTTATAATAGTCAAAATATGGAATCGACCTGTGTCCTACAGTAGATGAATGGATAAAGAAAATGTGGTATATATACACAATGGAGTACCATTCAGCCATAAAAAAAGAATGAAGTCCTGTCATTTGTGACAACATTAATGAGCCTGGAGGACATCATGTTAAGTGCAATAAACCAGGCACAGAAAAGCACATATCGCATGAGCTCACTTATATATGGCATCTGAAAAAAGCTGATTTCACAGAAGTAGAGAGTAGAACAGTGGTTACCAGAGACCTGGGAAAGTAGGGTGTAAGGGGAGGAGGGAATAGTGAGAGGTTGATCAATGGGTACAAAATTACAGTTAAGTAGGAGGAATAAGTTCTGGTGTTCTATTGCACAGTAGGGTGACTATAGCTAACAATAAAGTATATTTCAAAATAGCTAGAAGACAGAAATTTGAATGTACTCACCACAAAGATATGATAAATGAGGTCATAGATATGCTAATTATCCTAATTGATCACAACACAATGTATACATGTATCAAAACATCATATCATACCTCATAAATATGTACAATTATCACATATCAATTAAAAATGTTTAAAAGGAGATACAGGCCGGGCGCGGTGGCTCACGCCTGTAATCCTAGCTCTCTGGGAGGCCAAGGCGGGCGGATCATTCTGAGCTCAGGAGTTCAAGACCAGCCTGAGCAAGAGCGAGACCCCGTCTCTACCAAAAATAGAAAGAAATTAATTGGACAGCTAAAAATATATACAGAAAAAATTAGCCAGGCATGGTGGCGCATGCCTGTAGTCCCAGCTACTCGGGAGGCTGAGGCAGAAGGATTGCTTGAGCCCAGGAGTTTGAGGTTGCTGTGAGCTAGGCTGATGCCACGGCACTCTAGCCCAGGCAACAGAGTGAGACTCTGTCTCAAAAATAAATAAATAAATAAAAGGAGATACATGATTAGCATAAAATGAATAGCTATCACATTAAGCCCGGTGGAGTCAAAAGACAGAAACAACCTGGGTCCTTGACATATCACTGAGCTGATAGACCAACACTGTGAACCATCTGTCTCCAGACTGCTTGTTCATTAGTCGGTGAAATATCATGAAATTTAAGCCAGTGGTTCTGCAAGTGAGGCCCCCAGACCAGCATCGACATCAACATGAACTTGTTAGAAATGTAAATCTGGGGGCACCACTCCGGACTTGCTGAATGACAGGGTCTGTGGATAAGACCCAGCAATCTGTTCTTTAACAAGCCCTCCAGATAATTATGACCCAAACTAAAGGTTGAGAGCCATTAATTGAGCCATTGTTAGTTGCGTTTTCGGTTATTTTCAGCTGAAAGCGTTCCTGATTAATATAAGCAATTGTGTCAAATCTCAATAAATGTGATTTGTTTATTACACAGAATTTTTCTTCTAACAATAATTATCACTCTGTTACAGAGTCATGATTTACTCACAGCACACATAAATTTCCAGAGAAAATGCTCTTATTTCTTTACTAAATGCTCTCTATTCCTTACCAACCCCTTTATTGCTAAATGGTGTGCATGCCCACATGTGCATGTTCACGCACAACTCAGAACAGCCAATCAACATTTTGGTCTTTTCTGGTTGAAATAATCTCTTGTTAGTTCAGTATGTTCAAAGTGAAATCCCTACCAAAGCTGATTTCACAACACCTTTTGGATTTCTCAGCCTCTTTAGCAGTAGCCTTAGTCTCTCTAGGCATCCCCTCCTGAAGGTGGGTGGCTCATGTGATTTTTTGACAGTGGTGTGAAAAAGTCCCAAATTGACAGTAGTTTCTGTCTCCTACGATCTCTAGGCCAATGTCCCTTGTCCACCTGACCATGGTTCTGATGACTTTTATAGCTCGATTTGGTGGCTGGTGTAACCCAAAGTTTTGTTCCTCTGGCTTTGGCCCATGCCTTTCAGTGCTTTCTGTCTGCCCGACTCCCCTGAGATCTGTGGGCTTTGCAGTCCTTTGGAGTCTTGGCTATGTAAGCCCTTGGAAGTGCTAAACCCTCCTCACAGTGTCTGGCCTGGGTTGTAGTGTTCTATCACCCCACTCCAGCAGGCCAACTGGTCCTGAATGTCTAGTGGGAGTATACTAGAGATTCTGAGTCCCATTCATGCCATGAATGATTCAGGAAAGCTAAATCCCGTCTTCATCTTGACCTGAGCCATAGAATTCACTTTGCTAGTCCATGTCCAGGTTGGTGAAGAAGAAACCTGTAAGATAATCTCATTGTAGAGTTTTTAG
Organism: Propithecus coquereli; assembly: GCF_000956105.1. Lineage (NCBI taxonomy): Eukaryota > Metazoa > Chordata > Mammalia > Primates > Indriidae > Propithecus > Propithecus coquereli. Next base: position 3,563,380 of record NW_012151285.1, on the reverse strand, counting down.
AGTCTTTTACTTATCCAACAGGCCAGAGACCTACGGTTCCCAACCTGGAGCAATTTTGTTTCCCAGGCGACATTTGACAATGTCTGGGGGCATTTTGGGTTGTCACAACTTGGTGGGGGGGGCAGGATTGCTATTGGCATCTAATGGGCAGAAACCAGAGATGCTGCTAAACATCCTATAATACTGTGGTGGGCAGCGTCCAAGATTCCATCCTTTGATGCCCTTGCCCTGCATAATCCCCTCCCTTTGAGTATGTGCAGGACCCGTGAATATGATGAGCTACTGCTCCCATGATTACATTACTTTTCTGATAAATGGAACTTGGCAGATGTAATTAAGATCAGCTGACCTTGAGTTAAGCAAAAAGGAAACTATCCTGTGTGGGCCTCATTTAATCAGGTGAACCTTAAAGTGACACAAGAAGCAGCAGCAGACATGCTCCTGCTGGCCTGAAGAAGCCATCGTGCTAGGAGCTGCCAATGCTGGGGGCCTTGTGGCAGGAGCTGCAAGGAGCCTCTAAGACCTGAGAGCAACCCCTATCCAGCAAGCCAGCAAGAAAATGCAGACCTCCATCCTACAGCCATAAGGAGCTGAGTTCTGCCGACAATCTGAGCTTGGACGAGGACTGTAAGCTTCAGGTGAGAATTGTCCCAACGTTGATTTCAGCCTTGGGAGGCCCTGAGCAGAGGACCCAGCTGGGCAGCACACAGACTTCTAACCCATGGAAACTGAGAGATAATAAATGTTTGTGGGTTTAAGCCACTTAGTTTGTGGTAATTTTCTATGTAGCAATAGAAAACTAATACAAATACACAGGACACCCTCACAAAACAAGGAATTATCAGTTCAAGATTCCAACAGTGTCACTGTTGAGAAACAATGCCCTAGAGAGAAAATGTGTCCTCCTACCACTCTTTCCCCTAAATCCCTAAGGAACAGGAGGGAAAATTGTCAGGTATTTCACTTTCTCAGCCTGTACCCTCCACTTTATTCAATTCCTGGTCCACAAACCCTGTGGCCATACACATGCAGTGTGGGGAGAGAAGGAAGCAGATCTCCAGGAGGCTTTGGAAAAGGCTGGGGTCTCCTAGAGGAGGGTGTTCAAGGTGAGGCGCTGCCAGCCAGATTTGGAGGAGGTCAGAGAGGTCGATGGGAGTTAGTATTAAGCTTTGATGCTTGAGGTGCTATGAAAGCGTGTCTTCCTTCCTTGTTAATACTGTGTGACTTTGGACTTGCTTTGGGGTATCCAACAAGGTACTGAAAATGACAGAGTCCTTCTTTGCAATGAAAATAAGAGTGAGACTAGAGACTTCTCTGGTCATTACTCATGGAGTTCTCAAAAAACCTATTGGAACAGGCATTATTATGCCAATTATTATTATTTTATGGATGAGGAAATTGAGGGTAACAGATGTTGGGCAATTTTTGAAAGTTATCCAGCTAATAATTAGCCAAACGAGCATTTAGACTTCAGAATGCCTGATACTGCTTCCTCCTATAATTTGGAGATCTCAGGATCCTCACCGCTCTATTATGTATTTGTTACTTCCATGATGAGTCCTGTATAGCAGGGACACGTGAAGCTGGTGACATTAGAATGATCCAGGGAGCTTTTAGCGAAACATGGATGCCCCTGTTTCTCTTCCGGCTCATCCTCACCGAATCTGATTTCATGGCACTGGAATGTGGCCCCAGGACTGGAAAGAGCTCCTAGATGATTCCACTGTGCACCCAGAGTTAAGAACCATTACTCTAAAAACATCATTCTCTTTAGTCCATAATGATTACCACATGCCCAAGCCCATTTGTTTCTTTGGCATTTTTCAAATGCTTTCTCTTTCCAAGATATCAATGAATGTATCTTTCTATTTATCACTCTTGGGGCCTAAGTTTGTATGTTGTTTGTTTGTTTTTTTCCACAGGAACTATACACAGCAGCAAAGCACCTAGCAAATGCTACAAAGAGCTACACGAATGTAGAGAGAAGCCCTGCAACACTTCGTTGGCCAGCCGGCCCTCTCGGAACATCACCCTTGGCATTTGCTGACGCTTAAACGGTTTGATGTTGGTCACAAGCTCATGAACAAGGAATAAACAATGAAAAGCAAGTCTTCAGCTCACCAGTTGTGACTGGAATATACCAAGACTGTCTTATCTCACACCCCTTGTGCATCTAAATATTAAGAACAACTGTGGGGATTTATTTTTAAAGGATATTTATGATCCTTTTCCTTTCAGGAACCTTATTTAATTTTCCTTATTTGGAGGGAATGGGGGAGAGAATTGATGGAGATAAAAAATGCTCAAGGAAAATTACTATTAACCAGTCCCCAATCATGCTTATGGAGAATGTGAGATGCCTGTTTTTTTTCCATTTGTCATGATTATTTAATTTAGGCACATGAACAAACTATGGCATCCTTCGTCATCTCACAGATCAAAAGCAAAAATGCATTTGTCCCAAATAACCAACAACAGACATTTTCATTCCTACATACAAAGCTGAGCAAACTGGCTGCCCCAAATGAAAACGCCCATACCTGTCGCCCACACAGCAGTGAACCCATAGTCTTGTCACTGCTCCTACCACAGGCAGCATATGGGCACCATGAACCCAGGGAAAAATCAGTCAGTTCAGTTCTGAATCATCATTCAGTGATGATTTCCACCAACGTCTCATTCATTTCCTAATTGCTTTCACTTTCTTGAAAGTTGAGGATACACTGCAAGTACCAGTCAGCCACTTTGGCTCAGGACACGGCCAGCACTGAGGCATCCTTGTCTCTTGTTTGTTCTACTCCTCATGTTTTCCCTCTAGTTGGAAAAGAATGAGAAGATTTGAAAGAGAATATAAGAGAATTTAAAAGTTCGAAAAAAGAGATTATGGGCGGAAAGAAAATAGAACTAGTTATAGGGAAAAAAGAAACAATGAAGCTCATTGGGCTCCAATATGCATCAGTTGTTCTTCAGTCCCTAAAACAAAATGGATTTAATCTGAACAGGAAAGACTTGGGTTAGACCTGAAAGAGAATTTCCAAACTGCAGGAGTCATTAAGCTTGAAATCATGCCACCAAATGCATAATAGAAATCTGTAACATCATTTTCTATAGACTTTTCAAAAACAATGTACATACTCATCTTTCCAGAAAGTTTTGAACTGTTGTCTCCCAAAGGTGGACATGCAAGCAGGAGCTGGGCTAGCTCTCCAGCTGCTACAAAAATGTAGATTTCTACACCCAAGCACCCAAGATTCAGACTAAGTAGGAGAAGGCCCAGGAATCCACATTTTTAAAAGTGCCCCAGAGGTTCTGACATACAGCCAGGCTTGGGAGCCCCTGGTTTAGGTGGTGACAGCTGAGGAACTTGATCACAGACCCTCAGCGGCACCTTCAGCGTAGTCTCCTGTTTCTGTCAAGGTGTTGTGTGCAGACTAATGCCTATCAGGCAGCCTGCTGGTGATGGAAGGAAGATTTCAGAGGAAAAAGGCAGTGAAACAGTTTGTTCAAATATGTTTTACAAATTTGAAATGTAAATCCAGTTATGATTTCCACGAATATTCCATTCATTTCCTAGTTGCTTTTATTTTCTCGAAGGTTGAGAATACACTGCAGTACTAGGTTGGCCACTTGAACTCAGATCAGATTTATTTAACAGGGTACAGTTTATCTCAGCTATGGCTCTTCCATTCTTGTGTTTTATTTCAGGGTAAGTTTTCATTTTTATGGTTGCCATTAGGTCACATTTTACCTGCAATTAATGAACATGAATCATTGGCTCAAAGGAGACTCCTCGAAGTATAAAAATAGATATTTTTAAAGTAATATTAATAGTAGAATTCAGAATAATATAAACATAAATGGTGAACAGGAACTTGATGCAAATATGGATCATAAATTTATATGTACTAAAATAAGTGAATCTGTGAATATGATTATTTTGTACAAAAGCAAAAAAGAAAATAATATCCGATGATTGGATTTTATTGAACTGGCAATCTGTCTTCCTAATGAGTATGTGAAATTTTGTCAAATAGTGTTCCAAAGAAATCAAAGCTTTTGCATAATTTTTAAAGCAAGTCCAATAACATCTCTTTGTTACAGCAACTTCACCTACACACGGCTTCTAATCTATTCAAAACTAAACTGTTACAGATTGTCCATCCCAACTCACTTCATAGATGAGATACAGAAAAGGTAAACAATTTAAGATGAAAGAGCTAATGATTGCTATGGCTCTGTGTGTGTGTGTGTGTGTGTGTGTGTGTGTGTGTGTGTGTGTTCAACATGTAGTAAACTATTCCCAGGTCTATCTCCTCATATTGCATAACATTTTCTCATATTTTTCCATTCAATGATAGCACATATATCATTCCCTCCCAGTGAACTTGGGGAGATCTTCCTGTAAAAAACAGTAGTTGACAAACACAGGGCCTATTGAGGACAAGGGGCAGTCTCCATATGAACTCTTAGCCATGCCAACCCACTTTCCACTCCTCTTCTAAAAAGATGGGTTCTGGTTTCTCACAAAAAGATCACTGTGTACCGTCAGCCATTTGAGAACCCCCTGGCATCCTATTCACAAAATTACATTTGACAATTCTGTGCCCTGCATTCAGCCAAATCTACTTCAAAAATACACTACTGGGCCGGGTGCGGTGGCTCACGCCTGTAATCCCAGCACTTTGGCAGTCCAAGGTGGGAGGATAGGTTGAGGCCAGGAGTTTGAGACCAGCCTGGGCAACACAGTGAGAACCCCCGTCTCTACAAAAAATAAGAAAATTAGTCATTAGCTGGGTGTGTACCTCTAGTCCCAGCTACTCAAGAAGCTCAGGCAGGAGGATCACTTGAGCCCAGGAGTTCAAGGCTGAAGTGAGCTATGATTGTGCCACTATACTTCAGCCTGGGTGAAAGAATGCGATACTGTCTCAAAACAAAACAAAAAATACCCCTCTGGAGTTTTTGTAAGCAAATTTAAAGTCATGCATAATCACTTTACATTTATACTTTCCCTTATGAACTGCTGGGATAATCACCTAGGCAGTGGAAACTAGCTCCTAAGTGTTGGTATTCAGCAGTTAGCATTAGCAATCATGGCTGATAGCATATTATGTTTCAAATAGGTCAGGTAGACACCTACGTGTTATGGAACACATGTCATGGATTCCACAATGAAATGACTATTCAACAACACATTAAATTGGTTGGCAGTTTATATGTCTAGGGAGTGAGCTGTGCCAGAGTGCAACCAAGCAGATCATTTCATTTTCTCAAATGCATAAATTCTAATGCTTCCCTTCTTCCTAAGCTCTCCTGAACTCACACCATTTCACCCAGTCCCTCGCTCACAAATCTCAGTGGACCTTTTTGTTACCTGGAGTATTCCTCATTTGAAACCATTCTTATTATTTTTAGATTTATTTTTAAATTTAGTAGAGTAATGAGAACTTCAGCCAAGAAACCTGAAATTTAGTTTTAAAAATTATCTGAGCTGGGCAAATAACTCTATTTAATAAATCTTGAGTATTTTTTTTCTACAAGGTACTTACTCTGGACCTACTTTCTCTTTATATGCAAGTACAACACACTCAGTTACCTGACTTTCCACTTTGCAGCTTATTGGAAGCATTTAAAAATGGGATAGAGGAGATAAAACTTCAAAAAAGCAGGCATACTTGCAACAGTGGGCAATTTGACATCAAAGGAGAAGAGAAAAATTATACTCTATAATTAATACATAATAATTGAACATATTTGTGTGGTACATAATAAAATAAGTGCAAGACTTATACAATGAAAATATAAAACATTGTTGAAAAAAATGTAAGAAGACCTAACTAAATGGAAATACATCTACATTCATGGATCTAAAAACTTAATATTGTTAAGATGATAATATTTTCCATATTCTATAGATTCAATGCAATGCCTATCAAACTCCCAGCTACCTTTTTTGACAAAATTGACAAGGTGATCTTAAAATTTATATAGAAATGCAAGGGATCCAGGATAACCAAAACAATCTTGAAAAAAAAGATCAAAGTTGTAGAACTCACACTTGATTTCCAAACTTACTACAAAGCTACTGTAATCAAGATTGTATGGTACCTGCATAAGGATAGGCATATGGATTAGTTTGATAAAATTGAGAGTACAGGAATAAATACTTACATTAATAGTCAATTGATTTTTGACAAATAATCAAGAAAATTCATTGGATAAAAAATAGCCTTTTCAACAATAATGTTGTGACAAGTGAATAACCATATACAAAAGAATGAAGTCAGATTTCTACCTCATACCACATACAAAAATTAACTCAAAATGGATCAAAGACCCAGATGTAAGAACTAAAACTTTAAAACTCTTAGGACAAAATACAAGCATAATTCTTTTATTTTGACTTTGGGCTTCTTCACACGTTGGTCTGAGTAGAAAAATACAGACTGTCTTTCCTCTGCTCTCAGACCACAACAGTCAACACAGACAGCTTCCATGACCAGAAGCCTGGATGTTTCTCCTCACCAGTAAGCAAGCAATCAATTCCGCATGGAACACCAGCTGGGTGTCCTCCAGTTCAATACTGACAATATCCACTAGAGGTAGCATCAGATCCCACAGGCTAAGAGCTCAGTCCCCAAGTCTGTCCCTCCTTCAGATGGCAATTGCAAGCCCCAGGTTGTTTTACTGATGCATCTGACTTACTATAAATTTGGGATCCCACCACCTTCTCCTTGAAGTCAGTTATTTGCTAGACTGGCTCTGAGAACTCAGGGAAACACATTTACTGATATATCATAAAGGATATTACAAAGGATACAGATAAAGAGATATATAGGGTGAAATACAGGGCAAGGGGTGTGAAGCTTTCATGCCCTCCCAGGGTGCACCACCCTCCAGAAACTTCCACGTGTTCAGCTATCTGGAAGCTCTTCGAACCCTGTCCTTTTAGGTCTTTTATGAAGACTCTGTTGGATAGGCATGACTGACAACCATGTAGAAATGTGATTGGATGAAAAATGTATAATCTGATACTAATAGGCTGAACGGGGCAAACCCAGCAAGGACTGTCTGTTCAGATACTTCTCGGCCTCTCCACGCAGCATTCCTTCCTCCAGGGTATGGGGCAGGACCCCTTCTTAAGACCTACAATCAGGCAAGATAGGTCAGAGAATTTCTTTATGGACAGCTCAAAGACAGAAGATTAGAGTATACAAGGGCTGTCCGCAAAATATCCAGTCATTGTTAATATAACGAGAATGGTTACGTGGCTGGATACTTTCCGAACAGCCCTAGTATTTTTAGTTTCTGTGGCCTGCCTTGGAGAGAAATAATAAGAGCTATGAGAGTTATGACCCAGGAACTGTAGATGAAAACCCATACATATAATATCGCAATTGGGGAATTAGCCCCTTGTCTGACAAATGAGTTGCAGGTTGTTTTCCAAGATTATAATGTCTTTTGACTTCGGTCATAGAGGTTTTTCTAGGCAATACTTCTTTATTTTATGTTGTTAAATTTAATTATTGCCTTAGCGTTTTCTAACATACCTAATAGGGCCTTCCACTTTATGAAATTATTAAAATATAAAAGAACAATGTAGAGGAGACTACTGGATGTCCACCAAAATCTGCTTTGTTTTTGTCTTTAGTGAAAGTATTGAAGTTGAACAAATGATGACCTAGCTCAAGATTTTATTTCCCAGAATCCCTTGCATCTAGGTGTAGCCATGTGGTTAAGTAACTATCAGTGCAATGTCAGCAAATATATATAACTTCTAGAGTATGCCTCCCTTGGCGCAGAAACACAATGAGCCTGCAAATTAGCTTCAATCCTACAGCAAAGGACATTGTCCTAGCAGATGGTGGTACAATAAAATGGAAGGAAACTGGGTCTTTGATAGACCTTGGAGAGCAGAGCTGAGCACCATTCTAAACCGTTCACTCCAAGATTTTTACTTTGAGAGAGAAACAAACTTCTGTTTTCTTTGAAAACATGTTTTATGTCCTCTCTGTTATAGTAGATAAGAGTAAATGCTGTTTTCTTCTACCATTTAAGTTTTAGATCCATCCAGAATTCATCCTGAGATAATGTGTGAGTTATAAATCCAAACAGATAGCTATTTTTTCTAAATGGCTACAGTTGCACAACACTATTTTGGAGTTTTTTGTTGTTGTTGTTTGTTGTTGTTGTGAAACAAGGTCCTACTCCGTCTCGCAGGCTAGAGTGCAGTGGCATCCTCACAGCTCACTGCAACCTCAAATTCCTGGGCTCCAGCGATCCTCCTGCCTCAGCCTCCCCAAGTAGCTGGAACTACAGACGTGTGCCACCATACCCTGCTAATTTTTCTATTTTTTGGTACAGACAGGTCTCACTCTTGCTCGGGCTCAACACTATTTCTTAAATAATCCATTTTCCCTTCTGAAATTTGATTCGTATAATTTATTAAATTCTATCTACTTAGATCTATGTTTTGACTTTCTATTCAAGTGCCAATAACTCACAATATCTTTACACTGTTTTAATAGCTATCCAGTAGGGTTGTGGCCTCATTTTGCTTTTATTTCTTTAGCCTTTTTTCCAGCTAATCTTGTTGCTTATTATTCCATACTTTAATTTATAAATTCCAACACAATTCTCAGTAAAATGTAACTATTCTTTTAATTGGAAAAACTGATTCTAAAGATCATTGAGCTTTTCTTTGTAATACGTATACATTTTTTTTGGTGCTAGAAGTTTTACCTGATTGTTCTTTAAATCTCCTTTTCTTTAAATAATGTGTTCCCCACCATTACTCCCAACCCTAGTCCTTAGGTTTCAATTCCTTATTGTGTCTTAATAATTTTAAACATTTAGTTTATATTCTCTTTATATTCCCATTATAGATATATTATCTCAAATTCTGATATTCTAGAATCCAGCATTCTGATTTTCTTGTTTATTATGCCCTGTCTCACTAATTTTAGATTATATTATTGTTTGGTAATTTCGACTAATGATTAGTGAGGCTTTCTTCTGTGAAAAATCCCTCATATCCCAAGTTGTATCTACCTGGTCAAGCAGCTTCATGAATATCACTGGTCTCAGACTAATTTGTATATTAGTTTCTTTTCTTGGGAGTCTCACACTACATCAGTTGTAAAATTCAAACCCCAAAACCATGGGAGACTGACACTTACAGTTTTAAATTCCCACCAAGAACCCAGCAGAAAAGAAACAAATGCTTTGTGTTATCCTTAGTCCAACGAACATTTACTTTTAATCCACTGTTCGGTGCCACCTTCAAGGGTCTCAACTTAAAAAAGGTGTGTAAGTTCCAGGACCCACCTCTTACAGGGCCAGGACCTCATACCCTTTCACCTCACAGGTGTGAAAACCCAAGTTCTAACGTCAAGCCTGGCAAGCCCAGCTCTGTCAGCCATATCAGCTCACGTTTTCCACTCCGGTTATAAGTTCTGGCTTAGTTTTCTACACCTAGGATTTCCTTTTCTCTCTTTTCTCAACTATGCATTTAGAATAATATGTATTATATATTACCCCTCATTTCTGAGTATTGTAGTGGTAGAGTTTTAGGTTATCTACTTTGCCATTTTCCTTTTTTTCTTTTATTTTTTATTTCAATAGATTTAGGGGATACAAGTGATTTTTTTGTTATGTGGATGAATTATATAGTGGCTTTTAATGTACCTGTCATCAGAATAGTGTACATTGTACCCAACAGGTAATTTTTCATCCCTCACTCCTTTATATTCTCCCCCTTCTGAGTCTCTAACGTCTGTTATATCGCTTTGACCATTACTTTGCCACTTTTCTTAAACCGGAAACCCATCCTTTAATGCTTTAATGCCAGTGGTTATGGCAAAGCAGACAGAGATTACTAAAATGAAAAAGCGATGGAAAGTAAAGATTCTGGAAATCGTACGAAGTTGTTAATGCCAGAAGCCCCAAAACAGTAGCTTCTGACACCTTTCTCAAGTGGAGCTAAGGAACCAAATTGTCGGCCACTCTTCTTTTCTGAGAGTAAAAGTCATGAAACCTTCCTAATTACTGAATCTTCCACTTTCTACAAGTCAGGTCAACTCTTTCTTCCACCGAACACTGCTCTGTAGCTTAGATTTATTCTACGAATATAAACAATGAAAAGAAAGCCCTTTGGTTTACAGTGGGCAATTACCACTCAGGAAACCTCTGGACAGATAATTCCCATATGAAGGCAAAGTCAATTTTCAAACAGAAAAAGTGATTTTAGAGCACAATGGCAGGGTTCATCTCCCAGGAAAGGACTGTGTCAAATAGAAGAATTTCATGGAGGGATCAAAGCGCCAATATCTAATAGGGTTTTATGTGATATTTGGGACCTACTAACCCTAAAAAATTTATTGTTTATCTGAAATTCAAATTTGACTGGTGTCCTGCATTTTCATTTGTTAAATCTGGGAAGTGTTCTCTAAGAACACTACCAGGATCCCCTTTTTGTGGCTACTGGCCCTATGAGTCCCTGGGGTAACTTCAGAGAAAACAAAGACCCATTTGAATAGTGGAATCCTACTAGACTTAATTAAAATCCTAGTGCCTACAACTTCACGGGAGCTCATATATGACTCTACACCAAACAATAGTTTGAACAAGGTTTATAAGAAAGAAAAAAATCTTTTTTCTGGTACATTTCTCAATTTCACCCAGATTCAGATTCCTAGGTATACATCACAGTGACTCCAAGCATTAGATAACAGGTGGTGCAGTGGGGTGAAGATATCAAGTTGCTTGGCACAGCAGATTTCCCCAGACTCAGAGACCCTTTTCCAATGAGAGTGCCTTATGAACTCTCAGCGTCTCCTAACACTGCTCAAATGCACTGAAGGACTTAGACCTTACTCTAAATCCTTTGGCACTTTGGTCCCTTCTCCATGACTAGCAGTAGTGGAGCAGTCAGATACCCAGAATTATGAGATCCTGCACATTGCGTCGGGGAAAGGTGAAATATTCTGAGACAAAAGCAATTTGTGACATTGCCAAGTGATTCTGGTTATTAGCATCTGGTTATTAGCTTTATTACAAAGGAAGTAGAGGATAATGTCAGCTTAAATTCTGTGGAGGCCAATCACAGCCATGATACTGTGTGCCAATCTGCTGATTCCAATGTAGTTTTAAGATTTCCTATCCCTCAACTTTTATCTCTAGACCCCAGATTAATTACAGAGTCCAAAATAGGCCTCCCAATTCTGTTTGATGCCCCCTTAATGCTCCTAGCCTCAAAAAGTTTACAAATCAATAGGGATTAATTTCAGAGTATTCTTCCTTAAAACAATATTAAGCCAATAGAAGAAACAAAAACGTGTGTTGTGAGGTATGGGATGGAAGACAGAGTTTGATTATTTTTCCATTGACTGTCTTTAGATGAGGCAGGTACTCTCCAGCAGCCCATAGGTCTACCTATACTCTTTGCCCTATACTCGCCCATCTGCCCAGAAGAGAGTTTGTTCTCAAGCCTTACAATACATTCCAGAAATGTCTCATGTGCCAAACTGTTGGGCCTGAATGCAGTTTTAGGATTTCCTAGACTCCAAATTATAGAAACTATAGAAATAATTTTAAAAAGTGTATTTGCATAAATTTCATGTAAATTTCTCATTTTTCTTTACTTTCTATTGCCTGGACACAGCTTCTTGCATACCTATGTGCCTTTTCACACTATTTTCAGTTTTCCTACAATCACTTCCTTCAGTCCTACTCCCATCCCAGCCTCCCGGCCATGTCCTACTCATTTTTACGTTGTAGCTCAAATATTGCTCCCCTGTGAAATGCTTCCTGCTGCACCCCCCATACTCCCCCTCCTGTGGCAGCCTTAATTAAATGTTTCCTCCACTACAACCTACACATACCTCCACATCAACCTTTATTACCATTTGTTTGTTTTTAAATTCCTTGAAAGTAGAGACTTTATTTTTTTATATCTAGTTCTCTTATTCCTAGCGTATACCTAGGACATAGTAGGTTTTCAATATTTGTTCAATGAATTAATGAATAAATGAGGGGATGTAATTGAGTTGAATCACAGTCGCCCTGAGACTAAAGTCAGAATTTTAACATTCATATGGGCAAAGAAGTTTAACTTTCCTCAACAGCAGTCTTCACCCTTGACCAGCCTGGAACTCCCATAATTTTTATGAGAAAAGTTAAATTTCATATGGAATGACTCTGCCATTCTTTTACCACTACTGGAAAAAGACAATGCTCCTGGGAACTATTGGTGGCATTATCTCTGAGGTTAAATGACAACATATTTTCTTGGAGTTGAAACATCTATTATCTTAGGTTTGCTGTGGCTGTCTAACTATTTACACTCAATTGCTGGTGTGTGCTCACCCATTTCCCATTGCATTCTATCATATAGAAGAAAAAGAACATCACTTTTTAAAAAATCTTTCTCCTTTCTGGAGGTGACAAGTTTGTCTCTGTCACAGATATAAGATGGTGTGAAATCAAAATGAGACTTTTTAGATTTTTATTCTGAGTTAAACAACATTTCCACAGGATTTTACCCTAGAGAACTCAATCTCAAACTTTCTACAAAAGTTAATTTTTTCCAGAATAGTAATAGGTTGTAAGTTTGATGCCTGACCCAAAAGCCATCCTAGTATAGAGAAGTTGAATTCTAATAGTTTGTAGCCTCTCAAGCCTGGAGTTGTGGTCTGTGGACCTGCAGCGTGTCATTTCCTGTAATCTGGGATCCCAGCCCAGAATTCTTTGATCAGATCTGTGCCTTAACAAGATCCCCAGGTGATTTGAATACATATTAAATTTGGAGGGCAGGGGGAGGAGGGGAAGGGAATAAACCAATCTAGTGGGTACTACCAACACTATTTGGGTGACAGGCACCTATAGCTAGGACTCAAGCATTACAAAAATGATCCATGTAACCTAAAACATTTGTACCCTCTTAATATTTTGAAATAGAAAGAAAATTTTGGAAAATACTGTTCTAGGATCTTCATTCTAAAGCATAAGCCTTCTCCCTGAAGTTCTGTTCAGTGTCCATTAAGTTCAAATAGGAGTATTTGCCATTTTCCTTCCCATCCAGATCATGGATCAGTATTTTATTTTCTTTTTTATGGTGTGTATCCATTAGGAAGCTTTTTAGCTGCAAGGAAACACAAACAAGCATGCACGTGTGCACAGGCACACACAAGCTCAGTGACTCCAGGGGGTGCATCATCTCATATAACAAGAGGTCTTGAGATGAGGGAGTTGCAGGGTTGTTGGTTAGAAGCCTTAACGGGCTGTCCCCAGGTTAATTCCCTTTGTTATCCTAATATGTCTGTCACAATTCTGAGTACCACATGCAGAAACAAAAATGCCCACACAGAAAATAATATTTTTCATTACCATCTATTTTTGAGAATGAAGAAAACTTTTTTCCAGAATTCCCTCAGCAGACTTCTGCTTGTATCACACTGGCCACAACTAGATCACATGACTTTACCTGGACCAATCATTGGCAAGGGTACAGCTCATCCCTGATTGGCTTAGAGTCTAAGTGTTAGACCAACCATTCCCCGTGGCTGATTCTAAGGCCTGCTCCTCTAAAGCACACACAGAGTGGAAAATGTACAAAATAGTGTTTGGTTAGCAACAAAGACTATGGGCAGGAGGTGGGGAGGGGGTGTGTAGAATGAGATGCAGGCAGTTGCAGGATGTCTAATAGCAAAATTAATAATCCCAACTGTAAATCAAATAAATGAAAAGAAATTTATCTTTTTTTCTTTTAGCTAAAAGGACACCGTTTACAACAGGGATATGATACAACTCAAAATCAGATCTCAGTCCTCAAATAACTACCAGAGTCTTCCTGAGTACTCCCTTTTACCTATTCTTGCTGTCCAGTCGGCAGGTTCTGACCTCCACCCTCCAGTTGGAGCAGGACCAAGAAAGGGACTGGGAGGCTGGCATGCTGCCAGTGTGCTGCCACATGGCCCTCTAGGGCCTGACCCAGCAAACCTAGCAGGGTTTTAGATCAGACTCCAGCCATTCAGAATAATTATCCTCCCTATCGCTGGTAAGCAAGAAGGGGGTAGGTATGCTATGGCCTGGACTCGTCCAGCCAAATTGTCTGCAATTAATTATGGCTATAGCAACATTGTTTGATGTTTTAAATGGGAGGAGGAAGGAATGGGAAGAATATATATACATATATATGCATGTATGTGTGTGTATACATACATATACATACATATATACACACACACACATGCATGCCAAATTGCAAGGTAGCCGAGGACAGTGATACTCAAATATTAGTTAGTGCACTTAAGCGTCATCTGCTTCAGAGGTCTGCAATCAGAAGGAAAAATGCAAATTCTTACTAAGTATCCCAGGTGATTCCAATAAAAGTGCTCTTTTAAATTATTCTCGAGGAGTGCCGATCTGGAGCAACAAAGCGTTTATTCTCTTTGTCCTTTGATGCAATATTGTCCCAATATCTTTCTATATTAAGAGCAAGGACCATTTCCCTGTTACAACACACTATTCTTACTAGGTCAGGTTGTCCATTCCAGTCCAGGCGTGAGACAACATGTGTGTGTGTGTGTGTGTGTGTGTGTGCGCGCGCGCGTATGTGTCTGAGTGTCTGTGTGTGTCTGTGTGTGAGCACATAGGCACTCAGCCTTGAGACAGACTTCATCAACTACCACTGTAGTGTGGTGTAGTGGAAAGAACATGGAGTTCTTGTCCCCTGTCCCACTTATGAGCCACCTGACATTGGTCATGTTACAGCCTCTCTAGGTCTCAGTTTTCTCATCTATAAAATGGAGATAATCGTACCTACGTTTCCTCCCAGAACTGTCAAAAGACTCAAATGAGAAAAAAATGTGTGAAAAAAACTTGTAGACTTTTTCAATGTTGACTTACAAAATTATTTTCCCATGATATTGAAGCCTTTTTAGTTTTATATTTTTTTTCTGTGTGCAACATCCCATTGAACTTAATAATTTCATAAGCACTATCCTCTTCACTTCACTGGCTTCTGGCCACGTGAAGATAAAAATGAGTCTTATCTTCACTCACTCATTTGTGAACCCTGTAAGAGTAAAGCCGGTGGTATTAACTTGCAGTGTCTAGTCTGCAGTCTTTGAATTGCCCTTTGAAAGACCCTGAAAATCCAAAAGTGATGCACTCTTGACCAGTGTAACTCTGAAGACAAGAGTTGTTTCCATTTCTGCCTTACTGGCAAGAAAGGAAAGAAAGGAAGAGAGGAAGGAAGAGAGAGAGAGAAAGGAAGGAAGGAAGGAAGGAGGGAGGGAGGGAGGGAGAGAGGAAGGAAGGAAGGAAGGAAGGAAGGAAGGAAGGAAGGAAGCAGGGAGGGAGGGAGGAAGGAATGCCAGAAATACTATTTTAAAAGTTTAAAGGAGAAGACTTTCAACTGAGAAATGAAGAAAATTATTTCCATGAGAGGGAAAGATAGAGACATCAGAAACAATCATAGAAGAAGCAGCTCCTTTTTACTGAATCAAGAATTGATCACAAAGAAAAATGTATCACTTGCTCCTACTTACAAATAATTGTTCCTATTCTCTTTGGCGATGCTTTGTTTTCATGCTAATACATTTAGTAAAATTGCTTGCTATTTTTATTTGTGATTTGCACTACCGATTCCAACTGGGACAGAAATAAATGGAATATGTGGACCAGAATCTCCCTAGCAATCCCACACCAGCCTCATGTGGCTCTGCCGATGAATGCAATTATAATTCTGAATGAATGTGCTTGATGTTCCCTTATTAGGAAACTGAACTCAGAAAAGATTTTTGCCCTTTGGTTTTAATGTAGACACCAGCTGGCTCCCAAATGAGTTGAATATAAATGTCTCCCACTCTGTTTTCAGAAGAAATAATAACAGCACCAGGAGCTATCAGGTAAGAACTCTTACTCAGGCATGGAGTGACTTGAAGGGATCATGATATTCAAGAGCCTCACACTTGTTGTTGCCCAAAGACACAAGGCAGACACCACAAACCAATAAGAAATACCTGTGTAGGCTGAATGCAGCAGGATTCGTTTACCAGATAATAATGCCCATAAATTCTTGCAACGGCCCAAATCCTCATTTTCTAGGCACAGAAACCTTGAGGACCAACTTTTATTATATAGATTCTAGTAAGCTTTATAACGGCCCACCCAAAGATACCAGGTTCTAATAGCTGGAACCTACTAATGTTCCCTTAGAAAGAAAAGGGTCTTTGAAGGTGTGATTAATGAGGAGATTATACTGGATTATCCAGCCAGGTTTTAAATGCAATCACAGGTGTCCTTACAAGAGAGAGGCAGAGGGAGATTTTACACACACAGAGGAGAAGGCAATGTGAAGACTGAGGCAGAGATTTGAGTGATGCGGCCATAAGCCAAGGCATTCTGGTAGCCTCCAAGAAGCTAGAAGAGGCAAGGAACAGAATCTTCCCTAGAGCCTCCAGGGGGAGCACAGCCCTACTTCACCTTGATTTCAGCCAGAGAAACTGACTGAACTTCTGGCCTCTAGAACTATGAGAGAATAAACCAGCCAGTTTGTGGTAAATTGTTGGCAGCCATGAGAAGCTAATACATGGACTCAAGTCTTCGTTCTTTTCCTATCCCTCTTCAAGCCCCCTGAAGCTGTCCAAAGTAAATTTACTGTCCCTGCTCTACACATCTGTGTCTCCATGCTTTCTTGCCTAGAACACTCTGCCCATTTCTCTGAAATAAACCCTACGCATCCTCAAGGAATAGGTCAAATGTCACATTCTGCACATTTGAAGTTTGAATTTCAATGTCCAAATGAACGATGTTTTCCCCCCAGAATAGAATTATATAACAACCAAGAACAAAGACAGGTTCAATGCTATTTTTTATGTAATTTTTAATTACCTGTATAGTATATCCGCTCTTACCCCGGTTCCTAGAGAAATTTCTTATCTGTTCAGCTCAGTCGAACAATGGCAGGGGGAGGATCTCCTTTCAGACTCCCATCCCACACACACTGACCAAGTCCTTCATCCTCTGTTCCCTGCACCTGTGAAGGTCCGAGCTGCTGGACAGTGACCCGGTGGTGGGTCAATCGGAGCTCCGAACCCTCAGGTGGCCGGTGCAAATCCAGCCCGGCCTCTTTCTGACATTGTGGTTAATGGTTCTCCCACTTTGAGGACCGTCCGCACTTTCTGCTCCATTCAGGATGTGCTTTCAATGCCTTCTCCCCTCTTCTCCCAGCACCGGTCTCTAAAGTTGGAAAACAAACAGCATGTTTCACACTGAGACCAGTAGTACTTTTTCATTCTGCTTTGATTTTTTAAGCTGTTTTTTTTAAAAAATTAATCTTTCATTATATGCATGAACAACCCACATGATAAGAAAGAAATTTAAACAGAAAGGTATAAATTGAAATGCAGTTTTCCTTTTCATCTCTCCTTCCTCTCTTCAGAG
>NW_012151285.1:3536453-3545885 GCF_000956105.1 Propithecus coquereli | reverse complement strand
AGTACTTTTTTATTCTGCTTTGATTTTTTAAGCTGTTTTTTTTAAAAAATTAATTTTTCATTATAGGCATGAACAACCCACATGATAAGAAAGAAATTTAAACAGAAAGGTATAAATTGAAATGCAGTTTTCCTTTTCATCTCTCCTTCCTCTCTTCAGAGTTGACAATATTTCTTAAATCCTTCCAAATATTTTCTGTGACTATATTACCATATATATAATCTATATATTCTAAAGGGCTCTTCTTTGATATTTTGGTTTATGTTTTATTTTGAAATATAGCATACAAATAGGGAGTGTAAGAAAATATGCTACATATGGACAGTTTAAAGAATATGCAAACCTGTAAACTCCCCAACCAGAGCAAGAGAGTATTAACATTCTCAGAAGCCTTCTTGTGTCCCTCCCAAATTGCATTCTCCTTCCAACCTCTCAAAAACATCCTGATTTTATGTAAGACATTTTCTGGTGGTCATTACGTTCATTCATGACTGCGCTGGCTCCCTCCTTCTGGCCACTTGGTGGAACTGCACTTGCCCACATACACAAAGTTAGGCTTGGCCGTGTGACTTTGGCAAATGAAACATGATCAGAAGTGCCTGGGTAGAAGATTTAAAAGTCAGTGTAAGTTTTGCCACATTCCCTTTTTCTGTGTGCCTCTGGCTGTGCTCTGGACAGTAGCTGCTTCATCAGCCTGGATCCTAAGTCAAAGACAACAATGTGAAAGCAGAGAAGTAAAACTGTTTTTACAAGCCACTGAAGGTTTGGGATTGTTGGTGACTACAGCAAATCTTAGACTACTCTGGCCAATAACATAAAGCTTCTCAATATGGCTTTTATGACCAACAAGTACAAATTCAAACAGCATATAGTGCAGTTTGAATATCTGTTATCTTTACATAATGCAAGCATAGTGACACATACTCTCCTGTGACTTTTCAACATTTTATTTTGAAAGTTAGTCATGTGGGGCCGGACATGGTGGCTCATGCCTATAATCCTAGCACTTCAGGAGGCTGAGGTGGGAGGATTACTTGAGGCCAGGAGTTCAACACCAGCCTGAGCAAGACTCAATCTCTGCAGAAAATTAATGAATTAATTAATTAAATAGAAAGTCGTGTGTAAGTGAAACATATTGTTCATTCATTTTCACAACTATATAACATTCCATTGCATGAATATACCATGATTTATCCATTCCAACATTGCTGAACATTTAGGTGGTCTCCATTTGGGGAACTTTCACAGGGTTGTATCTTTTTTAGGAGTAAGAGTTGATTTCATGTGAATTCCCAGCTACTTCATTTCCCTTTTACCCATTCTAACCTATACATGTAGGAAGTAATGCAAAGTAATGTAGGATATTTGACCTACATGTTGCTTTCATTTAAAATGTCCTGTACCTGGGGCTGTTCCATACCAATGGATAAGGTCAGATTGACAGCACCATGGTGAAGAGGTGGCATCCCACACCCTTAAACACCATTTCACAGAGTTTCCCTTAAACCATTTTGTTTGTTTGTTTTCCAAAAGGAGAAGTCAGTCCTCTTCCAAAATTTATGTTTTGTTTTGTCTGATTTTGACTCTCTGTTAATATGATTTGGGGCCATTTACTTTTCTCTAAACATTAAATCTAATTTAATGCAGTGAACTATTTATTTAGCAACTATTATGAATATGGAGTATGCTGGGCATTGGGAAAGAGATCAAGTTCTGGCTTGATACTAGTTGAGCCATGATCCTAAATGAGATAAAATGTAAGCCCTTCCATCCACTCAAAGCAGTATGAACCATAACACCACCTCAGCATCCAAAATCCAGACACCTGGCAACTTTATCTACTTAGGATTTAGCTAAGAAGCAAACCCATTATAAAATAGATGCCACAAAATGTGTGCACTGCACATAAGGGATTCCCTTGGTTCTTACAGCCACTTATTAATGCTTTTTTGTGCCCACAATTGTATTAAGCTAGCCATCTCTTTTACAAAGTTACCACAAGTCAAAACTAGCAAGTAAAAAGAGGCAAGCAGGGTGGCAAGGACAAGTGACAGCAAACTTGTGACAGCAAAAGAAAAGACCAGAGAGCATAAAACACAGATAAGCACATTGACATCTTAAGCGACGCATAGGAGGACAAATTGCCCTTCAAGAATCGATAGGTCTTAAGGCACTCTGTTTCAGCAGAGCCCAGGAAACAGCTGTGCCTATCAATGGCCTTGGCATATCAGGAAAAGATAAAGCAGGCTCAGTCTATTTTACGTAAGAAGAAAAGTGGATGTGCAATAAAATTTTAAAGACTTCTATCTGAAGAGTTACACTGTTGAAAAGCTTTGATGCTTTAATCAACAACATTTTTTCTAGGTCAAAACCTCAGATACCTCAAAACTATTGTTTCTTTCAAGCTCTGTTATATGCCATGAGCTGTATACATCTTCCTCTACCTTGAAGAGAAAGACCATTATGCTTGCTAAATTGAGATTCAGAGAGGTTAAGAAATTTTCTCAAAGTCACACATATGGCACCGAGTTAATCCAAGACACAAACTCTTGTCTTTCTGATTCCAAAATCCATGCTGTGTCATTATATCACGTGACTTTATTTATCCAGAAGTCATCTTTCTAAGATTACTAAAATGATACTTTTTCTGTCTGTATATTTCCTAAAATTTATAGTAAAAGGTTTAGGCTTATAACCCAAAGTTATCAGTGTGCTTGATTTTCATATTTGCCTTAGGGAATAGTTAGATATCTAGGTTGCTACTGTGTTTAATTTGTACCTACCATATGCCCTGGTGTCCCGTGGAGGAATGTATGAAGAAATCTTTCAGCCAACTGCTGAGTTCCTCGGATTCCTGAGTTTGGAGACTGCTGGGAGGCAGGGGCGGGCTTCAACACTAGAACTTCTGGAGGTCAGTTGGTAGCAAATGAGGGAGGGTGTCGTGCCTAATCTCAAGATGGAAATAGAGGCTGCATCCCACAGTCATATTTACTCAGCAAATGAAAAGACCTCTGAATTTTGTTCTGGAAAAGCAATTTATGGAAAGAGCTGGGGTAGAAAAGAAAGCTCTTGGGCACACCCAGCAGCATCGTTTGGAGTTTGAAACAAGGTCTGGTCCCTGGGTGCCACCAACACACCCAGCCACACATTGACAAAGCACAGGACCAGAATTAAGAGAAAAATAGAAAACTAAAAAATTAAAATAAATAGCATTTTGATGTCATACTTGAAAAAATAAAAATTAATACAAAAAGTCCATGATCAAATATAGTGACTTTAAATTAGTATTATTAATTTTGCCTTTTCCTTCTGGATTCAATGTGGTTTTGTACAACACCAACAGAGAGTTAACAAAAATGTTTAAATAATAAAGGAGGGTGAATACACAGCTGTAGAAACATGGTGATTTAGGAGATCATTTTTAAATTATAAGTTTTACTAGATGAAGGAAACAGTAATTATCTTCCCAGAGTCTTATTAAGTCTGAGAAAGTATTGCAGCATTAGATAGTAATTCTTAATTGTAACTCTGCTCAAAATATCCCCAGTGAGAGGCCAAGGAAAGTAGCTTAAAAGTACGGTCAGATTGCAGAGCCCCGTGACGCTGGGCACAGCTGCGTGACTGACTTTGGCCAATGGAACATGGGCAGAAGGGAAAGAGTGAAAGTACTGACCCCTAGGCCTTAACAGACATCAAATGTTTCCATTCCTTTCTCTTGCAGTTCTGCCATTGCCATGAAGACAATTTGCCCTGGGTACCCTGCTGTTCTCCCAAAATTGAGAGCCACATGAACCTGAGGTAAATTAAATTCCTGGCCTGAAGCCAAGCCCTGCCGACCATGTTAGAAACATCAGGGTTTGCCAGCCTACCTTGAGATGCATGAGTGGACAATAAATGCTTATTGTTGTGGAATTTTGTGATTGTTTGTTACACAGCAATAGTGGACTGATGCACTCTCAATAAGCCAAAATATTCAGTAACTTCTTAAGCTTGTGCATGAATCAGTGATTCTCAACCCTGAGTGCACAAAAGAATGGATATTACATTTTTAGAATACCAATGCCCAGGTCCCACTTCTGACCAGTTGTTTGAGAATCTCTAGTGGTGGCTCCTGGGTACCACTTTTTTTTTTAAGTTCCCCAGGTGATTTTAAATATGCAGCCAGGGGCAGTGACATGGATGTATTAATAGATACAAAGGTACAAAAATATTATCTCCAGCATGAAGAAGTACATCTGCATCCCCATTTGCTGTGGCTGGGCAATCCTCTCCTCTATTGGAGAAGTTTGATACGCGGCAGGCCTGGCTGGGAGTTGCACAGTGTCCAACGTGGCCCTGAGGTGAGGTGACTGACACGCCTGGTGAGCTACACAGAACCAGAGGGTTATACTAGCATTTATGTGCTGTGAAAATATGTGTTGGGATAGCAAATCAAAACAGATTAATCAATGAAGCAGACTAGATAGAGAATGGAAGTTAAAGTGCAAAGCCAAACTAAGGTGGGGGAGAACAGAGTTGATGAAAAAGAGAAATCAGAGACTAGGAATAGAAAAAGCAAAACTTGGTTAGAAGTTTTCTATAGATTCCAACACCATTGGAATCACCTGGGGAAATGTAGACTCACAGGCCCCATCCTAGACTTACTTAATCAGAATCTGAATGTTAATAATATTCCAATGTGAGATGTATGTACATGCAAGTTTGAGAAGTGACACTCTAGCAAGTTCCAGAAATGAAGTGCGTGTACATCCAGATGATGTTTATGCTCTTCTGTGTGATTGCACGGCCATCCCAGGCACACTAGGGTTCAGAAGGGACATAAGGTGGCAGGGGTGCAGACATCCAACTAACCCAATAGCTATTTCAAATTATTTAAATTCCACATTTTAAAAAATGAGGGTTAAGACACTAGAAATTCTGATTTAGTCTGGGGTGGGGTTCAAGCATAGATACTTCTCAAAAGTTACCGAAATGATTCTAAATGAGCAACAAAAGTTGAGAATCACCACTTTCTTTAAATCGAAATTTGATCCATTAAAAGACTGTCCTTATCAACTATCATTTCAGAGGTAGTATTAATATATATGCTCTTAAAACCTCTGCATTGAAAGCTTGGTTTATACATAACTTCTATCTACAAAAGCTAATGACAAAGCAAAGATTGATATAAAATGTTTTACTTTGTCATTGCGTTGTCTATGTTCCAAGAGAAAAATAAAACAAAGCATAATTATATCACTTCTTGTTTTGGTCAAGAACACAGAAACTCCTCTAAGTACTCCAGGTGATTCAATACAGACAGGTAAGTGATTACAAAACTCTGAAAGAGGTGGAAGAATGAAGCCCAGCCAAAGCTGTCTCAAATATGCTGTTAACTTTCAGAGAACCAGGAAATTGCTACCACTCTCTCAACCAGGAGCGGAAAGGACCCTGATGGTGGTCACTGACGTGGGTCCCAAGGTGGTGATTGCAGGCATATGTAAAGTATGCAGATTCCTGGGCCCCACGTGCTGGAGATTGTGATTCAGTAGGTAGGTCTGCACTTCAGCTTTATTCTTTCTTAAAAATGTCAGAAGTCATTCCAATGTGCAGCCGTGTCGGGAAATTATTGTTCTGGGACATGGCAGGTTGGTCTTACCAAGAAGTGGAACCAGGAAGAGTCAATTTGGGTTACAGCCCCTCCTTCAAGTGTTCAGTGAGATTAGGGTGACTCTTTACTCTGAGTCACTATCAAAAATCCTTTTCCTGGAGCCTAAGAAAAGGACTTTAAACCTTAAACATGGCGGAAATGGTCTTTAAAGGTCAAAGTTTTTTTTTAACCAAATGGTGCTTAGACCTAAGATTAAAAAGATAGGAGCTTTTTGCTTTGTCCCCTCTTACTCCTGTGCCTAAAGGATTTTTAGTAACTAGAAAGTGTGTTCTAAAACACTCCTGAAGGGTCTCAATTTCAAAAAAGAGAATATGTGCATAGGAAAGTGAAATGAGATATGTCGGTGCATGAATGTCACTCTGGAAAAGTTCCATGAATGGGAGAATGCTCCATCCAGGTGCACACTTCAAGCAATAACTCAGCACAGGATCAGACTTTTAGATGTAATTAATATAATGAAACTGTCCTCAGCTGAGGTTTCGAGTGAAGTCCGGGGCCTTGCAGATCTGTCAGTTGTTCTGGGTGGTTCCCTGCTCCCCCAAGGTGGCAGCTGACTCCTCTCTTCCTCCTGCTGCTCCCGGGACTGACAGACCCCTTCACAGGGCACATGAGCTCTGCATGGGCAAAGCATATCACACATGTCCTATTTTCAAGTCTTTACTGTGTTAGGTTTTTGTTTGATGTTTGGTTTTTGTTTTATGGTGGGGAGCACGTGGGTTGGACAGGTTTCTATTTGTTATCTAGATAAATAAACTAACAGGCAAAACACACCTTTTTCCTAAAGATCTGTTTTGAGAGAGTCATATTCAGGTTCCCCCCTGTAAGGACGGAAGAGTTTCTGTATGTTAGGAAATTTTTAAATTTTTTTCTGAATACAAAGTAAATTCATTCCCTTCAGTGCATTCCAGACGGGCTGATGTCCGGAGAGTTGTGCACAGAGGTCCACTGCACGTCCGTTGACACTGAACCAACCAGTCTCCATCTAACCTGCGTCGTGGGCTGGGAAGTACGGAAAGTCACACCACGAGGAGATTCCTTGGGTCATCCTTTCACAAGGTTAGCTCCCAAAAATAGACAGCAGGTCTGAAACAGTTCTGCAAGGCATCTTATAGAACCTATGAGTCTTTCCAGGGGATTGTCTGGAATGATGGTGGAGGGGCAGGAATGGAAACATCTCCACTCCCGCCACCACAACTATCCACTTTAGAATAGCTGAGCACTCAAGCCTCCTTCCCCAGAGACTTACAGAAATGTTTCAGAACCCTGTCTTTTTGTGAGAGTTAAGCTTGTGAGAGGATGACCTGAAGGGTCTCCTCATGGTGTGGCTGCCCGCACTTCTCAGCCAACGACATGGGTTAGATGGACTAGTTCAATGTCAAATGGAGGCACAGTGGACTCCAAAGCTTTTACTTCACAGACTTCTCGTGTAGAGCCAAATGTCCCTTCAGCTGGGAATGCTCTGAAGAGCCACATTGCCATCTTAGGGGAGAATTCTTTAATTTAATGATTGCCAAAAGCAGCAATCTCAGAAGTGTGGTTGCAGCTCTCCTCAGGGGTTGTCTTCAAAGGTCAAAGGGACCCTCAGGACCTGATTCTCTAAGTGTTCAGGGACCATTCCTTTTCAAAGGAAAAAAACACATCCAACTCCCTACTGGGAAGCTAAGAAAGTGGTGATTCTCACCTTTGGCTGATCATTTAGAATCATCTTGGTAACTTTTGAGAAGTATCTATGCTTGAGCCCCACCCCAGACTAAATCAGAATTTCTAGTGTCTTAACCCTCATTTTTTAAAATGTGGAATTTAAATAATTTGGAATAGCTATTGGGTTAGTTGGATGTATGCGCCCCTGCCACCATATGTCCCGTGGGAATAGTTCTAGCAACCAAAATTGTCTCCAGACATTGCCAAATGTCTCCTGGAAGGGACTGGGAGATAGAATTGCCCCCAACTAAGAACCATTGATCTAAAATCAGTCCTAAAGACTTCAGTGACTGCTCACCTAGAGCCAAGTTTCTTCTGTGGGAAGGCTTTCTACAGCTAGTTACAGGCAAGCACAAAATACTACAGTCCCCATTTCATGTCGCTCACCTGAAAGTCAGGGTCAGAGAGACAGTTGTGTCTTGCCCTTGATCTAAGATACACTTGACAAGACTTTGGAAAAGAAACAAGAGAGATTATTCAAAGAAGGACACGAACCCCTCCAATCAAGCAAACTAATGGAAATAAATATTGGGTCAATATTATTCAAGCTCTTGCTTTTTATAATCTCATTTGATTGTAATTTTATTAAATAAAATTAATGGGTACAATTTCCATAGGACCAGTTAATTTGGCATAAATAATTCTTGCTTTTCCAGAAATTTTCCTCCTAACCAAGGCCAACAGTCTTGCCATTGTGTTCCAAATGACCTGGATGGGACAGGCAAGGGAAAGGCCAGCAATTCCATGAGGCCTGGCCCTCCATAGCCGGGTGAGGTCAAAGCACAAAATCCACACCTGAATAACACTAGCTCAGCCCCGATCTTCACGTGGGGGCAGCAATAAGTACAAGTAGAATCTCATAACCATAAATAGCATTTTAACTTAGAGTTCTGTTTAGCAAAACTATTTCCATGTCTTTGGGGATGGCTTATAATGTGGTTTCAGAAAATTGTATTAAATGAAAAATCCTGTAGAACAGATGTGTTCACAAGTCCCTGTCCACAAAGCAGCCAAACTGCTTAATGAAAACACTGCTATGGTTCAGAATTAGTGCTTTCTACTGTTACAGTATTGTTATATTAGCATCTCAAAGGAGTAAGGAAGGTTTGAAAGGAATGAGAGTGAGGAAATTGCCAGAACTATGGGTCAGGGATAGAATATCTCCAAGGCATGTACCTCAATTTGGTACAGAATAAAAGAAAGATGAAAAAGAAGTGCATTTAAAAAATAGCAAAACCAGGACATAGAAATGTGATATCTGCTTTATTTAGATAACTAAATCAAGTAAATAGCACCACCTCTGTGCTCTGTTCAATAGGTTCTATTTAAATGTAATTGGAATGTAACAAAGCTTCTTCCTTCTCCCCCAAGTTCATTAAATTGAGATTTTACCAGTATTCAAGTGCTATTTCTTACCCAAACCAGCCTTGTACCAGGGGAGTCCAAGGACCACTTAGCTTGTCCTCAAAAGTTACAGACGAAATTCTATTTAGTTCCTCCACATCAATCTGATTTATAGTGACTGCTTGGTCATCACTGGAATGACTGCTAATTGTTCATGTTTTATCTCCAAAGCCAGCAGGGATAGCCCTACTCAAGGGTCTGCAGCAAAGAAGCTTCTCTATAGCATTCCTCTGTCTGCTGTGTGTATGTGTTTACATCTAACAGAAATCACCCAGCATGACTTTGCCCCCAAAGAGCTTCACTTCCATTTAATACACAGCCCAAGTACCATGTTGCCATGGTTTGAATGTTTCTCCCCTCCAACACTCATGTTAAAACTTAATCCACAATGTAAAGGTAGTAAGAGGTGGACCTTCAAGAGGTGATTGGGTCATGACGGCTCTGCCCTCCTGAATGGGTTAGTACATTCATGGATTGATGAATTAATGAACTAATGAGTTATCTATCATGGGAGTCAGTTAATTATCATGGGATTGAGTCTGTCCTAAAAACCAGTTTGGCCATCTTTCATGAGCCCCCTCACCATGTGATGCCCTGCACCCCCTCGGGACTTACAGAGAGTCCCCACCAGCAAGAAGGCCCTCACCAGATTCCATTCCTCAACCTTGGACTTTCAG
>NW_012151285.1:3532717-3535498 GCF_000956105.1 Propithecus coquereli | reverse complement strand
TGCATAAATGAAGAAGAGTCATCCCCCCAACAAACATACATACATACATACGCATAAGACATAGCTTGTTTCAAAGACTTATTATAATTGGTGATATAGTTGAGAAATTTTTCACAGACTTGGGGTCTTTGATAACCAATTTTCTCTTTACGTTCTGTAGTTCTTGTTGTTTGATTAGTGACTTGTAAGTTAAATTGAAAGTAAAACACTCTGCTGTTCAGGGGCCTTTTAGGGTCTCCAAGACCAGCCGTATTAGCACAGTCCCCAGTGGATCCCACTTCGATAGCACTTTTCATTTTTAATTCAAACAACACAAAAAGTCTTGAAGTCTGCCCTATCTTCGGTATCAATCAATCAAGCAAATAAAGCTTTCTTCATTTTCAATTTTGAAATTTTTGGAAGATTTCCTGTCATTATGAATTTGCCTACTAAAACTATGTTATTCAAGAATTTTTTTAAAAGCATGTATTGACTTGTAATGAAAGCTTGCTTAGCATTTTTCAGTCTTTCTCACCTCAAATACTACTTTGCAGACAGATGAAAACATCCCACTAAATTTTCTAGACCTTGTGAAGAATATTCAAGCAGAAAGACACGCGGCAAGCTTCATGGGGCGTGTGACTAAAGCAAGTTGGAAACTAGCTTTACAGTTGAGTGCACTCATGCTGGAACTAGACTGCCTGGCTCCCCATCTTGGCCCTATTATTTTTAATAACAATTTGGACAAATTATTTAAACTTTCCGTGTTTGGGTTTCCTTATCTTTAAAATGGGCATGATAATAATTGTTCTTATCTCATTTGTTTGTTGTAAGACTTAAAAGAGTCAATAGAAGTAAAGTATTAATACTTTGAAAAGCACCAGGCACACAGAAAGAGCTATAGTACAGTGCTAACCATTATTACTACTATCATTATAGCAACGTAAAAAAATCTCCCTCTTGATCCTTCAAAGGAAAAAAAAATATTTAAAGCAGTTTTATGAATTAAAAAAAAAACATTTTCGTTTTTTACTCTCCTTGTTTCTAAGGTTTTGCTTCCGGGCTCCACAAATGGCAACCCATGGGTCAAATCCAGCCCACTCCCTGTTTTTATAAAACCAGCAAGCTAAGAATGGCTTTTACATTTTTAAATAGTTGAAAAGGAAGAATCAAAACAAGAATAATATTTCGTGACATATGAAAATTATATGAAATATGAGTTTCAGCGTCTATAAATAAAATATACCAGGAACCCAGCAACGCTTATTCATTTACATATCACCTGTGGCTGCATTTGTGCTACAAGACGGACTTCAATGGTTGTAAAAGAGACTTCGTGGCTCAAAAAGTCTAAAATATTTACTATCTGGCCCTTACAGGAAAAGTTTACCCACCCGTATTATTGGTGATCGGTGTAAAATTCCCAGCAATCAAGTGAACAGAGGGAGGAGCAGACAGGTCCCGAAGGGAAGAGTTCGTATTCAGGAAAATCACAACATAAAACTCAACTGCCTGGGATGTTCCTTCCGAGGAGTTCTAGGAAAGGTATGGCGACGAAGTCCATTGAAACTATAGGCTACACTAAAGCTTTTATATTCTGTGAAATTTGATTATTCATAATAATCAAGAATTTTCTGCACTCATTCATTCATAGATGTTCGGTTTTATCATAAAACTTTTGTACAGCAGCTAAACGTATATAGGACTCCATGCCAATCACTTGAACCTCCAGCTTCAGCACTTTCTTTTCTCTCATTTTAATGCGTGGCATTTTATTACTTTTTTTTAATCTGAAAAATTAAACATTAACCATGAAATATGAAATAAGTTTACCTAGGCTACCCATGTTATCATTTGTCTCTGGGGTTTTTCTCAATTCCCCTAGCTAGAACTGGTTCTTTTTTTCTCAGTAGCCATAGTCCCATACTGAGTCTTCTCTCGCGGTTATTTTATGGCATTTTATTACTAAAATAGTCACGTTTAGCATTTTCCCATCATGATGGCTTCTCA
This sequence comes from Propithecus coquereli, assembly GCF_000956105.1. Lineage (NCBI taxonomy): Eukaryota > Metazoa > Chordata > Mammalia > Primates > Indriidae > Propithecus > Propithecus coquereli. Next base: position 3,533,509 of record NW_012151285.1, on the reverse strand, counting down.
CCCAAAGCCTACGTGCTACCATCTTCAACTTTCCTCATCGCCAGTAAAATCTTTTCTTACATTTCAATGAGACAGAGTGGAAGAACAATACAATAGAAAGTTATATTCATATCTACAGTTTTAACTTGCTTATTTCAAGTTTTTGTGGGTTTTTTGTTGTTGTTTTAATGGAATTACTTTTTCCTAAAAATGATTCCTCTTATAAGTTTATGAAACAATGACAGCTTTGGGATATTCTCGTTAGGTGAACACTAAGATTCTACTGTTGGAATGCCACCTATTGAATGTAGGAAAGTCACCAAACGTCCATCAGTTCCCTTTCTTCATCTGTGAAATGGGAACATCCAAGGAGGTGGCTGTGCTTCCTATGTAACACTAAGTCTCTAAGATTCTTCATTTATTCACAATTCCTGTGGTTACTAGGTCTCACCATAGATAATAGTTTCTAATGTTGGATAAAATTATTTATTTCTAATTTTCTACAATAACCCTATATTCTCTACATAATTCTAAATTCTAAATTATTAAATCACTTTCTAAGTCTCGACCTTACTATGAGTTTGTGCTTCAGATTCATCCATATGTATATGCAGCTCTGGTTAACAGAACCAAGGATTGGATGTAGGTGCCTTAGGTTAGCCCCAGGCACATGCTAATTCATTTGCAATAGCTGAAGACCTAAACTTGCCCAGTGGTGTGAGTGTGAGTTCTTGAAAGCCCGGTTCTCTTCCTGCCCAATGTTTACAAGGGAGAGAAAGTAGAATAACCATGTTTAAAATTACAAATATAATA
>NW_012151285.1:3529688-3530902 GCF_000956105.1 Propithecus coquereli | reverse complement strand
GTACAATCAGGATAAGTAGTAGTGCTCCTGATTTTAACCAAATATGCTCCCAATGTTTCACTGTTAAGTGAGATGTTCGCTGTTTTGGTAGATACTCTTCATCTAAGTTTAGCAAGCTTCTTATTCCTAGTTTTTATCAGGAATAAGTGTTCAATTTTTATAAATTGTTTTTTGTGCACCTAGTGTGACGATCATGTAATTTTTCACTTTTTTTTAATAAACTGAGTAATATTAACATGTTTTCCAGTGTAGAAACACACTTTCATTCCTGAAACACACTATTTAATCCTGATGTATTATTCTTTTTAATCATCACCAGATTCAATTTGCAAATATTTTAATTAGAGTTTTTAAATCTATTTCTATAAATAAGTTTAGCCTGTGGTTTCCTTTTGTTGGGCTGAATTTGTTCAGTTTGATATCAGGGTTAAAATCATCAAAGAATAACCACAGGAGCAAAAAACACTTGTAAAGAGTTTACAGAGGACTGTGGTTTAAAGTTTCCATTCCTGTGGGAGCCTAATCCTGAAACATTGACAAGAGATTACAGGAAACAGACTTTTAGGTTCCCATAATTTGCTGTTGCAGATTAGTTGCAACCCAAATATTAAATAGGTGAGATTGTCGGAGAACAATCAGAAAACAACTTTATTATTTAATCCCCATGATAGTCAAAGCCATTTTGCGGTGCTAATTCTCTTTGTCTCTGGATGAAATCTTGCCTTGCATTTGGTGAAATCTTATACCGAGCCACTGGAGATCTGTTCACTCTTGATTATTAAGAGTCACTTGCTCTTTATCGTGCATATATAGTAATAACATTCATAGGGTGTCGGGCAGATGGAAGGGTGGAGGGGGGGTTGGGTATAAACACACCTAACGGGTTCAGTGTGCAACGTCTGGGGGATGGACACACTTGGAGCTCTGACTTGGGTGGGTCAAAGGCAATATATATAACCTAAACATTTGTACCCCTGTAATATGCTGAAATAAAAATTAAAAAAAAAAGAGTCACTTGCACTCATAAGAGTAGTTTTATTTCAGTATTTAAAATATAACATCCTGTGTAACAGTCAAACTCCAAACTTAATTTCAAGGTACAGAAAGGAAGGGCCTCTTCCCTGATTACCCCACCCTCCCAGCTGTGGCTTCTAAATTCTTCAGGATTGGAGCTGAAGAGAAGAGTTAGGGAGGAGGGAAAGAACCACTTGATG
>NW_012151285.1:3523463-3525763 GCF_000956105.1 Propithecus coquereli | reverse complement strand
TTGGAACATATATGTTAGCCGACACAAAGTCTCACTCTCAAGTTCAAAGCAAACATTCTCTTATTATTAAAAAGAGCTACTGGGTCAAATAGGTTCTATTAACCATTGTAGTCAATGTCCCAGGCCCCAGAACAACGGTGCTGTGCAGGGTTCTTGGTTCCATGTATTGGAAGCCAACTCTGGTTTATTTGAAGGCAAAGGGCGATTTATCGGAAGGATGTGGGCTAAATAACCAGACTCAGGCAAAGGTTAGCCAACCAAGCACATAAAACAGGTAAAATAAAGGGAGACCAGAACTGCAGCCAAATCATAGCAACAGAAAACCCTACATAGAACCTTACCGTGGCCTCATTGTACCAGCATCACTGCCCTGGGCAGGGCACTCCAGAATGCCCCCTGCTTCTTTGCACCTGGCCTCAGAGTCAAAGTCCAAGGGAGGAATACACCAGTCTTAGCTGGAATGGGAGAAAATCATCTGGAAACCTGGCCTCCCTAATGGGAATCCGTGTTCTGCATCCACCGATCTTGAGCTCTCACCGACAATGGGATGATTTTCAGAGGCTAATGTTCTTTTTAAAAGTGCCTCCCCTTTCTTAAGGAACTGAAAAAGAAACACAGACATCATTATTACCCAAGAGAGGAAATAAATTATGATGCCTAATGAAGAACTATAATTCCAGAAACTATGATATCATAAATGCTCTGTGGTCGATCCCATTTATAGAGAAATAACACTTTACATCTCTTCTGCATGTTTTTCTAGTCCTAGAACTGAAAGCACTGAGGAGGAAGTTGAGGTCAACATCTCCTCCCCACTTCCCCTTCCCCAGCTATATGGTGTGGACACTGCAGCTCCACTATGCTGTGGCAATTGAGTAGTTTAGGAAGACAGCAGAAGGCAGCAAGTTTAGATCCCAGTGAAAAGAGAAAATGCCCACGTTCACTCCAACAATGAAGTGTGTGTCGAGAGGTACGGGGAACCTTCAGCTCCAGGTCCACAGCAAAGGGAAAGAGACCCCGCACTGGAGGATCCCTGAGTAACAAGGAGACACCCGTAGCAGCAGTATTTTCTGGTCAACTCCTAATCACCCAGCTTTGGAAAGCTAATCAGTAGTACAGCCATGTGATGTCAACACACTGACTTTTGCCTTGAGCTACAAGCCCCAGATTCAGTCAACCCCCTCCCATGAGGAACATTCACAGCCCCAGAGTTCATCAAGAATCTAGAACCACCCAATTTCTAATCACTTCTCTTTCATAATTGGAAAGAAACTCAGGTGGCAGTGCTAAACTTCTGTAGACAAGGAATGTGTTGTTAACTTGATTGCTCAGCCTGTTATAAGTCCTCACAATTAATGCCAACAGATACATATTAGTAGGAATTGTTTTTGTTTGCCTGGAATTTTAAAAATGGCCCCGTTTTAGGAAAGATGAACATTCACCTACACAACACACATTGCAATATGGTAAGTACCTCCACGATATTATTAAAAAATACTCTAAAACTTTCCATACGTTTTTGGTAGACTTGTTTCCTAGAGACTGTAACCATAAACATTTGTCATATCAAAAAGGGAAGGAGGTAGTCCTTGCTGCTGAGAAAAGTACTCAGTCCTCACAGCAGGAATTGGTGGCCTGATACCCTGATGCCGAAGGGCTGAACACAGCCCAGAATCAGGGCAGGTTGCGCCTGCTTTGTCCCCTGGTCTCCAATCCTCAGGGTACAGACGCACAAGGCGCTGGTGGTTTGCCGGACCAAAGGACTGACACGGGATGAAAACCACATTCGTTCATCCCAGTAGGAGGAAAGGGGCCCCGCACCCCACCCCAGAAGCCAAGCATACTCAGACAACCCATCTAAGGCTTGACAAAGGCGTCCTGTAATTAGACATTAGCATCTAATAAATAATAACTGAATACCATTGTAAAGCACTTTGCAAACAGAGAGGACTATGAGTACCTACGTATCATCAATAATCATGCTCCTCTAGGTAATCACAGCATTCGGGAAGCATTTTAGACATAGGCAGCCTCAGCAGGGAAAGTAGTAATGGCCAAAAAACTGAGCATAAAATTTTTTACATGCCTGCCCTGGCTGGAAGGCTGCCCAGAAAAGATGATAAGCCTGCAGAGCTCTGGAGGTGATTCCTGAGAGTCCCACTGAAGAGGGAAACATTACCAGGGAAAACCATTCCGTTTCCTTAAAGGATACTTGGAACAGCAACCTCACTTGCAGATTTATAAAATTGGCCCCTTTCAGAGCCCCTGGAGGAAGCAGAAACTGAGAAAATATTCAAGCG
>NW_012151285.1:3521787-3523413 GCF_000956105.1 Propithecus coquereli | reverse complement strand
AGGTATCAATGCAAAAATAAATATGTAATAACATATAAAAATTAAATAAATGGTTGGAAAAAATCAAAAGAAAAATGACGCCTTATGATATATGAAAATTGTACTAAATTCAAACCTCAGTTCCTGTAGGTACAGTTTATTGGAAGGCAGCCATGTTCATTTGTTCATGTGTTACCTATGGCTACTTTAACACTGCAACGGCAGAGTGGAGTAGCTGCAATAGAGTGTGTATATGGCTCACAAAGCCCAAAATATTTACTCTCTGGCCCTTTCCAGGAAAAGTTTGTCAACACTGCTTTACGATCATCAAGAAGGCCACAGAAAAGATGGATGTGTCAGCAGGAAGAGGTAGCTTGGGTTCCAATTTACGCCCTAAAACAATGGCAGATGTCCCCAAATTAACTTTGGTGTCTCTGCCTTCTTCTGAAAATGCAAAAAATCACAACTGCATGGAATAAGTATCTTTGGGTACTGCAGAAGAATAAAATCGTCTGAGGAGAGGAAATGGAAAGAAAGAAAAAAAAGACCAAAGAAGTTGCCTCAGTGATTTCTCACATACGAATGATCTAAAAGTTGAACGTTTGGATTCCTCGTGCACCAGAGGATTGAGCCAAACCATCTGTGCTTCATTCCAGGCCCAAGATGTTCAGATTTCCTCTCCCTTTTTATTCTCCTTCAGGTCTCAGAATTTCAAAACCTTGCTATCATCCTAGTTAGGGTCACTACGAAAACATATTAGATCAGCCTTAGAATATTATAATCATTTAGGGACACGAGAGACTTTTGTCCTGGAGACTTGAAACATTTAAAGGATATTAGCTTTCCACCTCCAAAGACTTGTCAGGAACATGTAAGCCAACAAGGAGCTCATGCTTGTGGGTTCACTAAAAACCCATAATTACCATTACCATGTAAGCTTCCAATAAAACTGCAAGTTCCTCCAATTAACACAGATAATCCTTCGAGAGCAAAATGCACGCCGGCTTCTGCTCTCCTCAAAGGGCCTGCTACCTAGGAAGATGTCACTGTAAACAAACCCTCGCTGAGTAAACGTGCTATTTATTCAGAGAGTTTATTTTTTCATTATATATTGCAATTGTGTGTTAATCATTAACAAAATGCTGGGTATTTGATATATTTTCATATGATTACATTAACTCAAATAAGCATTTGCATGCATGCATCACTGTGCCATACATTAGGAATTCTACATACACAAATGAAATATTACAGACATACTGCCTGCCCCTAAAGACCAATCCAGGGATTTGTGTCACAAGGACCAAAATTATATTCACTTACTAAATGAGATTCTGTTATGTGAAGTGAGCTCTGCGAAAACATTTCCCCAAAATGACAAATGAATATAAACCATTTTGTAAATATACGAGAAGCAAAAAGCAAATTCCTAGAGAAGCAACACAGATAGCTTTTTAACTGTTGAATCTGGGTGAGCATTTGAGAGTGAGACAAACCAAAGAATATATCTCCTAAGTAATGGTGAAAATATTTTTTGGATAACCCTCCACTAGAAGTTATTACCTTCCCTCCTAAAGCTAAGAATATTTATAGAATTTCTCTCATCACGGCATGAATTCACAAATAATTCCAACAGGAATATCTAGC
>NW_012151285.1:3520216-3521737 GCF_000956105.1 Propithecus coquereli | reverse complement strand
CCCTGATTACCCCACCCTCCCAGCTGTGGCTTCTAAATTCTTCAGGATTGGAGCTGAAGAGAAGAGTTAGGGAGGAGGGAAAGAACCACTTGATGGGCACCCGTGTGATCTAGCTTAGGTTCTAGCTGGTATTTAATGCCAAAGCTGTTGTGGGATGCTTTGTGGGTTCTTTGGACATCTCCAACCTGGGGGCAGAGAGGGTCCTTCACCTGCAGTTTCCTTGATGAAGGTGAATTTATATTCTTGCTGATAGCTTAGGATTCCTCCTTTAGTCCTGGCATTTATTAATAGCACACTTCCAATCTCATTCTGTTAATGTTTTCTTGCTCCTCCCAGAAGCCCCCCCTGGCAGGATCTAAAACAACCTCAAGCTGGTTCCCTGACATGTAGCCTTCATCTGGCCCCCAGGTGACAGGAACTTCTTACCCACCATCAAAGGGAGTACAACACCCCCCAACACAGCCCTGTCCTCAGCTGCCATGGCCGGTCTGGCCAGCCTCTCACCTATGGACATTTTTTGTAGGCACATGTTCTAAACCGCAGGGTTCATAGCTAAAGCTCTGCAAATGAGCCTCCTACAGCCCTCTGTCTTGCTTCAAGAAAGGCAAACTCCTTTATATGTTGGGAGGTGAGGGAGTAGGCAAGAGGGGTATGGAACTTGGGTGAAACATGAAACTCAAAGCCCAACTTTGCCCCAACAAATCCTCTCTCCAAACTCCAGATTCTTCTCTAAGACTCCTCGACCAGGTAGAACTCATAGCCTGGGGTAGGTGGTTGGCTAAGGGCCATGACACAGGACTTTGCCTACCTCCTTTTCAAGCCCTGATTAGGAAGCCCAGCTTCTCACTGTGGGATATGGGAGTAGTTCAGACTTATTATCTCGGGGTCTCAAACAGAAACAAGACAAGAAAGAATACTAGTGGAAAGAATAAACTATTCATCCACACATTTAAATATGCCTTTGAATTTTTATCTCAATATGAATACTAAAAAAATTTTAAAGGTTGGTTTTATCTCACCCATAGTGTCTCTAGTTTATCAGCATTTAAAATCCTCACTCTGGGAAATAAATTACACAATAATTTAAGCATGTTCTTAAAACAAGCCAACAAACCAAACGCCTTTGATGTGTGGCTAAAAGCTGGAGCCCTAATGAAATCTAAATCTCATTTTTCTTTTCAGTCTATGGGCTTTGATCCACCCCGAATAAAGCTATTGGCAAAGGTATCACTGATTTTGTTCTTATAAACTGTACATAAATTTACACTCCCTCGGTTCGCCTTGTAATGGAAATGACAACCTATAAATGATGACACAGCACTGACTCAGGAGTTTGAACAGCTACCTCACCTCTTTATATGGGGCTTCATCCAAAATTCTCCCCTGGGAAGCCTCCCTGAGGTTGGGGGCCACTAGGCAAGCAGGCATGTCTCCCCCAAATGCTGGCAGACCATGACCCAAGGACAGTCCCAACTGTGAGGAGAAAGGAAAATAAAGAAAAGTATTTTTTTAATGAATAAG
>NW_012151285.1:3505622-3509146 GCF_000956105.1 Propithecus coquereli | reverse complement strand
TTTTTCTTACACAAACATTTTCTGCATGGTGTTCTGGGGAATCCTGTCCAGGGAAATGCTAGTAATTAACAAAGAGGTTTAGGCAAATAATGTTTTAAATATACAATTTTTTTAATTGTGATATTCTTGTGAAGGTGATCACTTGCTAATCTCTTCCCCTAGCAATGGAGACACCTCCACAGTCTGGTCAGTACAATACAGAACCCACTGCAAGGCCCCTCGTGCCAGGCACACAGAGCCACTGATTAGACATACATGGTCTCTCCAGCATCCCTGCCACCCCCTCACTGAGCCTCTTCATTCCACATACATTGTCCCTTGCTCAAACATTAAGCAATCAGGGAAGGGGGAAGTAAAAAATCATCTTCCTCACTTCTTCTGTGCCCTCAATCCTTTTTATTCTTAAAGCTGAAATGAAAGTACATTTGAATTGACTTTCTAAAGGTTGTCACCCATACGAAACTATCTAAAAGTACAGAGAAAAGTGGCCTTGTTTTAACTTAGCAATCAGAACGCCCCTTAAACACAGGTATGGATATTCAATTCTCACCTTGAGCAACAGAGAAAAAGGAGGCTTGGCCTTGATATGCCCACATCAGGGAAAATGCAAGCCGGTCTTGGGAATTCAAAATGGCCTGAGGCCTTCTCACGAAGCTCAGCCAAGCCCTTCCCCCACCCCCACTCACAATTTAATTTTTACTTTCATGGTACATCAAAAATAGACAGGAACTGTTTCTTCTAACTGTGTGAAATCCAAAATATTTGTCTGGAATACCTACCCCCTGGGAAAAACTGATAGATCCTGAGAATCAAAAGAAATTCTAATAGACTTAAATCTCTAATTGAAACCATAAATCAAATGTTCAAAGTATGACAGGATGCTAAGAGCCAAATGGATCACCCCTGTTTTCAGAAATTAGAGCACCTGCACTTTCCAGAGCAAGACTTCTCAGGAAGCGCTAAGGACCACCTGGGTCAGAATCACCTGGGATGGATAAAAGGCCTGGCCCAGCCCCCACCTCATCAGACTATGAAGGTGGACGCTCTGGAATCTACACTTTTAACCAGCACGCCAAGGGATTCTGACAGACACTAACATGTTAAAACCACAGGACGGTGGTTTTCCTTGAAGTGGTGTTAAGGTGACCAGCAGCATCTGAGTCACCTGGGTAGTGTCAGAAGTGCAGATTTTCCACTCTACCACGGACTTAGGCAATGGGTTCAACAATCTCTGTCTAGCAAACACTCTAGGTGATTCTGATGCACGCTAAAGTTTGAGAACCACAGCCATACCATGCTTCTGCAGACCTCAGTTTGAAAAATATTGCAATGGCCAACAAGAACACAAGAATTTAGAGAGGGAAGCCATCACCTGAATCAGGGGCGGCATGTAGACCCTTAAAAGAAAGGAGCTTATCTTGAGGATGGGGCACTTAACTAATGGATTACTTAGTGGAAAAGAATAAAGGGCATTTTAGACAGAGTGAAAATGTGAGAAAATGATAGCAGGAATATGTGTCTGTCCAAGGTCAATAATCAATTCAGTGAGCAGAGAAATTTCATGCCATTTTTGAGTTATGGGGATTACAGTTAGATGGGTATGTTAAGCTTGGGATCTGGGAGAACTGAAAAGTTAAAGCAAAGAGCATTGACTTTCTTATCCAGGCACTGAAGAAACCTTGAAGGATAATGAGTTGGGGATATCAAGACACAAGCCTGGGCCAGACACAGTGGCTCATGCCTGTAATCCCAGCACTCTGGGAGGCTGAGGTGAGAGGATCACTTGAGCCCAGGAGTCTGAGGTTGCAAGGAGCTACGATGACACCACTGCACTCTACCCAGGGTAGCAGAGCAAGACTGTCTCAAAAAAAAAAAAAAAGACACAAGACAGTGTTTAAGAAATGTGACTCTGCATTAGTGCACACAGAGAGGAGAGTCAGAGAGCGGGTACATAGATTAAAAGTCTTACAATGTTCCAGAAATGAGGCAATAGGGGCCTGGCTGTAAGAGGCAAAGTTAGCAAGTAGCTACAGGAGACCAAAGGCAGTAAAGACGGGCTGTACTTGGGGTTTGGATGGAGCATGGGGAGAGCGAAGGAGGAGCCAGTAACAAAAGAAGGCAAAGGGACAAGAAAAAGGCAAAGGGACAAAGGTGACTGCCCAGCTTCAAGGCTGACGAACAGGGAGCATTTAGAAACACAAGAAATTCTACAGGGAGCAAGGGTTTTGGCAGGGAGGGGAGAGATTGAAACTTATCGTCATCTCTCACAATTATCTCGCCTCTTTTTATCACTTCCAGTTCTCAGAACAAATTGGTCCACTGTGAAGGAGATAAAGATAATAATTCTACAAGATATGTAGCAACTGGATATACCAAGGCCCCTCCAGCTTACTAAAAGAGAACGTCTAAAATTACCCCTGAAATTGTATTCCTTCAATATTACATCTGGAAAGCAACTTCAATCTTTATCCTCAAAATCTTCAAGAAAGTTCCTCAGGGACACTAGGATGCTGGCTTTTCATTTAGGGTAGCGAAATACACGCTGATTAACTTGTACAAGTCCCTGACCTAAAGTACCTGAAATTGCAAATTGCCAACAGAAAACTTTTCTTTAACTTTGCCTTTGCATGAAAACGTATCAGTTAGGCAGCCAACTTTGAAGCAGCCTGAAAGCACGTTTTTGCTTCTGCCTCCTCCCATTAGGGCTATGCAGGTATATTGCTAAAACATGTAAAAAATTTTTAGGGTGTAGAAAAACCCGCACGGTGCCAGCATTCTTGCTTAGCTCTTTCCTCTCCTGGCAGGCCTTCTAGAATGTCGTAGTTAAACTCCTAGGTGCACTGATGGGTGACAGAATGATTAAAGTGTAATAAAGCACTAAAGGTTGCTCTCTGGTTTAAGATTTGGAGATGATGCAGCTCCAGGCAAACTGACTCAGAGGCAGCCGTGGACCTGACCCAGAAGTGGTGCCAACACAGAGGGGGTGAAGCTGCTCTAGGAAGCAGGAGACCAGGCTGTATACCAGGCTGGGAAACAGGGATGCCGTTTAAAACTACTGCTGCCAACAGAAACGGCTCCCAGTGACCAAAGCTGGAAGAATTCGAGCAATAAAACGCATACTGTGGTATTGGATTATAATGTAAGATATGAAACAAGTATCCATAAACCCATACTGATTGTATTGATTGCCTGTGGCCACCATAACAAGTTACCACAAACTGTGTGACTTAGACAACAGAAATGTATTTGCTCACAGTTCTGGAGGCTAGAAGTCTGAAATCAAGGTGTTGGCAGGGCTGCATGCCCTCTGGGACTTGAGGGGAGAACACATTCTTCGCCTCTCTCAGCTTCTGGTGGCTCCAGACATTCCTCAGCTTGTGGCTGCATCACTCCAAGCTCTGCCTCCGTCGTCACATGGCCTTGTCCTCTTTCTGTGTGTCTCCTCCTCTTCTGTTTCTTATAAGGACACTTGTCATTAGATTTAGGGCCCACCCAGATACTCCAGGGTGATCTCTTCTTGAGAT
>NW_012151285.1:3503130-3504242 GCF_000956105.1 Propithecus coquereli | reverse complement strand
TGAGAATCACTCCCTACTCCTTATGTGTGGGCTGCATATAATGACTTCCTTCCAATGAGCACAGTGTGGAAAGGGGTGAGGACAGAATAACTTTATATGGAGAAGCCTCACGATCACTACCCCAGCCAGGAGACTGAGGTTAGTATCGACAGCAACACGTCATGTTAAAAAGCAATGTGATGTGAAGAGAACGGCATTTACGTCTGTTGTCTTCCTTCCAAAAACCCACAACTCCAGTCTAATCCTGAGAAAAGCATCAGACAAGCCTTAATTGAAAACCAGTCTACAAAACACCTGACCTGAAGTTGTCCTGGGCATTGTAGCATGTTGAGTGGCATCCTTGGTCTTCATTCACTAGATGCCAGTAGCACACCCTTCCCCCATTTGTGGACACCCAAGTATGTCTCCTGACATTGTCAAATGTCCCCTGGGAGTAGAGCAAAACCATCCCTGGCCGAGGACCGCTGATCTGGTCTAAGGCAGAGGGGTCAGAGGACCCGACAAGAAAACAAACTGATCCAAGTTCAAGTGCTGACTGTGCCACTTACCAGCTGTGTGACCTCAGGCAACTGACTTCACCTCTCTGACCTCAGATTTCTAATCTTTAAAATGAGGATAATGAATCTTTACTTTCTAGGTAGTTGTGAGGATGAAAACGTGTAACACTTTTAATACAGTGCCTGGACATAATAAATTAAATACAAAATATCAGTTGTGGTTATTGCTCTGACGATTCATCTATCCTTCACTCTGAGAAAGATTAATAATGCCCTCCAAGAAAACATGAGGAGCCCCTGAATTAGAGCCCAGCCCCTCAAACCCTTAAAGGATGTAGCTCAGGAGGGCAGTGCAAGGAGTGTGGACAGCTTGTCCCGAACGTCTTCCCCTGTGACCTAAGCTGAGTGGCCAGTTTACTGAACAGCTGACCTTGATGCGATTCAACCAGAAACAGGCTTTATTTCTCTCCAGTCACGTGCTTCCAAAATGCCTTGTCTGTTTCTTGTTCCCGCTTCTTGCTGGCATCTCAGGCAGATAAGGGAACTTTTTGGTCAGTTGCAGTAATAAGAAAAGTCTTCTCATAAAATGATTCCTGCGGTGTGACTCACTAATCT
>NW_012151285.1:3489925-3502005 GCF_000956105.1 Propithecus coquereli | reverse complement strand
CAGACAAAAAGCTGTGAGCGTAGCCCTCCCAGCGTCTTCCTGACATCATGGAGTGCTCCAATCAGCCTTCCCCTGCATAGTTACGTGCATGCACAAACTCCGGGAAACATGAGTCAGGTTCTCCCAGGAAGGCTCTCACCATGTCCTTCTGCACGGGGATGGATCTTAGGATTTCTTCAGCTAAGCAAGCCCCCAGCCTCCTCTCTCAGGGGCAGCCTCGAACCCCTGGCCCTCACGCAGTGTGGGAGGGAGCACAGCCTCCCTCCCGGAGACTCCCTGCTAGATCAAGAACCCATGAATCCCCCTTCTATCAACTCTCTTCTTGAATGAAATCTCGTGATATTTCTAATCTTCTCTCTACATAGAGAGCGTGGGTAGCAGAATGACCCATTATCTTTCAGTAAGGCCTTTGGAAGGAGGATTTGCCACTTCCTAGCATTCTCTTTAAAATGTGGGAAGACTTACAGTTTATTATCCTCAGCTTTGGGCCTTTAGCTGAAACTACTGACAATAGGAAATGTCTCCTTCAACATCTTAATCTTGTACAGCCATATTATAAATGGTATCATTTAAATTCTTGGCAGTCTGAGATGTTGGCCGGGTAGAGGTGTGTCCCACCAGATATGGTAAATGTACACCTGTTGTATCCATTGTACCTCCACTGGGTGGGACTGTGCTAAGGAGTGCAAAATAAACACTGGGCAAACAGAGTCATGACAGTAGGAAGAAATTTAAAGAAGAGATACAGCTATCGCACACAAGCATCATGAAGATATTGCCAAGACCCCATGGTTCTTTGGGTTCTGCAGTAACACAAGGAAACACAAATCAGTCTTGCTCACAGAAATGGGGAGAGTATATTGATGTCGTGAAGACTCTCAAAGGGAGCTGGGGGAGGACCATCTCGCTGTAGCTCTAAAATGAACACCTGAGCCAGGCTCACACCAGAAAGAGGAGAATTGGAGAGACCTTCGTCCCATGGTGACACTCCAAGACTGCTTCCTGGGTGAGCCACCTCTCAACCAGAGGAGTTGAGAGGCGTCGGCCTGGCACTAACCTGGGCATGTTTGTGCCCAGAGTCCTCCTGTCGTCCCTCTGAGCGCTCCTGGGACCTGTTTGCTCACCTCCACATCTTGGCCATGGGTGCCTTCTCCATGTTCAGCATCAGTAGATAGAAAACATCCCAAATTACACCAATCCTACCTATTAAATGAAGGAAGCGTATTCTAAGATGGAAGGAACAGCAGGTTATCACTAAAATGTTACGTAATAGATGCAGAACTAAAGGATGATACAGGGTTATGACATTCTCCAACCAGGAGAAAATTTGGAGGGAAATATTAACCAGAACAGCTTAATGGCAGCCCCCATTCTGTCAGGGCAGAGGGATCAGAATAGCTCCTGAGCTTCTGATAAACATTCCTAGATTTATGCAATTCTAAGACACCATAAAGTGTGAAACACAACAAAAATGGGAGGAGGTAAGGATACAGCAAAACTTTAAACGTCCACATCAATATCAATAGTAAGATGCTTCCCAGTTTCAGGATCATTAAAATGTAAGAAATGAAAACCAGGAAAATAGAATAATTAAATGACTCTAGGACAAAGGAAAAAAACCTTGGAAGGTCTTTTAGCTAACCCCATGCCTTCAGGCAGGCCCCTACATTCCCACGAAAATCAGAGGAAGTCTGACTAATTTTAAAGATTAGGCTCTTTTCATTTTCAGTGGCATTCTCTCAGTGGAAGTGAATTATAATTTGCCACTAATATAAAGAAGAGAAAGAAAATGTGCATACAATTTGCATACTAAAAATTGGAATACTAATGAAGACAAATCACTCTCCTCAGTGGAATAGTGTGCTACTAAGATCCTCCCTTTTCCTGTGCTTTTTTAACTTGGCTTAGTAAAAAATAAAATAATTTTTTTAAAAAAGCCACGGGGGAAAAAAGAATTTCATTTAGAAAATGCACTAGCTTCATGCATTTCAGGCATGAGTTCAGTAGATGTATTTAATATTTATCTTTTTAACTATATTGTGCATGCATACTAAGTTTCTTATGGTTAAAACTAGCTCTTACAAGAATGAGAAATTAAGATCAAGTACGGAGAAAAGTAAAAAACTCTTCATAATACTAGGCAGTGTGGGGTAACCTCTGGTTATGAGTCAACTGGAACTAGCTTTGAAATTCAACCTCCTAACTCACTTAGGGGTGCTGCTTCTACACCTGAGTTTCTGTTTCTTGATTTATAAAATGGTGCATTCATTCCCATATATTAAGTTCAATATTACATGAGATAATGTGTGTAAAATGCATTACACAGTGCCAAGTATTCTGTTAGTTTGTGGTCTATCCTTTCATCTCTGCTCTTTTACAAAAAAAAAATTATAATAGAATTTTTCAAAGTAAAAGCTAATTTTAAAATGAATTGCATTGTTCTTAATTAAGCTGGTTTAGATCGAAACTTTCATGGGAAATGAGGAATAGCATTTTGTTTTTATTTAATAAACAAATGGTGCCTGGTTAATACCAGGCTCCATATGAGACATAAAAATGAACCTACAGATGACTATGGCGTGTTCTGCTTCCTGAGGACTTTACCACCTAGTGGCAGACAGAGGGGCAGGGCAAAGCCTGGCCAGACACAGTGACGCAGGCTCTAATAGAGGCATGGACACAGTACCAGGTGGCTGAGGATGCTCAGAGGGGTGTCTGATGGCCTGAGAATGCTGAAACGGATTCCTCAGAGATGCAGGAACGGGAGCATAGTGAGTTGTCAGTGAAGCTGGGGTGAAGTCTGTAATGAGAGCTGGGTGTCTTATTGCTCAGAAGGAAGGGAATCTGCCGTCATCATGCCTGTCAGCCAAGAGACCCAGGAAGCAGAACACACATTCTCTCTGCTGGAGAATCAAAAGGCCCTGAAATACTTGGGCTCCTTCAAGTTCATCAGGGTTGCTCCTGCCCTGCCCTACTTGGTTTCGTTTTCTTCTGTCTCAGGATTCTACTTCCTGAAGCCCTTGTGCTTTTTATTGTTTCATGGTTCTCCTTTGCATTAGGATCTAATTCTTGCTGCTTTTTTCCAAGACCTACCTTCCTAGAAAAGCCATGGACACTCCCATGGTTGCTAAAGCTTAGAAAACTTTTAGCCGAAGGCTGACCTCGGAAGGTCACACTAAACCAGGGGCGTACCTCTTGGGAACTGATGAAGTTTCTACAGAGCTGCAGCGACCCCTAATGCCATCCCAAATGGGGGTCTAGGATCAAATTCAGGGTCCAATGTAGAAAGCATATGGGCACTGAGAGGAAGGGGGCATTGGGTGTGCAGCCACTAAATCACCACAGAGGAGAGGAAAACACCTAGGTATACGGAGGAGAGGAAGTCATTGGCCTATGAACAGGCACAGAAGTTCTAGAGGTTAACACCCCAAAGAGAATGTTAGAAAGAGACCTCAGAAGATATGGGAGGTCCCAACCTCCTTCTGAGCCTCCTTGTTCTTGCACTGACATTCCTCTACCTGCTTTGATTTTTTTTTCCCAAGCCACAGATTCGTCCTTGGCACAGCAATGAGCAAACTCAGTGGCCTGGCACATTTCTCCACCTGATATTCACCCCTAACTGGGACTGATTTATGTATAAATTGTCTCGGTGTAACAGGCGACTCCGTGTGACTTGGCTGTCCTTCACTGTCAACAGGGTCCCTGAGGAGGAGCTGGAACATACCTTTCCTGCCTGCCTGGTGACTCTGCACCTGTGATCTTCGGCGGCTGCTTGCTCACCCTTTGCCTTGCTGGCAGAGGCTGAAGCTGCTGGTGGCCAGGGTTCCTC
This sequence comes from Propithecus coquereli, assembly GCF_000956105.1. NCBI lineage: Eukaryota > Metazoa > Chordata > Mammalia > Primates > Indriidae > Propithecus > Propithecus coquereli. Next base: position 3,498,176 of record NW_012151285.1, on the reverse strand, counting down.
TCCCCGCAGCTGCGCCTCCCAGGCCTCAACTCCCAGAGGCAGAGGGAGGAAGGGAAGCATCAGCACCTCCGTCATCTCTTTCTGACGGAAATAATCACCAGGTGTTGGATCGCACAGGGCCCTGGCTGGGGGACTTCTGTTCCAGAGCCATCCCCAAGCTGTTACCACCTTTGGATCTCATTCAGCAACTGTTCTAAGATCCAACGACTTTGGGATAAACTCTTGCCCAAGGTTGGGTCGGTAGCTCTGACTGCAGGCTCCTGATTGAGACAACTGAGAAGGGGAGGAGGAATTTTCAAGTCTAAGACCTCCCAGGACAATAATTTGAGACTAATTTAAAATAATTTAACTTAAATGCAAGCAGGGTTTCCAGGGCAAAACACATCTCTTCTGACAGCAAGGATTAGAAAACTTGTATTTTAAAAACTGATGCTATGAAACCCCAGTTTGCAAGAATTTGGCTTTTCTCTGGATTTTTGCAGGCAACATAAATTGTCTGCAACACATTCCAAAAAGCCTCACCCAACAGCACAAGCCAAAGTGCTTACGTAGCACGCTCCTGTTCTCAGCACACCCTCAGTGATCGATACATTCTCATGACATAAATAATTTGTTATCTCAAGTGTGAATAAGGTTAGAAGTTTCTCCTTTAAGAGTCTAGAAATAATAGTGTGAGAGCCTCTCACAAACTGACTCAGTTGCTCTTTGGCAAGAAAAGACGTGTATGTAAGGTGAAGAGTGTGTCCCTCTAATCCTTCTATTCTAACCTAATTATTTTATTTCATGATCTATATCCTACTAATTGCAGGTGTCAGAAATAATAAATACTGGCACTTATATGGTACTTTCTATGTGCCAGTTACTGTTTTAAGTGCTTTTATGAACTCATTTAATCCCCGAAACTATCTTAGGACAGGTACTATGATTATCACCCCTCTTTTAAAGATGATGAAACAAGGGCACAGAGAGGTTAAGTGACTTGCCCAACATCACACAGCTTGTCCAATAAGAGGTCAAGCCTGTATTCACATCTGAATGTTCTAGATTTAATGTCTGTGCTTTTACCCATTACACTGCTATGTCTCCCTAAAAATTTCACATGGGTAAAAAATAAATAAATAAATAAGTTAAACTTTTTCAATATGGTAAGAAAAAAAAATTTTTGAGGGTTTTTTTTATTTTGCTAATTTGGGGGATGTTCAGAGAGTCTCCAGGCAACTTTTGACAATTATTTGATCTCTAGTGCTAAAACAGCATTAGAGATCATCTAATCCAACCAAACCATTTTTATCAAGGAGACCAAGGTCCAGGGTAATAAAGAGATTTCCTTGAGAACTAGGATTTGGATCTTTTTTTCCTAGTCATCATGAATAATACTACCAGAAAACAGCACCTGGATCCTGGTCCCAAATACCATTAATTAACCTTGGGTTAATCCTAAGCAGTTTCCTTTGTTCTGAAATGAAAGGCTTAAAATAAATGTTTTCTAGGGTTTCTTTAAGGTGCACTTTCAGTAATTCTAAATTGAGTGGCTTGCATAGGGTCAAATAGTTTCGTAAGTAAGGAAAAAAAGAGGGAGGGGTGGGAAAGCCAAGTCTAATTTCTAAGAGGGGCCAGAGGGAGCGGGGCTACTTCATCACTGGAGTGGGAACGTAATTCTTCTGTCTCCTCTAGGGACGGGTCTGAGAGCCTGAAAGGAAGAAATCAGAACATCAAAGCCTTCACCTGATGCTCTGTGAGTTAAAGTAGGACCTAGAGGCGATGGTCCATAGCGGAGTGGAACTCAGTAATGAGCCCCAAATTATGCAAAGAGGTTTGGAGCCAAGCTGAACCTGGAATGCTGAATTACTGGGCACCTTCAAGGACAGGGGAACTGAATTTCACTGGGGGACCTGAGGGTGAAGGGAAGAGAACTATAGGAAGAGAAGATAACCAAGTAAAATGTAGGGATGACTGAAGAAATGGTAATAACCTTTTGTCTGTTCTTTCATGACTATGAAAAATAAATACCTGCCCCCTCCCAAAAAAAAAAAAAAAAATTCATCAAAGTCTATTACACTCATGCCTTATTTGAGAATATAAAAAGCAGAGGTCAAGCTCCTCATCTGGTTTGGGGGTGAGCAGAAAAAGTAGCAGTAGGAGAAAAGACGGAATAAAAATCTGTGAGCTCACTAGGAGCGGGAGCCCAGGGCCTTTTCTGAATGACATTTTTTTAATGTCTGGAAGAACATGAGCTCCCAGACATTTTCCAAAGTCTTAAGGAGGATGTTGGACCTCCGTTGGAATGTTGGATTAACCCCACAACAATGTTACCTAACTCTTCAAGCGCAGAGTGAATCTTGGGTGATATCTGGTTAGGAAAAAGCAGAACCAAGTGGAAAAAGATAATGGTTTCTCAACCTTGGCACTGTTGACATTTTGGGCCGGATGATTCTCTGTCGTGGGGGCCTGCCCTGTTCACTGCGGGAGGTCAAGCAGCGTCTCTGGCCTCTGCCCACCAGGTGCCAGAAGCATCACAACCCCGAAGTTCTAACAACCAAAAATGTCCCCAGATTTTGCCAAATATCACCGGGGGTGGGGGGAGGTGTAAAATTGCCCCCATTTGAGAACCAATGGAGTAGAGTGACAAGATTAGAAAGTGGTACAGCACTCAGAGATGTCGAAACTCAAAAAAAAAAAAAAATTGTCAAAGCCAAAACCTCATATATCACTTTAAGGCACTTTATTCGTGTTAATCAAGCTAAAAAATCTGGAGATGATTTGAGATTCAAAGCTTTGTCACTAATTATTTTAACAAGTATTTTAACAAGTACTCTCCAGATGTCCATTGTTTTTTCAAATTTTATTTTTTAAATACCCATCATTTCTCCCTCCTAAGGCTGTCAGCTTTCTTCTCCAGTTAAAATTTGGCAGAGGAGTTATTATTCCTCTTTTTTTCTAACATTTGTCAAAGTTTAATCAGCCTGATTACCGGATTGAAAATGAATGGCTGTAAAATGCAAGTTTCTAAACACAGGAACTCAATCAACACCATTGTGCACACCTGACAATGGGTCCCAGCGGCAGGTTCCCCGTTCCAGGAAGCCGTGGGCCCCAAGACGGTCTCACGGCATAATGGATTAACCCTCCTAGTACCAGAAAAGTCTCATCACTAGTGGCTTCACACCCTGACTGATCGTAATAACTAAGTGAGAGGCTGTATCAGAGTCTTCACTCTCAGTGCGGCACTTAGGGGAAGAATGTCTGGGAGTTAACAGAGGTGTTATGAGTTGAATTGTGTTTCCCCTCCCTTAAAATTTATATGTCGAAGTCCTAACCCCCAGTAATTCAGAATGTGACCTTATTTGGCAACAGGGTCTTTGCAGATGTAATCAGTTATACTGGAGTAGGGTGGGCCTCTACTCCAATATGACCTGTGGTCTTATAAAAAGGGAAAATTTTGACACAGACGCAGGGAGAACCCCATGTGCAGATGAAGGCAGAGATTGGAGTGATGCGTCTACAAGTCAAAAAATACCAAAGGTTTCCAGCGAACCACTAGTCTAGCAGTGAGGCCTGGAACAGATTCTCCTTCACGGCTCTCAAAAGGAACCAACCTTGCCAACAGCTCAATCTCAGACTTCCGGACTCCACAACTGTAAGAGAATAAATGTCTGCAGTTCGAGCCACCCAGTCCGTTATACTTGGTTACAGCAGCCCTAGCAAGCCCATACAAGAAGCCTATTTATACCTCTGATCTCATTTACCTCTGTCCTGCCACAGCAAAATGATCGTCCTTCAGACTGGTATCACTAAAATATCTCCCACTAGTTTCAAACAAATGGCATCAGCATAAAATACCTTTTTAAAGTGAGTACAATTCAAACACTAACCAGTGGGTCACATAAGAACCCAGAAGCTTCAAGAACTCTCTGACACTTCCCAGAGAACTTCTGGGTTTCAGCCAAGGTCATTTATGCAGCTAAACTCAAAACCATTGGCCCTCACAGCTCTGAAACTTCCCTTCTACCAGAATAATTTTTTGTTTCTTTGTTTAGGCTCCAGATGCTTATATGAAACAGGTTTTTAAAATGTACTTTTTAAAATACCATTTACATAGCTTCAGCTAAGGGGAGGCTCGATGCACTCATATGCCTGATTTGAGTGAAATGTCTTCAGAAGATGCACAGTTTTCTCCAAAGGGGTCCAATTCCCTTTTCGAAATCTTTAGACTCTTGACTGGGCATGGTAGCTCACACCTGTAATCCCAGCACTTTGGGAGGCTGAGGCAGGAGGAGAATCACTTGAGCATAGGAGCTCAAGGACAGCCTGGGCAACACAGCAAGGCTCCATCTGTACAAAAGAGAAAAGAAAAAAACACTTTAGTTTACTTAATAGGCTTAACAAAGGCAATCCACGTATTTCACGTGGACTATGTTCCAGAGATTATTTACAAATTTCCTAAATTATGAAGCATTTTCCCACAGTAATGATATTATAAATGAAAGTCAGAATCCTAGGCAGGTCCCCCTAAAAAAACTATTTAATCCATAATGTCACTGAACTACTGTTCCCTAAAGAGTATGCTAAGTTTCAGATCCTGGGAACAAGAGTTCATATACTTTAGAAGGGAAAATCATTTTTTAAAATTTTTGTTTTAATCCTCATTTTTCTTCTAGTGTCAGGCAGAGGTGCCTGTTTTCATGTTAAGTTGGGTTTGGCCATGCAACAGGATGTAGATTGGGGCATTTCCTGACTCAAGGTTGACTTGGGCACCAATGGTATAATACTATGTCACCGTAAGACAAACCTCCACAAAGAACATTTACACTGGGAATGGAAGACCTGCTCCACAGTTCTTCAATTGCCTCACAAATTTCAGGAATATAAAAAGCTAAAGACAGTGGCGATTTAGACAGAAGATTGATTTGGCAAGAGCTGGCGCCATGTGCAAATTGAGTCTTCTGAGCTCATCTCAAGTACAGTGCAAGGAGCTTCTGCTTTTCGGGTGCTTTAAAACCATGTTTTCAGCAATTGAATGACTCCAGGAGCTGGTGCCCACTGATCCCAGAAAAAGCTAAATAAAATTATGAAATGTCAATTCCTGGCTACGATGGCCTAGTTTCCCCATGGATAACATTTTTTTTTTTTTTTGGATAAAATTTTTGTTTAAAGTAGCTGCTTGAAACCAGGAGAGGTCAAGAAAGGTAGGCAAGACTTAAGGGATCAAGATTCAGAGAGAAAGGAAATTTACTGATGTGACTATACTATTCTCTGCCACTGGTGTTTGTCAGTTTCTCATTTACATGGCAAAAGAAGCAAAAGACCCAAGTGCATACAGTCGTCCTTCAGTATCCATGGGGGATCGGTTCCAGGACCCCCTGGGATAGCAAAATCTGAGGATGCTTGAGTCCTTTATATGAAATGGCATAGTATTTGCATTGACCTATGCACATCCTCCCGCATGCTTTAAATCATCTCTAGATTACTTAGAATGTCTAATACAATATAAATGCTATATAAATAGTTATTATACTGCATTGCCTTTACTTATTATTTTTTATTGTTTCATTGTTTTTTTATTGGATTTTTTTTCAAGTAGTTTCAATTTGAGGTTGGTTGGATCTGTGGATGCAGAACCCACAGATACAAAGAGTCAACTGTACTGGGAGACAAGAGTCCAAAAAGATAAACATGGCTTTGTCAGTCTCCAAGTGCTAGAGAGACAAAATCTGGAGTTCAAGGCTGCAAGACCTCTGAAAGACTACATCCTAGGAGTAAGGGTAACCAGAATTAGACCTGACCTCACAAAGACTGATCGAATGAAGTGGACCTGTTTCTCCTCTACCTGAAGAAAGATAAATCCTCTGTGGAGAAAGATAGCATCGTCCAATGCCTCTACAATTTTTCATAGGCAATATCTATCATTCCATAAAAAAAAAATACCAAGAAATAAAACCAAATGCTCATGAGAAAAAGAAAGAGGGAGAGAATATGGACAATAGAAACATATCCACAGCTCATTAAGTCTTTAAAATAAATGTGAATGATATATTCAAGAATATAGATGGCAAGGAGAATTTCATCAGAGAATTACAATAAGAAATAAATATAAAATTTAGAAATAAAAACTGCACTAGCTTAAATTAACAATTCAATAAATTGGGTTAATACCAGACTGGAAAAACAGAAGACAGAGTTAATAAATGGAAAGATATTTCTCAGTGGAAAAATAGCCATACTGAAGCTTGAGAGTGAAAAAGGGGGAAATACTTAAGAGTGGAAGAACTCTATGGAACAAGATTAAAAAGCCTAAAGCATGTATAAGTGGAATCCTAGAAGGGAAAGGAAAGAGAGAATGAACAGAATAAATACTTGAAAATGTTAAGAATGAGCTTTTTCTAACACTAATAAAAGACAGCCATAGATTCAAGAAGCTTTACAAACCACAGGCAAGACAAACACAAAGAAAACGACCCCTTGTCACATTTTGGGGAAAACTGCTTAAAAACAAAAGATAAGGAAGGAAAAACCCACAAACTCTTACATAGAAGCATAAAACTTCCAGAACACTCTTTTTCTGCTGTAGGCTGATTTCCATGAAGAGATTTATATGGACTCATCGACTCTCTTCTCTCTGGATTCCCAAACGTTCTAGCCAGAGTATATGGAGTAAGTAGCAAAGTAAGGAGAATTTCTCTTTAGCAACCCAGTCAAGCTGCTCACTTCTTGAATTGGAAGATGCACTCTTCAATCATTTGCATTAATCTGTGGCAGATAGTGCTAGCTGCCTTCTCAATAGTTATTTTCCCCTTCTTCTTTACAAACAGAATCCAATGAGCCTAGCTGAAAACAAATAAAACAACCCCCCCCCACATACTTCCCAGCAGCTATTGTGGCTAGAAATAGCCATGTGACACAATTCTAGCCAATGATAATTATGTAGACGTTCTCTAAGGTAGCTTCCAGCAAGCACCTTAAAACAGGGAAGAATCAGTTGGCACACAGCATGTTTGCCCTCTCTGCTTTCCTCTTTCTGCCTACGTGAAGGGCAGCTATGATGGCTGAAGCTGTGGTAGTCCCATGACACCTGCTATACTTGACAATGAGAGAAAAGCTAAAGAATTTCAGAAAGTGATCTTGACATCCTTGAACTGCTCCACCAGCTATGAGCTGCCTATCCCAAGACCTCTTTGTCATTGGAGAGGATAATAAAACATCTATCTTACATAAGCCATTATTGTTTGGATTGTTCTGATATATGTAGCTGAACCTAATCTCTGTTAGAGCTTCCCTCTCTTTGTGTCTTAAAATAATTCTATAAAGAATTCTTTAGTTGAGTTCAGCTTGTTTATACTTTGAGGCAATGGAAATTCTCAAAATATCCGACCAAAGAAGAAACTAATCAGCTTCTTATTCTCACATGGTATCTCTTCAACAGAGGGAAGAGACAATTTAACACAGGATATAATATCATTGAATTCTGGGCCCTTGTTCAGGAAACATCTGCATAGGGAAGACATAAGTCAATTTATCTTTGAATCTGGTACCTACGTTAGTTCAGATCAGAGATCACAGGATCTAATTACATCTCGGATTCAAAACACAGAGAACTGGGGAACCAGCTTTCTTCCAAACCTGAGCCTGTAATGAAGAAATAGATTTTTTCCTAACCCATCACAGATCTATACTTTTGTAAAATACAGTACAAATGAATTATTAGAAAAGTAAAAATTTAACAGGCCAATCAAAATTTGAATGGAAGTGAGATGTATTGCCGATAACACCAACCTGAAAAATATAATTATTTATTCAAGTGATTATAAATTCCAGTCTGTAATATGACTAAATGGGGAAGGCACAAGATTGCTACAAAAGTTTTTCTTCCTTTGCTGTGCTTAGTTTGATAAAGTTTTTTCATTATTCCTTCAAATGTATTAAGTGGAAGAAAATGAAGATGTGATTTGGTGACTCCTTTGAAATAATATTAAAAGTATGTAAGATTCAGTGGCTTTGACTATCCCAAAATATCATGATTAAAAGAACAAAACTTGAGTCAGTCTCAGTGTCTTTTTCTTTATGATATCATCATCATCATCATCTGGAGTATGGCTCATTCACTCACGTGTTTTAGCTTTCGTGTGGCCTTTCTTCTGCCAAAAGGCTTTGGTGCTAAGATTTTCCTTGATAGTCTATAATTTAATATGTACATGACAAGAGAGGAGCTCCTAATTTTTTAGTTGGGCAATGAGATTGGCAGGCAGCAAAGGTT
>NW_012151285.1:3486915-3488790 GCF_000956105.1 Propithecus coquereli | reverse complement strand
AAATAGAATAATTCTCAGCCAAGAATTTTGTATCCTGTAAAACTAAGTTTCATAAATGAAGGAAAAATGAAATCTTTTCCAGATAGGCAAACACTTAGGGGATTTGTCACCACTAGACCTGCCTGATAAGAAATGCTAAAAAGTGCTCTAAACACTGAAAAGAATGCTCAATACTCACCTGTAAAAATGCTTGAAAGTAAAAACTCACAGCTCCTATAAAACAATAACACAAGGGAGAATACAAAGCAATAAGGTAACAATCAACATGAGGACTAGAAGAGTATCCTACTTATCAACATTGACATTGAAGGTAAATGGTCTAAATTCTCCACTTAAAAGATATAGATTGACAGAATGGATTAAAAAACACAACCCAAATATTTACTTTCTCCCAAAAACTCATTTAACTGATCAAGAGTCTCAAAGACTCAAGGTAAAGGGGTGGAGAAAATATTCTATGCAAATGGAAACCCAAAGCAATTTCTGTATCAGACAAAACAGACTTTAAGTCAACAGTTAAAAAAGACAAAGATGGTTATTATATGATGAAAAAGGGATTAATTCACCAAGAAGATATAGCAATCCTAAATATATATGCACCTAACACTGGAGTTCCCATATTCATAAAACAAATACTACTGGCCTAAGAAATGAAATAAACAACAACATAATAATAGTGGGGGATGTCAACACTCCACTGATAGAACTAGACAGATCATTGATGCAGAAAATCAACAAAGAAACACTACACTCAAATGAAACTCTAGAACAAGTGGACCAAACAGACATTTATAGTACATTCTACCCCAAAACTGCAGAATATGCATCATCACCTGGAATATTTTCCATGATAGAACATATGGTAGGCCACGAAACAAGTATCAGCAAATTAAAAAAATCAAAATCATACCACATCTTCTCAGACCACAATGGAATAAAACTGGAAATCAATTCCAAGAGGAACTCTCAAAACCATACAAATACATGGAAATTAAACAACCTGCTGCTGAACAATCTTTGAGTCAATGATGAAATCAAGATGAAAATTTTAAAAAAAATTTTAATTGAATGACAATGGCAACATAAGCTACCGAATTCTCTGCATACAACAAAACCAATGCTAAACGGGAAGTTCACAGCACTAAATGCTACATCAGAAAGACAGAAAGATCACAAATTAACAATATAATGTCACACCTCAGGGAACTAGAAAAACAAGAGCAAACCAAATGCAAAGCTAGCAGAAGACAACAAATAACAAAGATCAGAGCAGAATTAAACAAAGTTGAAAAAAATACAAAGGATCAATGAACCGAAAAATTGGTTCTTCTAAAAGATAAATAAAATCGATAAACCACTAGCTGGACTAACCAAGAAGAGAGAAGATCCAAATAAACACAATCAGAAGTGAAGAAAGAGACATTACAACTGATACTACAGAAATACAAAAGATCAAGAGACCATTATGAACAACCTTATGCTCACAAACTAGAAAACCTAGAGGAAATAGATGAATTCTTGAAAACACACAACCTACTGAGATAGAACCAGGAAGAAATAGTACTCATGAATAGACCAATAATGAGTAGTAAGATTGAATCAACAATAAAAAACTCTCTCAACAAAAATAAATCTCAGGACCCGATGGATTCACAGCCAAACTCTACTGGACATACAAAGAAGAACTAGTGCCAATACTACTTAAACTGCTCCAAAAGATTGAGAATGAGGGAATCCTCCCTAATTCATTCTGTGAAGTCAGTAGCACCCTGATACTGAAGCCAGGAAAGGATGCAACAAAAAAAGAAAACTACAGACCACTATCTCTGATGAACATAGGTATAAAAATTCATAAGAAAATATTAGCAAACTGAA
>NW_012151285.1:3484522-3486040 GCF_000956105.1 Propithecus coquereli | reverse complement strand
TGGAATCAAAAAAGAGCCCAATAGCCAAAACAATCCTAAGCAAAAAGAACAAATCTTAAGTCATCACATTACCTGACTTAAAATTATACTACAAGGCTATAGTAATCAAAACAGCATGGTACTGATATAAAAGTAGACACAGAGATCAATGGAATAGAATAGAGAACCCAGAAATAAAACCATACGCCTACAACCAACTGATATTTGACAAAGCAGACAAAAACACACACTGGGGAAAGGCCACCCTATTCAATAAATGGTGCTGAGAAAATTAGATAGCCACATGCAGAAGAATGAAACTAGATCCCTATCTCTCACCATATACAAAAATTAATTCAAGATAGATTGAAGACTTAAATGTAAGGTCTGAAACCATAAAAATTCTAGAAGTAAACCTAGGAAAAATTCCTCTGAACATTGGCCTGGGCAAAGAATTTATAACTAAGACCATGAAAGCAAATACAACAAAAATAAAAATAAATAAATGGGACTTAATTAAACTAAAAAGTTTCTGCACAGCAAAAGAAATAATCAATAAAGTAAATAAGCAACCTACAGTATTGTAGAAAATATTTGCAAACTATGTGTCCTACAAAAGACTAATATCCAGAATCTATAAAGAACTCAAACAAATCAGCAAGTGAAAAACAAATAATCCCACTAAAAAGTGGGCAAAAGACATAAACAGATTTTTTTCAAAAGAAGATACACAAATTGCCAACAATCATGTGAAAAAATGATCAACATCACTAGCCATCAGGGAAATGCGTATTAAAACAACCCTACCTGTCAGAATGACCATTATTACAAAGTGAAAATATAATAGATGTTAGTGCAAATGCAGTGAAAAGGGAATGCTTATACATGGTTGGTGGGAATGTAAATCAGTACAACCTCTATGGCAAACATTATAGAGATTCCTTGAAGAACTAAAAGCAGACCTACCATTAAATCCAGCAATCCCACTACTGGTTATCTAGGAAAAGAAGGCATTGTATCAAAAAGTCACCTGCACTCATATGTTTATCACAGCACAATTCACAACTGCAAAGATATGGAATCAACATAAGTGCCCACCAACTAACAAATGGTTAAAGAAAATGCGATGTTTGTGTGTGTATACACATACACACACACACCATGGAATACTACTCAGCCATACAAAAGAATAAAATAATGTCTTCTGCAGTAACTTGGATAGAATGGGAAGCCATAATCCTAAGTAAAGTATCTCGGGAACAGAAAAACACATACCACATATTTAAGTTTTTAAGTGGGAGCTAAATGATGGGTATACATGGTCATATAGAATGTTATAATGGACTTTGGAGATTCAGAAGGAGGGGAGAGTTGGAGGGGGCTGAGGGATCAAAAAGTACTTATTGGGTAAAAGGTATACTATTCAAGTGACGGGTACACTAAAAATCCTGACTTCACCACAATTCATCCATGTATGAAAAAGCCATTTGTACCCTCTAAATCTATTGAAATAAAGAAAAGAAAATAGAAAAAAATGAA
>NW_012151285.1:3476436-3483107 GCF_000956105.1 Propithecus coquereli | reverse complement strand
TGTTAAGCAAGATGACATATTTTTAAATAATCGAGTAGAAAATAGAATAAAATAATTTATAATGAAGGCACAAATGAAACACTTATGGGAGTTCAAAGGAGGAAAGGAATTCATCTAACAAGCCACTTGGAAGAGGTAATCTGAGACCTTCTACCTTGAAGGCAGGGCAGGATGTTGAATGATAGAGTTGGCTGTGGGACCATCACCAGGAGCAAAGTAAGAATGCCAGGAAGCTTTAGGCATGTCTAGGAGACTGCCCAAGTTTGATTACCGCCTTCCACATCGTTTGACATTGGACAAGTGTTTAACCTCTGCACAATCCCTTTCCCTCATCTGTTAAAAGGGGAATAATAAAAATGCATTCATCTTATAGAGAGAAGGTCAAATGACTTAATTCAAATAAAGTGCTCAGAGCAATGGTCAGTGCTCAAAAGTTGTCAATTCTTGCTGTTATTATTATCATTCATCACATTATTTTTATGAAATGTTAACTTTACCTTAGCTCTTTGAGGCTTTTAATTACTTTGGCTTTATGCTGTAGAAAATATAAAGCTACTGAAGGCTTCTAACTCCCATAGGGGAGAGAGTAGAGAAAAATGGATTGAGGTCAGAAACATGATGATTGACTATAATTAAAGAGCAAAAGGAGAAAGAAAAATTAGCAAAGGAGACAATCGGCACTATCTGGAAGGTAGGAAGAGAACCAGGTAAGAACAGTCACTTGGAATCTGAGCTAGGAAAAAGTGTTTGGCAAAATGAGGCCATTAACAGAGTCAACTGCTGGGAAAAAAAAAACTGCTTAAATCTGAGAAGTATGAGGTCATTCACAGCGACATTTATGAGAATTCCTTTAGGGTGATCAAATCAGAAGCTAAATCGCAAGAAATTCAGACAGGAGTAAATGGTGAGCAAGTGGAGGCAGTAGAGATAATATACTCCTATTCCTTTGTATTTACTTTCCGTGACTGAACATGCGCATGTTTATAAGCCACGGATGCGAGAACCGACACCTACTAAAGGCAGCTTACCTCTCTTAAAGATGGTTCATAGACATCTATTGCTTTGACTGTCCTGCCCCATCCCCGACTCTTTCTATAAACTACTTCTGCCTTCACCTCAAACCTTGGAGCTGACATAAGCAACATATGGATTTTTAAATGAGGTACCAGAAAGCATGAGTCAGTCCTTCCCCTGTAGTATAAATTTTAAGATCAAAAATTTTGATGCTTTCAGCAGTCCTGTTTCTCCCCTGCTGGAATAAGCTGGTAAGTCTGCAAAGAGAGATAATCATTCCAGTTTTCAGAGAGAAGTAGATTTAAGAATTAAAGAGAAAGAATCCTAAGGGCAACTAGACTGCAGTTCCAATTTTTTCTGAGACGCAGCTACATGACTGCCTGTCCAGTGGTTCGACCGTTTAACGCTTTCTTGGATTCCATGAGCCAACATATTCACTTTCTTGTCTTAGATACTCTGAGTTAGAGATCCGTCCTTCGAGACTTAAAAGCGATTATACAAGAAGGGATATATGTGTAGCAAAGGCTTGGGAGACGTTGAAATACTAGAACGATGGTTGAGGATGATGGTATGGTATTGTTGGAATGGAAATAGAATAGAAGGCAATAAAACACTTCTTCCTGTCAATGTGAAAGCAAGAAGATGGTTGAAGACACAGATGAGGTGGGTCTGAATCTCAGTCTTTATTTAACTCAAGTAGGCAATAAATATAAACTGTCTTTTTCTATAACTCAACCTAATTTCTATTATAAGCCCCCATCCCACTGGGTGGGTAGACATTTCATCCCAGTTGATTCTGGCCTCTCCCTTTTCTCCTCCAGAGTTCTATGGAAGTTCTGGAGTGTTTCCAGAGCACTGAAACATGGTTGGGAAGGAAGGAGTTGGAACTTTGGTCCGTGAAGTTTTCTGCCAAGACATTTTTGTTTCTGCTCATGGTGGCTTCAAGTCTGGTGGCGCTTTCTGCTGTTCCTATATTACGCCAGTGGTGGGGGACTCTCACTGCTGCTTTTTTGCCATGCCAGGGGTGGAGTAATCTCTACAGGAATAAAGACACACCTGCTATACACCAGGACTCCATCTTCTCTCTGCAATTCTGCTAGGCAAGCAGGCAGTGGGCCCCCTCTCTCTAGGATTCACAAAGAGTCTCTGTTCTCACCACCATTCCAGAGGAATCTTCTCCTAGTTTTGTGAAGGATTAGGGTAGAGTGAGGGTGAGAATCCTTCTCCTTTCATGTTTCTTCCAAACACGAGTCCATTCTTAGTTGTCTTCTTTCCCCAAAGAGCTCAAATTTTTGAAACTATAGCCAGTAAGACCCACCCTGTCCTATCCCTCCATTGAAGTCAATGGACATGAAGATAATTCACTGCTTCTATAAATGGGAAGGAAAAGGAGGAATGTAAGAAGAAAATAAGTTGACATAGGTTAACATCTCAAAAAATATTATCCAAACACTCAGAGAACCTTAAAAATGAAACAAGAGAAAATGAGAGGGGTTCTTGTTAGATGGATTGGGTCATCTTGGTAAAATAAGGACTGAGAGTTTTTTGGAGGAAGAAGAGAGCTGAGGATTGACAGCTGATTCAGAGGCTTGCTGAGCAGCAGAAGGAGCAGGGGATTCAGACAACTTGAACTTCCCTGCACCCCTCCAGCACTGTTTCTCAGCTTCCTCTGTCTGTTCCTGGCACCTGGAAAGGGCTTGAGAAAGGGTTCGGTGAGAAGTATCCAGACATGGATGTGACACGTGGAGACGGTGAAAGGCAAACGGGGGTGAGGGATGCCAAGGTGTTGGTGAGGACCTTGTGCAAAATGGGCCACGGGGTCCAGGCAGGGCAGAGGCACAAAGGAGGCTGACTGGGGCAAAGAACTCAGACAATAGGGCAGAAGTGTGGGAGCAGATGTCGCAGTGAGGAGGAGGAGCTACTTCAGCACAAATATGTATGAGGAGAAAGTCCAGAACACCAGGTCTGACAAATTCCTGGGAGATGATGAAGGATGTCATTTGAAGGCCCATGTCCCCTGCCTATGCTGAGAGCCAGATCTGGTTAAACCCAGAGATGCCCACCTTTAGCCAACATCCACCCAGCACCTAAACTGTGTGAGCTTCCATGGACTCAGATTCTCTCAAGGGACTTGAAACTGTCTCCCCAGAATTATTTGCTTAATTCAGGGTTTCCAAAGTCTTATGAAAACCAGGATGAAGAACAGTCACAGATCCATAAGGGACTAACTGGGAAATTAGTATTTTAAAACAGTTGTGTGGTAAAGAACTGCACACAGTCTAATATCTACTGCATAGGGACTGCTGAATATTCCCAGAAAGAAGGCATTAGGTTTTCAATCTTCATTTTGCAATTTTGCACATGATTTTCTCTCTTTCTTAGGCAAGGTAAATCTCCTCATTGCTTTTTATGTTTTAAGTTTCTCTATTTTCTGAGAATAACATTTTCCACTGAGAGACATTGTTCCAGGGATTAAAGTTCATAATGTACATTTAAAGCTAGTGAATTGGCAAACATCATTCTTTTCCTATCTCCATTAAAGGGCATTATTTTGCATTTCTAGAGAAATATGAAGCTTCCAAGAGTTTCAGTGTTATCAGCTGGCTGGAGCATACGAATGTGACCTTCTTACAGAACGAAATGGTGTATTCTCAAATAATAAATGGAAACAGTAGGCATATCCTCAACAGACATGGCATTTGAACACAAGAGTTCTCACCTTCCTATCTTTTATTCAGGAAATTCAGTTTTTAATCCTGCTTTATAAACTCACACGTCTCTTTTTCCTTCCTGTCAATGGTATATTTTTCACTTGCGTCTGCTTACTGAGGTCCTCAAAACACAAATGCAATTATCTTCTCTATGCCTTGTTTACTCTTGCTTCTTGGGAGCTACAGTAATCTTATATAAAGCCTCACCACCTTCTATTTTAAAATCTGGGACACTGGGAAGCTACCAACTAGCTATGCACCCGACATGTAAGGAAATATACCAAGCTTGCATGTAGGATTCCCAGCCAGTCAAGAGAAAGCATTTTTTTAATTGGATTGGCAAACAGTATAATCAGGATTTCTCTAGGACTTCATCCCAAACATAAAGAAAAACAGTTTTATGAATGAAAACTGTTTTGAGGAAATCTGAAATGCTTAAGGGTGTAAATTTCCCAATTTTTACTTCAAAGGGAATAGATAAGAACATGCAGATACTGCACTGTGATAATTCGATTAGGATGGCAACTGCATTGGCCAACATCTCAACAGAGAATTGCAGGATCGCCAAATTCTCTGAATTACCTCAACACAGAGCCAAAACTCTGAGTCTGGGATTGCTTAATGAAATCCATGTCTACTACGTAACTTGAAACAAAAAACTAAAAAGGACTGATTTCATTCCATCATTGGAGTATGGCTGTTTTCGGTTTCAGTTTATGCTTTTTTTGAGGTATCGGCTTCTTTTCCTTATTAAGTAATCACGAATCTTACTTGCAAAGTACAATGTTTTGTGCTTTAAATACCTTTTCATGTCTGTTTTCTAATTCATTCTCAATAGACAGGATAGCTCTTATCCATACTTCACAGATGAAGCTCAGAGAGGTCAAGTGAGGTCTTAAGCGAAGTCTTTGGCAGAATCCATCACCCAGGGTTAGGTGTGGGAAGAAGATGCAGTCTGTGCAAGGCTTCCTCGTCCAGGTCATGGAACTACCTGGAGTGCAGACCCTTGGACAATTGTACGAAGCCTTAAGAAGAACCCACGGGAAGAGGGACACTTGATTAGTACAACACTATATTAACCATGTATTTCTGATGCTTTGACATCTTGGGGCTTTGCTGACCCTGAAGGGGCTGCCCCACCCCCACCGCCCCAATTTCTAGAAATATTAACAATAAAGGGCTCTCCTGCAAGCACACCTTTCATATGCAAAGCAGCCAATCCAGAGCCCGACCTCTCAACCACCATCTTTATTGGGCTGTTACACTCTGAGCCACGATTCCCTTGCCCCAATCACCCAGAGCCAGGTACTGTACAATGCAGCATGGCACCTGCACCTCAAAACTCACTGGAATTATGCAAACTAGCCCATCTTAAGCCCACTTACCTTGCCTCACCTGTTCTGTCCCATGGAAACCACGATAAAGATTCCTGTTTCCGTGTTCCGCTCTCCTCCTCTGCCTCCTGACTGACATTGATGCCCCCTCCATGGCACAGCGTGCCCCCTCCTCTTGGGATCCATAACAAGTAATCTCTTCAATGACAATCATCTACTGATCCATTGACCTCACCATAGCTAACCAAGAATAAAACTTGCATTGGAAAACAAGCACAATTTCTTCTCTTGTATTCATTTGGCCCTAAAAAAATTAAAAATTAAAATAAACTGGGACCAGGCAGATGAAGAATGAGGACAAGAGTAGCAGAACCATTTCCTTTTACAGGGAGATCCTATGCTGGGAGGAAGTGCACCGACTTCCCTTCCCTGAGCTAGCATTCCAGGAAGCTCCCAATGGTCCTAACATCTGAGTATCCCCCCTGAACCCCTGCAAAGCCATTGCATTTGCAATCAACATGATTTCTGAATTAGAAGATTATCTGCTCAGCTTGAGTCATTCCTCCAAGCTGAAAGTACAGAAAAAGCAGACAAGAAATGGCCTAGCTGATGAATGTCTAAATCAAGAAATCCTAATAGTCCTATAACATAGCCCCACACACACTCCCATCACAAGGTGATTCCATCAGTTCAGGGCTTGCTCAGGGAAGAGATTGGTTAGAAATAGCTGAACTTCCAATAGGACGTTTGCATTGTAGTGGGAGCATAGGGCACCTACTCTCATTCTTCAAGGCTTGTGTTAGAGATATTTTGGGAACTGGAACAAATTTGGGGGTTTATCTGAGGTTGGGAGGTGGGGATAGGAAATAGGACCAGACTTTCTTTTACTTGTGGTTTTCTCAAGGTACTTCTACACAAGACTGCAGGGGAGAAGAAAAATTTCCCATATACTTGAAATGCTATCTGCCTATTATAGATTGGTTTAAAATATTACATTCCTCTTTTTATTTCAAAGAGCAGATGAAAATGGAAAATTGTTAGCTATTCTAAGAATCATATAATCATAATTATCGATTTGAATTCCTATTGCGAGTACTTGCAACCGCAGTGAAATGATTTATCATCAAACACATCTTGGGGTTTTAATTGTGTGCACTTGAATGTATTTGCATATTCTCAGCACACTTCATCATTTTCATTCCTGATAAAGCACTTTCAAAGAAACTATGCACTGTCAGTTCAAAAATGTATTGTTCTTGCATATCTCCAAAAACTATGGGTAATTGCTATCATATTCTGAATGTTTAGGATTAAAGGTAACCAGAATTTTATAAAATGGTGCCACAAAGATAAGATTTCAAAAATGCTGGTCTGTGTGTCCAGTGCTTAATGTTATTCATGTCCATATTCTGCATAATACTATTTTAAAGGATTTCTTGCATGGCAGTTGAATCTGGGGCAGTAGTATTTCCCTTGAAAGTGAAACTTTTTAAAACCCCATTTCCTTCCTGCCTCCTTAAGGAACCAAGAAGCTACAAACAAAAGGAGACTGATAAGACATTAACCAGCTGGGTCCTTTTCTGTGGCTTCTTTCTTCTTCTTCCTTCCATCC
>NW_012151285.1:3466952-3469232 GCF_000956105.1 Propithecus coquereli | reverse complement strand
CCAGAACAGTAGTCAATGGAAAAAAGAAAGGAACTCATTTATAAAGCAGAGGACAAAAATAGTTTACCCAGCATTTATACTATAGCTCTTTAGGGCTCAGGGTCAGAGTTCAATCTGAGTTTTCTTTAGTAACCTAAACTTTCTTTTTCTACATCAAAATGGTTTTAAAGTACCTATTCATGTAACAATGGATATGAGGATCTATCCAGTTCCAACCAGTTGGAGCACTACTAAAATAGAAATAGCATGCTTTAAACAAATCAACAGTATATAATTGAGATCACTAAAAGATGTTTTTCTGGCAAAACCCAAGAGGCTATGGTAAGGAAATATGCCTAAAAATGAGAGTAAAAAACAAACTATAAAATATTTCCCTGTGTAAATGCCACCACTGCATCAGACTTTAAATCCACCTTTAAGAATTATCTTGCCCAAAAGAGTATTCCTCTGCTTCCTAAAGGAAACAAGATTTCTTAAAATAAATAAAACACACTTAAATGACCCAGATCTACCGCTAATTTGCTATGTGACATTACACATCTCCTAACCTCTGAGCTTTGGTTTCCTAAATGGTCAAACGGATTCAGAGACACCTACCATTGCTGGTTTCCCAGGGAGAAAGAGTCATGAAAGCACCTGGCTGTCATAAAGAGCCATTCAAACTGCAGATGTGATGTGCAACTGGAATTGGAATCCGTGGAATTTTCTCATGATAACCCCAGGAATACATGGTGAAATGTTGGTAGAAGATAAGAGATCCAGGCATTTTGGTTCATGATTGATTGATCAAATTGCCCAATGAAGATGGATTGATGATTTTTTTTTTTATCTGAGAGGATCTATTAGTTTTTTTATTGCTGCGTAACACATCACTCAAAACTTAGCAGCTTAAAAAAACAAATGTTATTATCTCACAGTTCTGTAGGTCAGAAATCCAGTGAGCTTGGCTGGGTTCTCTACTTAGGATGTCACAAAACCAGCGTCAAGGTGTCCGCCAGTCTAGGCATTGATCTGGATGTTTTGGAGAAGAATCTGATTCCAAGCTCCCTCAGCTTGTTGGCAGAATCCAGGGGATGTAAGTAATTTCTCATCATCCACCCCCCTCCCACCTAGCCATGCTTCCAAGTCTCCGCTGTCTATCATTCTACTCTCTATGTCCATGTGTTCACTGTATTTAGCTCCCACTTATAAGTGAGAACACATGGTATTTGTCTTTCTGTGTCTGAGTTGTTTCACTTCAGATAATGGCCTCTGCCTCCATCAATGTTTCTGCAAAAGACATGATTTCACTCTTTTTTATGGCTGAATAGCAGCAACAGTGTATTGAATCTCCCTCATGCTTTGAGTCTCTGATTTCCTCTTCTGCTTTTAAGGGCTCATGTAGTTAGATCAGGCCCACCCAGATCATCATAAGACCAACTGTGCTGTGTAACATAACACAATCATGGGAGAGATATGTCCTCGTATTCTCAGCTTCTGTGGATCAGTGCACAACATTTTTGTAGAGGCCATTGTAGAAATTCTGCCTAACATAAAGGAAGTAGAGGATAAAAGTTAAGAACATGGGGTTTGGGGAAGACTGATTTGATTTCAAATTCCAGCTCTGTAATTTGACTGGATCTCTGTATATAATCAAGTAAGCTGTTAAACTTCTTTAAGCATCACTTTCTTTTGATTGCAATCTACTTAGGGAGCAAGGAGTACCAACTATCACTTCCTATACGCTTTACACAGTGTGTAGAACATGCCAATGTTTGATGATATTTGAAAGGATGAATCAATGAACGAATAATGGTTAACATTGAAAATTATCCCCAAAACATATCATAAAGCTCTATTTAGGCCAGGCACAGTGGCTCGTGTCTGTAATCCTTGGCCTTTGGGAGGCCAAGGCGGGGGGATTGTTTGAGGTTAGGAGTTCAAGACCAACCTGAGCAAGAGTAAGACCCCCCACATCTACAAAAAATAGAAAAATTAGTCTGGCATGGTGACGTGTGCCTGTAGTCTCTGCTATTCGGGAGGCTGAGGCAAGAGAACCACTTGAGCCCAGGAGTTTGAGGTTGTAGTGAGCTATGATGATGCCACTGCATTCAACCTGGGTAACAAAGTGAAACCCTGTCTAAAAAAAAAGAAAAAAAAGTTCTGTTTGGCCCTGTCTTGCCAATGTTTTTTTCATTGACTTGGGTCAATGAATTTACCCAAACTGACTTGGGTCAATAAATGGGTGCATAGAAGGAATGCACATTAAAGCCAGCCAGGGAATCTTGAAGCTAGGTTTTT